>NC_091255.1:20628560-20931590 GCF_042477335.2 Ovis canadensis | reverse complement strand
CCAGGGGATGAATGCACCCAGCTTAGAGAAGAGCTCCAATACCGCCCCAGCCAAAGACTCCCTTGTGCGCCATGCCAAGGGCCTTGACCGGGACACCTTCAAAATTGTGAGTAAGGGGCCAGCCTGGGGCTTGTACCCTGTTCCCCACAGGTCAGGAGATCTGGGTCAGAAGCTGGCAGGCCTCGGATCCATAGTTCACGGCCCTACTGGACACCCTCCTGGGAAGGAAGTGGCCTCACATAACACTGGGTCGGAAGGGCTGCAGCTGGGCCACCTGCTGGCTCTGTGGGGCTGTCCCACTTTCTCTTCTTTCTCCTATGGCCCCTCACTTCCCCTGTTGCCTCCTCAGTGTAAAGAATATCTAAGGCCACTGAAGAAGTTCCTGCGAAAGCTGCACCTGCCAAAGGACCTTCCGCAGAAGAAAAAACTGAAGTACATGAAGCAGAGCCTGGTGATCCTAGGGGACCACATCAACACCTTTCTGCAGCACTACTGCCGGGCCTGGGAAATGAAGCACTGGAAGAAGTAGGACAGCCTCCCACCCCGACCGTGGCCCTCTCTCCTGGGCCGCTCCGTGCAGAATCGAGGTCACTCCTTAGTGCAAATCTCCTAGTCCTTCACCTTAGTGTGGAAGGCTCAGGACCCTGGAGTGAGTGTGGTGAAGAGGGGTGGAGAGAACAGCAGCCTCTAGTGACTCAGGGCAGCACTGATTGGATAAAGGACTCTCCTCACCTGGAGTTCAGTTCATAGGAGTTCATAGGAGTTCAGTTCAGTTCGGTTGCTCAGTGGTCTCTTTGCGACCCCATGGACTGCTGCACGCCAGGCCTCCCTGTCCATCACCAACTCCTGGTGTTTACTCAAACTCATGTACATGGAGTCGCTGATGCCATTCAACCATCTCATCCTCTGTCATCCCCTTTTCCTCCCGCCTTCAATCCCTCCCAGCATCAGGGTCTTTTCAAATGAGTCAGCTCTTTGCATCAGGTGGCCAAATATTGGAGTTTCAGCTTCAGCATCAGTCCTTCCAATAAACATTCCGGAGTGATCTCCTTTAGGATGAACTGGTTGGATCTCCTTGCAGCCCAAGGGACTCTCAAGAATCTTCTCCAACACCACAGTTCAAAAACGTCAATTCTTCAGCGCTCAACTTTCTTTATGGTCCAACTATCATATCCATACATGACTACTGGAAAAATCATAGCCTTGACTAGATGGACCTTTGTTGGCAAAGTAATGTCTCTGCTTTTTAATATGCTGTCTATGTTGGTCCTAACTTTTCTTCCAAGGAGAAAGCACCTTTTAATTTCATGGCTGCAGTCACCATCCACAGTGATTTTGGAGCCCCCCAAAATAAAATTGACACTGTTTCCACTGTTTCCCATCTATTTGCCATGAAAGGATAGGAATGGATGCCAAGATCTTAATTTTCTGAATGTTGAGCTTTAAGCCAACATTTTCACTCTCCTCTTTCACTTTCATCAAGAGGCTCTTTAGTTCTTCTTGGCTTTCTGCCAGAAGGGTGGTGTCATCTGCATATCTGAGGTTATTGATATTTCTCCCGGCAATCTTGATTCCAGCTTGTGCTTCCTCCAGCCCAGCGTTTCTCATGATGTACTCTGCATAGAAGTTAAATAAGCAGGGTGATAATATACAGGCTTGACGTACTCCTTTCCCTATTTGGAGTCGGGGAAAGAACTCTGATAGAATAACTGCTGTGTGCAGTGGGGGCTCATCACCAAATACAGGGGATTCAAGGCCTGGAGAATCCTGCCCTCCATGCGCCCAACCAAAAATTCACTCCCCGGTGGTCCTGGCCATAAGGCAGGTGCGGGAGGGAGAGAGGCTGGGCTCCTCCCCTCTCAGCCTCGGCCCCGCCCCCTCAGCCTCGTTTCCCCTGCCTTTCAGGATGCTCTGGCGGTTTGTCTCCCTCTTCTCAGAGCTGGAGGCGAAGCAGCTTCGCAAACTCTACAAGTATACCAAGAACAACCAGACCGCCAAGTTCCTGGTGAGGCTCCTCCCTGGCCGGCAGAGGGCTGGGTGGCGCGTTCTTGAATTGTAGGGGGAGGTCTGAGCCTGAAGGGCTGTGCTTTTTTTTTGGCCACAGCATGTGGCATGAGGGATCTTAGTTACCTGACCAGGGATGGAATCTGGGCCCCCAGGGGTGAAAGTGCGGAATCCTCAACACTGGACTGGCAGGAAATTTCCTGAAGAGCCCTCTGATAGAACAAGTACTCTTTAGTCCTTCCCATGCTCATTGCCTGAGGAAAACTCCACTGCCTCCCGGGTGGGCACAGAGTGGGCTCATGAGGCCGAGAGAGCTTCACACCGTCCACCACCACACCCTGAGCAGGAGCAAGGACGTTCCTGAGGAGCCGTGGGTGGGGACGACCCAGGCCAGGCAGAGAGGCATAGCCAGCTTGGGGGAGGCTATGGAGGCCATTGCAAAGGCCAGAGGATAAATATCCCCGGTAGGCTTTGTCCCAAAACAGTGATTCGCAAACATTTTAGTCTCAGATCATTTCTCCCCTCTTAATTTTTGTGGTGCTTAGTTGCTAAGTTGCATCTGACTCTTTGCAACTCCATGGACTGTAGCCTGAGAGACTCCTTGGTCCATGGGATTTCCCAGGAAGGAATGCTGGAGTGGGTTGCCATTGCCTTCTCCAGGGGATCTTCCCCACCCACGAGTCAAACCTGTGTCTCCTGCATTGGCATGCATGTTCTTTACCTCTGAGCCACTAGGGAATCCCATAACCCCACAAAATGTGTTTGTATCAGTTCAGTTCAGTCGCTCAGTCGTGTCCGACTCTCTGCGACCCCATGAATCACAGCACACCAGGCCTCCCTGTCCATCACCAACTCCCGAAGTTCACTCAGACTCACGTCCATTGAGTCGGTGATGCCATCCAGCCATCTCATCCTCTGTCGTCCCCTTCTCCTCCTGCCCCCAATCCCTCCCAGCATCAGAGTCTTTTCCAATGAGTCAACTCTTCACATGAGGTGGCCAAAGTACTGGAGTTTCAGCTTCAGCATCATTCCTTCCAAAGAAATCCCAGGGCTGATCTCCTTCAGAATGGACTGGTTGGATCTCCTTGCAGTCCAAGGGACTCTCAAGAGTCTTCTCCAACACCACAGTTTAAAAGCATCAGTTCTTCAGCGCTCAGCCTTCTTCACAGTCCAACTCTCACATCCATACTTGACTGCTGGAAATGTATTTGTATAGGTTACATCTATTGATATTTGCCCTACTAGAAATTAAAGCTAAAGAAAAAGTTCAAAATATGTACCTGCTAATCATTTAAAAATCAAGGAGCCCATTATATTTTAACATAATTTTTATGAGAGATAACTCATATTTGTATTTTCCAAAACAAATTTAGTGAGAGGAGTGACATTGCTTTCTATTTTTGCAGATCTTTTAGTGTCTGGCTTAATAGAAGACACTTGGCTTCTCATATCTGCTTTTGCTCAATCTCTTACGATATAATGATTTGGTACATAAGAAAATCCAGCCTCCTACTGATATATATATATATATATATATATATATATATATATATATAAAATTATTAATAGAAAGGAGAGGAGTATTTTATTAGCGTTTTCAGATAAAGGTGAATATTTTTTGACACCAAAACTCAGCAAGTGGCAGTTACTTAACTGCAATATTGAATCTGAAACCATATCCGTGGATGTTTGTTTATTAAGCTGTTTATTTATTTATTTACTTACCACATCACACAGCAGGATCTTAGTTCCTTGACCAGGACTGAACCCATGCTTCCTGCAGAGCAAGTGCAGAGTCCTAACCACTGGACCACAGGGAATTCCTTCAATGAATGTTTTAAAATAGACTTTTTTAAAAAAAGCAGTTTTAGGTTTATAGAATAATTGGGGGTAAAGCACAGAGTTCCCATACTTACCCTTTCCTGTTTTCCTTATTATTAACACCTTGCATTGGAGGGGTACATTCGTATCTTTGATGAGCCAATATGGATACACTGTTAATAAATAATGTCCGTAGTTACATTAAGGTGTATTCCTTGTTTTGTACATTCTGTAGGTTTTGACAAATATACAGTAACATGTATCCATCATTACAGTAGAAAAAGGAAGTTTCATTGCCCTAAAAATCCCCAGTTCTCTCCCTATTCATCCCCTCCTTCTCCCCTCAAGGCCCTTGGCAACCACTGATCTTTTAACTGTCTCCATGGTTTTTCCTTTTCTGGACTGTATAACTGGAAGGTATAGTTGGAATCATACAGTATGTAGCCTTTTCGGATTTGTTATCAATGAGCTTTTCACACTGGGTTACATTAGAATCCATTTATTTCTCTCCTGCACTCTGAGTGGATCCCACTTTTCAGGCGGTTTGTGAGGTTAGAATATTTCACAGAGCACCCTTTGAGAAGCACTATCCAAAAGGATAATTACAGGGAACAGTTTTTATGTACTAGGAGACTTTATGTTCCTTCACGTCATTCTTCAAAAGTAACCCTAGGTGGTAATTAGAATTATTGTCCACAGTGTATAAAGGAGGGTGCCTAATCTAGGGAGGTGAAGCAACTTGATCCAGACCACGCAGCAAATGGGAAGGATAGAGCTGGGTTCAAACATAATCTCATTCAAAGGAGAGCCCTGCTCTGACCTTATGCTGCCCATTGCTCC
Organism: Ovis canadensis; assembly: GCF_042477335.2. Lineage (NCBI taxonomy): Eukaryota > Metazoa > Chordata > Mammalia > Artiodactyla > Bovidae > Ovis > Ovis canadensis. The sequence continues at coordinate 20,926,925 of NC_091255.1, read as the reverse complement.
AGCTGGGCAACTATAATAGCATCCTCTGATCACTCAGTTGGTAAAGAATCCTCCTCTAATGGAGGAGACTCCAGTTCAATTCCTGGGTTAGGAAGATCCCCTGGAGAAGGGATAGGCTACCCAGTAGCCTTGGGCCAGTATTCTTGGGCTTCCCTTGTGGCTCAGCTGGGAAAGAACTGCCTACAATGCAGGAGACCTGGGTTCAACCCCTGGGTTGGGAAGACCCCCGGAGAAGAGAAAGGCTACCCACACCAGTATTCTGGCCAGGAGAATTCCATGGACTGTATGGTCTATGGGGTCACAAAGAGTTGGATGTGACTTTCACTTTCTCTGTGGGTCTTTATTTCATTCTCTGAACATGAATGTGGGGATAGATTCAGTGATTCCTTTTAAGAATATGAGGAGCTGCCATTTTAGTCATTCCTAGATTTCAGCAGCCAAGGAACTTTCAAAAGATGTTTCCAGGCTCTCGATTTTAATTTTGCAAAGGACTTTAAAAAATAAGCACCAGGATTTCCCTGGGGGTCCAGTGGCTAAGACTCTGCCCAATGCAGGGGAGCCGCGTTCAATCCCTGGTCAGGGAATTACATCCCACATGCAGCAACTAAGAGTTCTCATGCCACAACTAAAGATCCCACACACTACAACTAAAACCCAGCACAGCCACGCATGCCTAGTTGCTTCAGTCGTTCGTGTCTGATTCTTTGCGACCCCACGGACTGCAGCCCGCCAGGCTTCTGCATCCATGGGGTTCTCCAGGCAGGAATACTGGAGTGGGTTGCCATGCCCTCCCTCAGGGGATCTTCCTCACCTAGCACAGCCAAATAAATATTTTTTTTAAGTCCCATTGTGTAATTACAAACACATAAGACACTGTGCTCAAAAACGAGAGGGAGGAGATACTGCAAAGGAAAGATCCACCCAAGAAGACAGAGTTGGCAGCCTGGCCTCACGATCCCCATGGTCCCCCCGCCGCCCCCAACATCTGTGGTCCTCACTCCAGCCTGGCTGCCCAAGCGTGAGGCGCAGCCTGGCCGCAGCAGCTTCCTGATGCGGGCAGGGCTCTGGCTCTGGCAGGCAGGCCCCTCTCTCCTCCTCAACACTCTGGTCCCCTTGCAGGTGGCCTTCTGCCCCTTGGATGCCCCGGAGAGCTCCTTGCTGGCTGACCAGGAGGACAGTCTGCCCAAGCTCTGCACTGCCTGGGGGCTCCGCAGCCATCTCAGTGGCATGAAGGAGAGGCTGTCCAAGCTGCAGGCCCCGGGCCACCCGGCCTGCCTGCTGAAGGAGCTGAGAGCCAGGGGCCCCCGCAGGAGAGGTATGCCCGGAGGAGCGGCCCGTCTGCCTCCGGGAGCGCCTGACCTGGTCCTCTTCTGGCCGCCCCATCTTCTCTTCTGCCCTGCATTTCTCTTTGTCCGTTTTCCTTCCCCTTCTCCACTTTTTCTTTTCTCTTTTTCCCTCCTTCTCTTAGGTCGGCTCACTGTAGGAAATTTGAAAAGTTTGTGCGGGCACGCTCAGTCGTATCTGACCCCATAGACTGTTGCCTGCCAGGTGCCTCTCTCCCTGGGATTTGCCAGCTAGGATAAAACAGAAAAGTCACCCATTACCTACAAGCAGGACTAATAATCATATTTAGGTGTGTTTCCTTCTTGTTCTGTCTCAGTTTCCCCCGGAGGTCTCGGGAAATGTGCCTTTTCCAGCTAACAGGTAAACAAAGGCATGCTCCCGTATGATCAGAAGCAGAGCCATTTCTAGTGGCCAACAGCAGGGACTCTCGGGAAGTGGCCGAGCAGCAGGCTGTGCCCTCCTGGTGTTGGGTGGGCTGCGGGTGGAAGGAAGGGGTCACTCCCTCAGGAAGGAGGCCGTCCAGCCAGTGCAGGCCAGTCCAGCGACCACGGCCCCCGGACTGAGGCTGTGGGCTTAAAAGACAGAGTCTTCAGTGAGGGGGGCCCAGCAAGGCTGGAGTCTGTGAAGGCCCGTTCCGGGCACTAAGGATCAGAGAGATGTTAGATCTCCTACCTCTCACCCTCTGGAACTGGCTTCTGGGGCCACGTGTAGCTGTTCTTGCTTAGCTCCTGTGGGAGAAAATGAAGGCACACAGGGAAACCTAGGACCCCAGAGCGTGGTCCTAAACTGGACCCAGGGTGTTTCTCTGAAGGCTGGGCCAGCCGGGGACGCGCTCAGGGCCTTTTCAGCGGCCACAGCTGGACCAGAGGGAGCAGGGAAGTGAAGATAGGTCAATGAAGAGGGCCCAGAGCCCCAAACCCAGACCCGTGCCTGGGCTCTGTGGGGGCCCGTGGCTCTGGTGCTTACTGCTTAGACTGAGGAAGTGAAACATACAATGGAATGAAGGGCAGTCGGTATCATTAAGATGATTTGGATCAGGCAGTCCAAGAATCAGATGAGCAAAGTGTGGTTCAGGCTTTGGAGCCAGCATCTCCCTGTACCAGGTGCATCGTGTCTCTTAATTTCACCCACCCCTGCGGCACCCGGAAGAGCTGGGCATGACCGTCCCCCTTTCACTAAGGATCAATCTCAGGTCATAGGGCAAAGGGTAGGTCCGGAGGTTTGGAAGGAGGTAGGTTTGGGACAGGCTTTAGAGAAAGGAAAAAGGAGAGAGATGGGGGAGACAAAGAGTGGAAGGGAGTTCCGTGTGGAGGTGAGGCAGTGAGCACACAGGCTGGGCTTGGAGGTGAAGGGTGGAGAGAGAGGGCTAGAGTGGCAGGTAACAGGGAAAAGCTGCAGATGGCGTGTTAAGTTGGGCTTGAAATTGTGATTCTTTTTTTTAAGTGTTTTTAAAAAAACTTCTTTATTTGGGTCTTCGTTTAGGCACTCGGGACTTTGTTGCAGCATGCGGGACCTTTAGTTACAGCATGCGAACTCTGTAGAGGCATGTGGGCTGCAAGCGGAATCTAGTTCCCTGACTGGAGATGGAACCCTGGCCTCCGCCACTGGGAGTGCACAGTCCTAGTCACTGGGCCACCAGGGATGCCCCTGAAATTGTAATTCTTAAAATAACATTTCATCACAAACACAAGCATATCCTAGAAAATTAGATAAAACAGATTAACAAAAAATAAGAAAATATAAACATCACATTGTCATCCACAGTTACCACTTTCCAGATGCTTTTCATGTGTATAAACACCTGTATTAAACCAAAATGAGACCATGCTATATGTGTGGTTTTGACTTGAACTTGCTTTTTTCAGATAATTATAGAAACCTTCCACGTCAACATCTTCATTGAATTAAATACTCCATTTTCAAATTTTCCCAATAGTCAAAGATACCTTTTGCACTTAATTTCCCAAACCATGCATTTCACCTGGTTCTGTCTCTTAAGTCTCTTTTAACTTGAGTCTCCCTTTTCTTCCACCCCGATGTGCTGAAGAGATCAGGCTACTGTCCTGCAGACCGTTCCACTTCCTGCTTTTTTCTTGTTGCTTGCATTTGGCATCTCTGAAGCTTGTTTCTCTCAGAGCAGGATTGTAGGTCAAGGGTCCCCATGGATTTGTGTTAAACACATTTCTGACTGGCATACGTTTCAGGCGAGGTGCTATTCTTCATACTGTGTTACGTGAGAAAACGCATACTACCAGGTGGGGCCACCACGACCGGGTGAATCCCTGAGTCTATCATGAAATTAAACGTGAGCTGTGCGGGGGCTCCCCTGGCAGTCCAGTGGTTAAGAATCCACCTTCCAGTGCAGGGGATGCAAGTTCCATCCCTGGTTGGGAAACTAAGATTTCACATGCCTCAGGGCAACTAAATTCTCACACCCACAGGGGGCAACCAAGATCCCATATGCTGCAACGAAGCGACACAGCCAACAATAAATAAATATTTCTTTTTTAAAAAAGAAAAGATCAGTGAAATTGACACCATCCCCCCAAATATGAGCTTCATGGTGTTTCTTGGGCACTGTGTTCATGAATCAGTTCTTTATTTTTTTCATGAGTCAGTTCTTAAGTAAAAAGATGGCAATGATGTTTGCAAACAACCCAGCAGCAAAGTACTGGAAACTGGGGAGTGAATGGAGACAGGAGTGGAGAGGAATCACCCCAGTTTACACCAGCTAAGGGATTGCACGCAGGCGCAGAGTAAGGAAATGGGCTGCTCAAAGTCTAAGCCCGGGGCACAGTCAGGACCGACCTCTGGCTTCTGTGATTAGAAACGGGTAAGGGACTTAGGTTGAAAGCAAGGTAAGCTTTTGTTGCTCTTCCCACCACAGCCGGCAAATGTTACAGGCCGAGATTCTCTATTTGTGATGTCATCAGCACTGTCTCTGACCTTCCTCGTTTTCAGGTTCTAAGCTGCCTCAAGAGCCGAAACTCAAGAGAAGGAGGATTAAGGAAGCCCCAGACACTCCAGAGACCTGTCCGTAGAAGACCCAGCTGGGGCTGAGGACCAGCTTGCCCTGGATCCTAGAGCACTTGCCCTTGAGGGGAGGGGGATATGAGGGACCAGTGAGGGGAAAGAAGAAGCTGTCTTTATCAAAAGGACGCTCAGTCTTAATTGTGCATAAATGGGACAAGGAAATAAACATCCTTTAGACAGTTCAACTTGGCTAATCATTGTCATTCATTTTTTTAAAGTTATTTATTTGGTTGCACTGGGGCTTCACTGCTCTCTGCGGGCTTTCTCTAGTTGCAGAGAGCAGGGGAGGTCTCATTCTTTTTTTTTTTTTAATTAAAAATGAATATTTTCCAGCCACCTTCTGAATAGTAAATGGCCCCCATATACACAGGTGAGTAAGAAGAGGCAGTTGCTGTGTCAAGGACCGTCACAGTCTGGGGGAAACACACACACAGATAGACATTAAACAGGGTAATGCCGGTGTCTGGGGAAGGCCTTAAGGGAGGTGACATAGGCCTGATATGTGTCTGCCAGGAGAGAGCACAGGTGGGAGGGCAGTGGGCTAGGAGTCAACTGGAGGGTGATAAGTCTGGTGCCTTCCTAAATCATCTGCCCTTGATCCTGTGGGAACTTAGAGGGAACAATGACAAGGGAGATGCCAGGCAGGGGAAGGAGTTGATGTGACGTGGGTACCAGCAAAGTACGTGGAATTGAGAAAGGGTAGAGTCAGGAGACCAAAGAAGGAACTGTATTCATCGTCCCAAGGGACCTACCTGGCTGTCCAGTGGCTAAGATTCCGTGCTCCCAATGCAGCGGGCCCAGGTTGGACCCTTGGTTGGGGAACTAGATCCCGCATGCCATAACTCAGAGCCCACATGCTGCAACGAAAGATTCTGCATGCCACATCCAAGACCTGGCTCAGCCAAAAAGCAATTTTTTTTTTTTTTTTAAGGCAGCTGCACTTCTCTAGGGCATTTTGAATGACTAAAGTAGAACTTCCTTTAAAAAGTCAGTTGCCAATATTAACTTGGTACATTTCACATTAGAAACAACAGTTTGAAAAACCTGGCCACACTCGGAGGTGCCTTCTCACAGACAACCCCTGGCTGGGGCTCAGGTTTCACGGATATTCTCTCCAGTTCACCACAGTCTCCACCCCTCCCTGTTGCCTTATACACTGGCCTTCTTCACTCCTCTCTATTAGTACGTTGGACCCTTTTCGCCTTTAGTATTCGCCACCCGTAGGGTGTATACACAAACATGGTGAAGCTGTGCATGGATGGAGGCAGGGTGGATTTGTGGGGCTAAGGCTAAACGGACAGCTCTTGGTGACGGAAGTGGGAGATGACAAAAGGGGAAGGGGAGGAAGTGAAGATGGCACATTGTCTCTAGCTAGAAAGGCCAGGGAGACAGCGGTCAACTCCAGGAGGAGAAGCAGGTCCAGTCGTGTTCCAAGAACACGGGAGAATCACGGCTCTGTTCCAGGCAGAGCATCCGGTGTCCATGGAGGGTGGAGGGTGGGGGGCGGGGATACCAGAATAAATGTGCGTGACCCTGTTTCCTCCCCTCCTTCAATTTGTATTTAGGAGTAAATACTATCAAAGGTTTTAAATGGTAAAATGAACAGCAGTCTAGACCTGAAGGCCAAGGACAGAAACGCACCAGTGGGGAGGGAGGCGGCCACCCCATCTCTTTGGTCCTCTCACCCATTGCCTCCCAGAGGCGAGATGAGAGAGGCTAAGGCAGGGGCCAGGGGTCAGCCTCACTGGGTGGTCCCCGCCAGTCCTGACAAAGCAGGGAGGGTTTGTGAAAGAAGAGCAGCAGGTCAGAGGGTGTCTCTGACAACTGGGGGCTCTCCACTTTTCTCCCGATCGATCTCATTGACAAGGTCCCAGGGGAAAAGCTGGCTGTTAGGGAACAAACCAAAGTAATGAAGTGACCTCTGTGTGTGAGGCAACACTGCCCCCTACAGGAATTCTGGAACTCTACAGTCTTCTTCCTGTGCAAAGAGCTGGAGACCAGGAGCCAGTGAGGGAGATTCCTACCAGGAAAATCGGGAGGCCTGCAGGAAAAATGTGCAAGAGGTGAGGCTTGGATTTGGAGGCTTGCTTTCTTTTTTGTTTTTTGGCTGTATCAGGTCTTAGTTGAGGCAGGTGGGCTTAATTGCCTTGAGGCGTGTGGGACCTTAGTTGCCTGACCAGGGATTGAACCTACATACGCTGCATTGAAAGGTAGATTCTTAACCGCTGGACCACCAGGGAAGTCCCTTTTTTGGGGGGTGGGGGCGGCCTCTTAACTCTTTCCTTAAATTCAGTAGGTCTCAGAATTCTAAAAAGACAGATCACATGACACTGCTCTGCTCAAAATACTCCAATAACACAGCAGATTTTTAGAGCAGTGAAAATACCCCGTATGATACCAGAGTGGTGGATACATGCCATCATACATTGGCCCAGACCCGTAGGATGTGTGACACCAAGAGCAACCCTAATGTAAACCGTGGACTCTGGGTGGTAATTCTGTATCAGTGTAAGTCCATCAGTTGTAATCAATAACCGCTCTGGTGGAGGGTGTGGGTGACGGGGGAGCCCGTGCAGAGCAGAGCACGTCTACAGGACATCTCTGCACCGTCTGCTCAGTTTTTCTGTGAACCTAAAACTGCTCTAAAAATAACAAACAAACATACAAACCCTCCAACAAACAAACAAAACCCTACAACAGCTCTTTATCTCCTTCAGATTAAAAGCCAAAGTTTTTGCAAGAGCCTACAAAGCCCTGTATGATCTATCCCTGTCCATTCTGGGACCTCTTTGCGCTCATCCTTGCTTTTCTCATACCAGACGAGCATACTGCTGGGAAATTCTCTGGTGGTCCAGTGGCTAAAACTTCATGATCCCAACACAGGGGGCCCATCTCTGGTTTGATCTCTGGTCAGGGAACTGGATGCCATATGCCGCAACCAAAAATCTCATGTGCTCCAACTAAGGCCCAGCATAGCCAAATTAAAAAAAATAATAATAATAATTTAAAGTATACTCCTGCTTCAGCCAAATAAATTTAAAAAATTTAAAGTATACTCCTGCCTCAGATCTTTTCACTGGCTATTTCCTCTGTCTGGAACATTCCTTTATTAAAAAATAGCCATTTATTGATTTATTCCACACGCCGCACCTTTAGGCATGTGGATATCTTGGTTCCTGGGTCAGACAGGGGATGGAACCCAGGCTCCCTGCAGTGGGAGTGTAAAGTCTCAACCAGTGGGCCTCCAGGGAAGGCCCCTGTCTGTCTGGAATGTTCTTTACCAAAATACCCACTTGGTCATTTCTTCTTTCCCTTGAAATCTTTGTTCAAATATCACCTCCTGAGGATAGCCTACCGTAATCCCCTATTTTAAAGTCCAACAACCTCTGCACCCCAAATATCCTTTACTGTTTTTATTTTCCTTAAGTACTAATACCTCTCAAATATTACATAATTTAGTTAATGATTCTATTTCTTGTTTATTGATGTTCTCCTCCCATTAAAATAGAAGTTCCACAAAGACAGAGCTTTTTGTCTGTTTTGCTCATTGCTGTATCCCAGTGACAACAGGCCCAGCACCCAGGAGGCACTTGACACACATTTGGGGTTTTTGTCTTTAATTTTTGGCTGCACCCAGTGGCATGCGGGACCTTAGTTCCTCAGCCAGGGATCAAACCCGCTTCTCCTGCATTGGAAGGCAGTCTTCACGATTGGACTGCTGGGGAAATTCCTTAACAGATATTTGTAGAATGAACGATTGGATCCCACGACTGGGGAGATGGCCAAGTGCTTTCTTTGTATCCATCCTCCTTGGATCTTCATGTCAAACTCGTCAGGGAGATTCTGCCGCCTTATGGAGAAGAAAACAGAGGCTTAGGGGCTGCCACAGCTGAGTTGAGAGATGGACTTTCCAGGTCTCCTGACTCCATATCCAATGCTCCTTAGTTTTGACTTTATGATTTTCCCTTCGTGCATGCAGACATTTTTTTAATAAAGTAAAATTATCAATCTTTTCTTAAATGGTTTCTTTATGACTTTGAATCTTCCTCACTCAGGGACTATTTAAAATTCTATCTTTCGGGCTTCCCTGCTGGTCTAATGTTCTTAACTGATGTTAAGAATTCACCTTGCAATGCAGGAGTCACCGGTTCTGCCCCTGGTCCGGGAAGGTACCCCAGGCCACAGAGCAACTAAGCCCATGCACCGCAATTACTGAGCCTATGCTGTAGGGCCTATGAGCCGCATACTGACGCCCGGACACCCGAGAGCCTGCGCTCCACAGAAGCCCCTGCAGTGAGAGGCCTGCGCGCCGCGGCTGGAGAGGGGCCCCCGTGTGCCGCATCTAGAGGACAGGCTGGGGGCAGCAACGAGGATCTAATGCCACCAAAAATACATTTGAAAAATTCTATCTTTCCTTCTTCTAGCACCAAGATTTCAGTTTTTACATTTAAATCTTTGGTCTATCTGGAATTTAAAGTTGTGTAATTGGATTCCAATATATGTGTTTTTCAGATAGCTAAACGGTTATCCTTGCACAAGTGGGAGTGTATTTATAGGATATAATATAGAAAGGAAAAAAAATCCATTTTCTACACAGTTTTGAAATGTCATCCTTATTATATATTAAGTTCCTGATTTACTTGGGTCTACTTCTGAACTTTTTGTTCTGGGCTATTGATCTCTCTGCTCATGTAGAGTTGGGTTTTACTGAAAAAGGAGAAAAAGACACTACAATAACAAAACAGGGTATGATAGGGAAAGAGTATTCAGTTTCTAAAAAGAACCAAATGAAATTTCAAACATAAAAATAATCATTGCTATTGAAACCTTAATGGTCAAGTCAAACAGTAGACAACATCTGAATTCACAGATCAATCTTAATATCATAAAGCAAAATAGCCAGACATTTATGGGCCTCCAGCCTAAGTGGTATGTTTGCAAAAAATTCAAACCTGAATCTGATCAAATTTCTAGATCTAATTACCAGCTCATAAGAAATACAAGGGACTGGGGAGCGTATTAAATGATACCATGGGGACAGAATAAGCAAACTTCTTTTAAAAATTTTTTATTATTTATTTGTTTTTGTCTGCGCTGGGTCTTCGTTTCTCTGCTCAGGTTTCCTCCGGTTGCAGGCTTCTCACTGTGTTGGCTCCTCCTATTGTGGAGTACAGGCTCTAGACACTTGGGCTCAGCGGTTGTGGCCCTGGGCTTAGCTGCCCTGTGACATGTGGGATCTTCCTGGACCAGGGATCAAACCTGTGTACCCTGCATTGGCCAGGGAATAAAAAATAAAATAAAATATTAGTCGCGCAGTTGTGTCCGACTTTTTGTGACCCCATGGACTGTAGCCTGCCAGGCTCCTCTATCCATGGAATTCTCTAGGCAAAAATACTGGAGTGGGTTGCCATTTCCTCCTCCAGGGGACCTTCCCAACTGTACACAAAGGAGACTTCATTAATGTGCATTAGAGGATATCCTAGGTTAACTGTCATAGAAAACTGTCTCTTGAGCCTTTAAATTCTATACCAATTCTACACGTCTGGTTGGCCGACTGTTTGTTTCTTGACTTAGGTTTTAAGGCGAATGACCTGGGGCTATTTGTTTCCATCAACCTGATTGCGAATCTAAAGGTGCAGTGGGAAGCCCTCAGCAAACTCTTGACTATGTGAAGATCCACAGAGTAAACAAACCAGTTACTTTAATAAACAAACTTCAAAGGGGAAAAAAAGAGGGAGAAGACATCTAAAAATTAAGAGATTGAAGAGATACGACCAAAGCACATAGGAGGACTCTGTCTGCATCCCAATTAGAACAAACCAGTTCTACAAAACGTTCATGAAACATTCGGGGAAATTGAACATGGACGGATGATTTGATGATGTAAAGGAATGTTAGTAGTTCTTGAGTTTAGTAATAGTATTTTGGATTTATATATATATATATGTGTGTGTGTGTCTTTACGTTTTAGAGATAAACAGTAAAATATCTGTGGATAAAACTATGATTCTGGGATTTGATTTAAAATATCTAGTGGAGTGGTGATCATTTGGTAATGTATAGAAATATCAAATCACTGCGTTGTGTAATAGGAACTAACACAGTGTTGTGGGTCAACTATACTTCAAAACCCAAATAAACTTGTAGAAAAAGATCAGATTTGTGGTTATCAGAGGCAGGGCTAGGAGGAAAGAGGAACCAGAGGGAAGTGGTCAAAAGACAAAAACTTCCAGTTATCAGATAAACTAAGTATTTGGACTATAACATTCAACCTAATTAGTATAATTAACACTGCTGTATATTCCGTGTGAAAGTGAAGAGAGCAAATCCTAAATGTTCTCATTGTAAGGAGAAGTTTCTCTTCTTTTTCTCTTATATGAGATAATGGATGTTTACTCATTGTGGCAATCATTTCATGATGTATGTAGGTCAAATATGATTGCTGTTCATCTTAAACTTACACAGTGCTGTATTATTTTATCAGTTAATCTCAATAAAACTGAAATAAAATAATTGGGTCACAAGGGCAGGGTGCATGGTGGCTGAGAGAACAGTCATAATGAGACTGGCCACGTATTTATAAGCTGGATGAAAGCTGTAAGGGGGTTCCTTATACTAGTCTCTCTACTTTTGCATACTTACAAGTTTCCAAAACAGAAAGCTTCAAAAGATTAGCGAAACCATTGCCTCTTTCCTAGTTCCAAAAGAGCCATAATTCTTTTGGCTTAAAACAGGATAGTCTTGGGATTTCCCTGGCGGTCCCATGGCTAAGACTCCACGCTCTCAATGTCGGGGGCCTGGATTTGATCCCTGATCAGGGAATTAGACCCTATATGCCATAACTTAAAAATCCTGCATGCTGCCCCTAAGACCCAACGAAGCCAAATAAATTTATTTTTTAAAAGATGTAGAATTAAAACAAGCAAGGTAGTCTTCAGCCTTGATATTTAGTCTGGAAGCTTATTCTACCCAGACCTCTTCCCTAGGATTCACTTTCTGCAAGGAGATGGGATGAAGGTCCAGACTGGAGTCCAAATCACTTCTGATAGCTGGTAAATTTCCAGGGAAGAGGGACAGGAGGCTCAGAGCCTTAGGAGATGGTCTATAATATGAAATGTTCTTCATGCAGACAGAACTGAGTTAGGGATGCTCCTTACCAGCAGGAAGATCCTGACAGTTAAGATCCTGAAAAGTCAACCAGTCATAGACCCCCAAATGCATAGCCTTATTACTAATCCAAGAAATGCAAATGAAAAGAATAATTCTTTGTATCATATTAGTAATAAAAAAAATCATAAAGACCCCTGTGGATGTGAATGTGGAAAAAGAAGCATTCTGATACATTACAACCTGAATGGAAACTGATATAACCCAATAGCACGTGTCAAAATCTGACTCAGCAACTCCACAACTAGGCATTTATTTCTAAGACAGGAATCTAACATGTGCACAAAGCTTCATTGTCAAGGATAATATCAGGGAGGAAGTTTCCAATGAGGAGAAACTGGAAGCAATTTAAATATCCAGTGTGGAGGTTTGAAAATACATCCACAAATACTTGGACTTCCCTGGTGGTCCAGTGGTAAAGAATCTGTCTGGTAATTCAGGGGACACAGGTTTGATCCCTGGTCCGGGAAGATCCCACATGCCTCAGTGAGCCACAGATACTGATCTTGAGAGCCTATACTCTGCAACGAGAAGTCACTGCAATGAGTAGCCGCCGCTCACTGCGAAAAGAGAAAGCCCCCACGCAGCAACAAAGACCCAAAGCAGCCATAAGTAAACAAACAAATTAAAAATACATATACTCACAAATTCTGATATTGCTTCTTTCAGGGCAAGGGTTTTAATTCCCCTTCCCTTGTGAGCTGTTCTTGGGGAGGACCAACTTCTAATGAATAGAGTATGGTGAAAATGATGAGTTATGACTTCCTGGGGTAGGTCATAAAAGATACTGTGGCTTTTTCTGTTGGAATGATTTGTCCTGGGGGAAGTCAGTGGCCATGTCAAAAAGACTCACAGCCCCAACAAGCGGCCCACACAAGGAGGAACTGAGACCTCCTGCCAACAGCCGTGTAAGTGAGCCAGCTTGGAAGCAGATTCTCCAGCAGCAGCCAAGTCTAAGGTTGCCATAATTATAGTCTCATGAGGTCTGCTGAGCTAGAACAACTCGGTGAAGCCACTCGTGAACTCCAGTTCCACAGGAGCTGTTAATTAATATTTTTGGTTTAAGCCAATTAAGTTTTGGTATAACATGGCACTGTTAACCAAACTTTTAGAAACAAGATAGGACTGAAATAAAAAGGTGTGTATTTGGGATTTGTTAGGACTGCAGCCTGGGAGATACAGATTAAAGGAGCACTTGAATTGTCTTCCATTGGCCTACAAAACGGAGGCGGCTTACAAAGGCAAAAACTGCAAGGTTAGTTACACGGGTTATCACGAATTTTTTATTATATGAATTAATTATATTGGAAAATACTATAAAGTAGTTTTTTAATACCTGCAACTCTACTAATAAAGAGGTAACCACATTTAACGTATTGGCATATTTGCTCTTTTTTCTGTTTCATTCGTGTTTCATATTGATTTATATTTTGACCTCCAGCTTTATTTCTATCATGGCCTTTTCTCCGTACTATTATATATGGTAAGTTTAATTTTTAATGACTATGTATGCCACTGGGTGGATGGGCCATAATTTAATGCATCCTCTATTGCTGGAATTATCTATTGCCATATAGTGATGACAAACTGAAATTATTACGGAGCAATCACAGTTCATGTGTGTGTACTAACTCACTAATTGTGTCTGACTCTTCACGACCCTATGGACTGTAGTCTACCAGGCTTTTGTGTCCTTGGGATTCTCTAAGCAAGAATACTGGTGTGGGTTGCCACGCCCTCTTCCAGGGGATCTTCCTGACTCAGGGATCGAACCCCTGTCTGTTACATCTCCTCCACTGGTAGGCAGGTTCTTTGCCACTAGCGCCACCTGGGAAGCCCCACTCACAGTTCATGTGTGAAAGTCGCTCAGTTGTGTCCGACTCTTTGCAACCCCATGGACTATACAGTCCATGGAATTCTCCAGGCCAGAATACTGGAGTGGGTAGCCTTTCCCTTCTCCAGGGGATCTTCCCAACTCAGGGATCAAACCCAGGCCTTCCACATTGCAAGCAGATTCTTTACCAGCTGAGCCACAAGGGAAGCCCAAGAATAACTGGAGTGGGTACCCACTCACAGTTCAGGCACACAGAAATGGAGTGGGTGACCACTGAGGATTTGGTCTCAGATGCATCCCTGCAGCACTGAAAACCTTGAACTTTCTTTGAACTGTACCAGACCCAAGGCCATTGCCAGCACCTGCTGCTGTAACCTTATGATCTCATGGTCTCCCCTTGTAAATATGCAGCCATTTTGGATTCCAACTAGTTCTAAACAAGCACTCTTACTTCTGTCCAGCTCCTTTTATAATTCTTCATTTTTATCATAAGCACCTTGGCTCCCTGGAACCCTCACCTTCTGATAAGATTTATCTAAAGCAGCTTTTATTTCTAAAAAGTTAAAGATTTGATTTGTCTGATCAAATACATACTAGGTAAACTTCCTCCTGGTCAAAAAGTGCCAAGGGTGGTTTTTTAAATAACTGGTCTTTCTTTTTTTTCTTTTTCATCTTGTATAGAGATATGTGATGACTCTAATACCAACACAACAGTTGTAGAATGTGGACTGGCAACGGGTCACAGCCACTAACAGAACAGAAAAATACTCAAAACTGTTTAAGTAGCAGCATGAGTGAAAATAAAGCAGAAATAGATTTTTCTGGAACTCTCTTCCTTTTTCGATGATACAGGATGTTGGCAATTTGATCTCTGGTTCCTCTGCCTTTTCTAAAACCAGCTTAAACATCTGGAAGTTCACGGTTCACATACTGCTAAAGCCTGGCTTGGAGAATTTTGAGCATTACTTTACTAGCGTGTGAGATGAATGCAACTGTGCAGTAGTTTGAGCATTCTTTGGCATTGCCTTTCTTTGGGACTGGAATGAAGACTGACCTTTTTCAGTCCTGTGGCTACTGCTGAGTTTTCCAAATGACTGTGTGGATCACAATAAACTGTGGAAAATTCTGAAAGAGAAGGGAATACCAGACCACCTGACCTGCCTCTTGAGAAATCTGTATGCAGGTCAGGAAGCAACACTTAGAAGTAGACATGGAACAACAGACTGGTTCCAAATAGGAAAAGGAGTACATCAAGGCTGTATAGTGTCACCCTGATTATTTAACTTCTATGCAGAGTACATCATGAGAAACGCTGGGCTGGAAGAAGCACAAGCTGGAATCAAGATTGCTGGGAGAAATATCAATAACCTCAGATATGCAGATGACACCACCGTTATGGCAGAAAGCGAAGAGGAACTAAAAAGCCTCTTGATGAAAGTGAAAGAGGAGAGTGAAAAAGTCAGCTTAAAGCTCAACATTCAGAAAACAAAGATCATGGCATCTGGTCCTATCACTTCATGGGAAATAGATGGGGAAACAGTGGAAACAGTGTCAGACTTAATTTTTTGGGGCTCCAAAATCACTGCAGATGGTGACTGCAGCCATGAAATTAAAAGATGCTTACTTCTTGCAAGAAAAGTTATGACCAACCTAGATAGCATATTGAAAAGCAGAGACATTACTTTGCCAACAAAGGTCCATCTAGTCAAGGCTATGGTTTTGCCAGTGGTCATGTATGGATGTGAGAGTTGGACTGTGAAGAAGGCTGAGCGCCGAAGAATTGATGCTTTTCAGCTGTGGTACTGAAGACTCTTCATGGACTGCAAGATCCAACCAGTCCATCCTAAAGGAGGTCAGCCCTGGGTGTTCTTTGGAAGGGCTGATGCTGAAGCTGAAACTCCAGTACTTTGGGCACCTCATGTGAAGAGTTGACTCATTGGAAAAGACTCTGATACTGGGAGGGATTGGGGGCAGGAGGAGAAGGGGATGACAGAGGATGAGATGGCTGGATGGCATTGCTGACTCAATGGACGTGAGTTTGACTGAACTCCGGGAATGGCATCACCAACTTGATGGACGTGACTTTGAGTGAACTCCAGGAGTTGGTGATGGACAGGGAGGCCTGGCATGCTGCAATTCATGGGGTCACAAAGAATCGGACACGACTGAGCAACTGAACTGAACTGATGAGTGAAAAACCGTCTGATTCTGTGCAGAGCAGGAAGTTAAATGCCAATCAATTTTGACATGTTACATCAATGTTCTAATTCACAAATGTATCTCACAAGGCTTATCAATATACTGTCTGGAAGCGCACAATCACACTCTTTTCAAACTTCGTATGTCATGCCTGACTTAACTGCTTTATGCAGTTATCCAGAAACTTTAAAAAATTATAGTAACTCATAAAGCTTACCATTTTAACTATTTGTAAGTGTGGTGTTAATTATGCAACTGATCTCTAGAATATCTCATCTTGCAAAACTGAAACTCTACACCCACGAGGCAGCCACTCCCCATTTTCCTCCTCCCCAGCCTGACAACCATCATGCCACTTTCTGAGTGTGACTAGCCTAGATACCTCTTGTGAACGGAATCATACACTATTTACTTGCTTTCCCCTGTTGTGACTGGCTTATACAAACGTAACGCCCTCAAAGTTCATCCAAATTGTAGCACGAGTCAGAATTTCCTTCCTGTTTAAGGCTGGATAACATTATGCTGTATGTATGGACTACCTTTTGTTGCTTTCACCTTTTGGTTACGGTAACACTGCTGTGAACAGGGGTGTACTTATGATCATACGATGATCGCTTTAACAAAGCTTCAAATAAAATGCTGCCTAACTAAGCACTAAGTGGCAACTCAAGCTTCCCTTGTCCTTTCAGCCTGATGAAAGAGTTTATGCAAGAAATGGCATTTTAAACAACAGAAGAGCATGTTCAGAGTCATGGAGATGGAAAAGGAAATAAATTGACATTCAGTAACACCAGGGAATTTCCTAGTGGTCCAGTTGTTAGGACTCTGCGCTTTCACTGCTGAAGATGCAGGTTCAATCCCATGTTGGGGAACTAAGATCTTGCAAGCTACATGGCTCAGCCAAAAAAAAAAAATATATATATATATATATAAAATTTTGATATATATATATATATCACCAAAGGTGGCAGGTGATGAAGTCAATGCTGACTATTCCAAATGAAGGTGGGACTTTGCCTAACATTCATCAGTTTTCTTCACAACCTGGTTTCATTTCCTGTAATTATTTTCAGTGCTTTAGATTCATGCTGTTTCATGGTGGATTTTTGAAAAGACTTAACCTGACCCCACCTTTCATACGAGGAAATGAAACACAAAGAGGCTTATGACACATCTCAAATTCCTACCGTTAAGAGGCAGGGACAGAACCATAACCCACACCCAGGGTTTTCGCCACTGACAGACACCCAGCAGAACTTTGTCTCATCACCCTTTCTCAGCCTTTGTGTGCGCCTAGGGAAAAGAAGGGTATGATTACTCTTGTAAAGTCCCCAAAGCCCTCTGCATTCATGCAGTGCTTGTGCTTCATGAGCACTTTCGTAAGCACCATCTTCAGGTGCTGTTACCAAGCGTCTCGTCTGCCACACGTCTCACTAGAAGCAACGCACCGCTGTTCTAGTTCTGACAGTTTCTCTCGTGTTGTTCGCTAATAAAAAAGCCTGTGATGTTTGAATAGTCCCAAGTCCCAACCAAAAGTAAGCACAACTAAACTGGAAACAGATACACCATGAATGCAGGAACACTATATTTATTAAGTCAATAATTCATTTTTAGCAATACAAGTACAGAATATATCACAATGCTGGTTACAAACATACTTAGTATGGTATTAATGGTTACAAATAATGGTGGGCACTACAAGTTTGTGGTAAGGGTGATATGAAAGGTCATTCTGACACAATGAAGAACTGTCTTTAAAAAAATCCATCAATGACCTTAGATATTTCTATAGAAATTACTGTGGCACTATTAGTGGGGATTTTCATGTAAAGAATTGATTTGCTTTTGTTTCAGTAAGAGCTTTTTGAGTCTATTAAACTAAAATCCCCAGTTGCTTAATAAAGTATAAAAATAGTACTGACCTGGTAATATTTAATAAAACATAGCATTCATTCACATCATAAAAGTAGAACTAAAGTGAAAAGGTTTTAGTTACCATGGCAACAGATCTTCCCATAAAAGGAATCTACAGAAATGAGTAACGTTACACGAATGGAACCTGCAAAGTTACTTAGTGATCCAACACTTGTGCACCACAAACCAAGTGTTCTAGATACTATATAGAGCATATATTTTTAATCTTGAATTTTACTTTTGAAAAACAAATGTGCACTTCAACAAACTCACTAAGGCCACTCATGCTACAGATGCCTAGGATTGCAATTAAAGAACAGCATTATTTTAACAAATCCTCAAGCACACTCCTTCAGGTCACCAACAGGGTAAAACCAGTTTTCTGCCTACAACATTCCTGAGATCTGCGGACAACTAATGTTCAAGCTGGAGATGAATTAAAATGTCAGATTAAAAAAAAAAAAAAAGGAATTTTCTAGCAAGAACTGAGGTCCTCCAAGAGGTGAAATATATATGCTAATTCTTAGAGCAAAAATAAAAATCTTAGAGACGCTTTTACTTATAAATATTTTTCCAGTAGTAACTTTGCCATCCAGAAAAAGAACAGTTTGGAAGTAGCCAGGCTACAGATTCAGGGGAAAAAAAAGATTAGAGTGACAGTTTAATACAGGCATCCTCCTCTTTCTGAGAGTTCACTTTATCCTACTTTGCTTTTATCAAAGACCTGCATTAGCACCTGTTTTTACTAACAGAAAACAGATCCAAAAAGGAGCATCACTTTCACAAAAAAAGGTGAACAGCAAAAATGGCGTTCTGCGTTTGTCTGCACACGGCTGTTGAGGCGGCGGCAGCAGCAAGCAGCAGGAGGGCACAGCCACGCTCCTCTCCTGGAACTATGTTCGGCACCTCACCTCAGCTTCAAGCCGCCACAGCTTTCCCCATGTGAGCTTCTGTGCTTTATCGCAATTTATTTTGTGCATCTATTTGCAAGATGTGCCCTAAGCTAACTGCCACTTTGCTGTTCACCTGTTTTGGCTTAAAGAGGTTTCATGGGAACACTCTGTTTTTGGATAGCGGGGAAAGCCTGCTGTCCCTCCTCCTACTTAGCAAACCATTCTTTCCATCTGTAAAGTATGGGCCAAGTTTCAATCATGTTCTAGGCATGAGTTTACTGTTCAGCATTCTGTCTGCACTGTCAGGAGCAGCCAAATGGCACGCTATTTATAAGACTGCAGCTGCCTGATCTAGTTTTCTCAAAATTATGAACTCTTTTCTAACAGCCTAAGAGTGTTACGAAGGTCTTTGTCCAATCTTTCATTTTCACAAAACAAAGCACACCTGCATGGAGGCTATTCCAAAGCAATAGCCAGCTGCTTAAGCTTAACAGAGACAGAGCTTTGATGATAAGGGTCCTAATGCTTTGGACAAAGTCAGCTTTGGCGACCCATAAAAATTATGGTCTAAAAAACCTTAAACTGGCTCTCTGAAACTGAACAAAGGAGTGACTGACCAGGTGCCTGGTACAGGAGTGTTACAGGGCTCCCTGATGCACCCAGTTGAGTAGCACCAAACTTCAGGGGAAAAAACCCGAGTACAAGAGAGAACAAAGTCAGTAAAGGATGAGACCAAAGGCCTCTTACTTAATATTACTTTGTTGAACTGCCAGAAAAATCTTTTAAGTTGGTCTATGCTTTCTTATACACAATCGCATCATACACGAAAAATTTGTTCAAGCAATTGGTTATTGTGAAGTAAGTTTTACTCTGAGATTTTTTTCCCCTACCCCCATGAATCACGATGATATTCACCTCCCTAACTTATCCTCAACATTCCAACTAAAAGGATAAAACCCACACTTAAAATTATTAGGGTATTATTCTTCATTAGAACCAGAAATAACAGCATATTAAGTTATATCACTATCAGAAACTAGCAATCTCTTTTCTCAATCTAGAGTGTCTGCATTAAGTATATGGATTTACAGAAACTACATTAAAGCAGTGGCAATACAGCAAACTATCAACAATGATTTTTTTTTAAGAAAAACTGGCTGTCATTTAACATCACCCTGTGATCCTAGGCTTCTAAATATCATGTTGCTTTATCACTGAGTGTGATCTGAGTTCAAACTGAATTAGAGAAGATGAGGCCTTAAGTCATTTGCTGGATTTTATTCTAGGAAATGCTGTATATGCACAAAACCAAAAATACAGATTAAAAAAAAAAAAACTTCATATGAAAACTTAAGTTTCAAAATATTTATTGAAAAACAATTTACCATGACATTCCTATACCACAAACATACCACAGGACTCTAAATAACCAACAAAAGTATACAAAGCCTATCCTTAAAATCTTTGGAGGTATTAAATATATAGGCCCATGAGGATAGAGCTGAGTAACTTAAAAATGTTAGTCCTTGGTCACACAGACTATTTGGTAATTAATAAAGAGGTGCCTCTTGGCATTAGATTGCAATTAACTGGGAGGGGGAGGTGCAGGTGTGCCAATGTGCTCTTTTCAATTCAAAATAATTCAGTACGAGGATTAAATCCAGGGTTCAAAACCACACAGCTATCATCTTAAAGAAAACTGGGCTTGTTTCATTTCTTCTACCTCCCTTAGGAAATCCCCTCCTGGGGACTTAGAAACAGTGGGATCATAACTAACAAGATGGCAAATAACAGCTTTAAACAAGCTTATATTCGGGAAGGCCAGAAAAGTGTTTAAAATCGAACTGATCCGAAATTTCCAGTAACTTTTTCTGCACCATGTGGTGGACAGTTTAGATTTTTCCCCCTCCCATCCCAACACGCCTGTTAAAAGAAAACCTAAATTCAGCACACACCCACTCACCCACAGACCACTCCAAGCATTAGCCAGGAGCAACAACTCTTAACAGCCAAGTCATGAACCCCTGAAAATAGGGGGGAAAACCCTGATTCTTAACTATAGAGGCACCAAACAGGCCACTATAATAAGAACTGAGGTAACGGCAACAGACCTTTTTTGTTTCTTGAATTGCTACATGTTACAACTTCTCAAATTTGAATATTACCTCAACATTAAATAACTTGACTGGCTTAAATGAAAAATCAAAACCCAATAAACAGAAAGACGAGTTAGTGAAATAGATATATTATTAGGGGAAATCTTTACATTTGACTCTTGAATTTCATATAAAATGATCTATTGCTTGCAATATTTTTATCATAAACATGAAGGATTTCTAAGAATTGCTTATTTGGCGGCATTTGTTTTACCATTAACCCCCATAAACCAAACATTAACCTAAAATTCCCATCTGGACATGAGCTATTTCATGACTCAGCCAATATACTTGCAAACTGCGTTATTAGGGTAGCACTTAAAATGAGAAGGATGGCTGCAGCAGATATTTATAGACTTGCTTAGGGCACTGCCATCTGTGTGCCTTGACTAAAGATATGCCACTGAAATTGCCAGATTTTCCTAATTTGGTGTCTATTACATGAATACAATTTCTGTATTATCAGTTTTCATAATACATCTAAATGAAATCATTCTACAATAAGAGTAAAGGCAGGGGCTAAAATAATCATCTAAAACCTCTGGTCCAAATAACCCCTCTCTACATTAGGCTGGTCCTTTTCAGATCCTCCTGGTCCTGTTAGCAAAAGCTATCAGAGCATCTTGCCTTTTTGTACCCCCAAAAAACACAACAAAACCAAAACAACCAAAGAGTTAAAACTGCTGGTTTATCAGCGTTTCTATTACTTACAGGTCAACACTGGTCCAGTTCAGATGAATCTGCCAGTCCTTCCCCCTTATCACAGCCCTGGAGTGGCTGTATCCATCTCTCCAGGTAAGGTAACCAGACCTAAGTCAGGGTGTCCCTCTGCTATTAGCACTTGTGTTAGCTTTTCTAGACTGTGTATAAAGGTTTTCCCCATAAAATTTCTTTACAGTATTGAATACCTCCTCAAGGAAGAATTATATGTTAAAAAGTTGTTAAAATCATCCTTACATAATAAGAATGCAACTCTTTTAAACTCTTAAATAGTTTTATTTAGGGGTTCTTTTTTTCTTTCAGGCTTTCTGCAAAATGAATTACTTTTTTTTAAAAAAAGAAAACAAAAAAATTCCTCTTGTTTGTTCTACGAGGTTGAAAATATGGGCCAGACTACTTATACATGCGGTACATGCTGAATATAACTGAATATATGCTTATTCCTACGGACACTCTGCAAGAAAGGGATCACCCAAATAGGGTCAAAGGACTGGACCAGTGTTTCAATGCAAATTCCAGCCCCCCAAAAAACACGGTTTTGATTTCACAGTATGAATTCCCTGGAATCTGGGAAAAGGTAAGTTAGTGAACTGAGGTCTTCCCTCAGCAGCTCGGTCCCTCAACATTCTGCGCGATCAGGAAGGACTGCACCACCTCTTCAGTGGACTGGGGGCTGGTGTTGACGTCCTCAAGGGCATCGGTCACGGAATACTGCCGATCTCGTAACCGGTTCCAGTTAGACAGAACATTGTGATACTCAAACACTTTCTCATAATTTCCAATGGAGTTGTAAAGTTTAATGAGACCTCGGTAATCATATTCCAGTCCACTGTAGCCTTCACCAAAAAGTTTCTTCCCTGAAAATAAACAGAAAAAGAAAGGAAGCTCAAATAATGAAATAACAAATAATTTCTACAACACAAGCTTAGTTCTTTAAAATAGGGTGTCTTTGTTTTATTCCTTTTAAAAGGAATAGATTCAATTTAAACAATTTTTTATCGGAATACAGTTGCTTTACAATATTGTGTTAGTTTCGTGCTATACAGCAAAGTGAATCAGTCATACATACATACATACATACATACATACATACATACATACATACATATATATATGTGTGTGTGTGTGTATATGTATCTCCACAGTTTTTTAGATTTCCTTCCCATTTAGGTAACCACAGAACATCGAGTAGAGTTCCCTGTGGTATACAGTGGGTTCTCACTAGTTATCTGTTTTATACTCAGCAGTATGTTTATGTCAGTCCCAAACTCCCAATCATTCCACCCTCTAGTTGAAACAGATTCAATTCTTTTATCGGGGTTTACTGACACAGTCTTACCCACAGCCTACTTCTAAGACTTAAACAAAAAAAATTTCTCTTGTCTAAGGTCGTTGGTCTCTCTAGAATAAAATTATAAAATTTCATAGTGTGAAGGGAGTTCATAAAGAGCTCACAGCTCATTTACAGGGCATACTGGTTTTAAAAAAGCAAAGTATCTGGAGTATGCCACCTTTTATGTAAAGTAAAATATTTATGTCTCTGAACACTTATGCCAAAAAATATACAGAAGAACAACACTGGTGGTCCAGTGGTTAAGAATCCACCTGCCAATGCAGGGAACACAGGTTTGCTCTCTGGTGTGGGAGGATCCCACATGCCTTGGGGCAACTAAGCCAGTGAGGCACAACCGCTCCACAGTCCAAGCTCTAGAGCTGAGAGACACAACCACCACAGCCTGCATGCCGAGAGCCCATGCTCAGCACCGCGAAGCCCGCACACAGCAATACCGAGCACAGTCAAAAATAGAAAGCAAAACCAAAACACACAGGAAGATAAATGGGAAACTAACAAGGCCGGTTACTCGTAGGAATGAGTGGCAAGGAGAAATTAAGGGCAGTCACACATCTGTGAGAAGACCTTTCTATATAGTTGACTATTTTTTTTTTTTTGGTTATGCCATGTGGCTTGGGGATCTTAGTTCCCTGACTAGGGATCGAACCCAGGCCCTCAGCAGTGACAGTGAGGAGTTTTAACCACTGGACTGCAAGGGAACTCTACAGTTCTGACTTTTCAGAGTATTAATAGTTCACAATAAAATAATTTAGCAGACTAAATAAAAACAGGGGAATTTTATACAAACATAAGCAAATAAACCTAGTTCTCTCATAAATGAGTAACTCACTGACAGCAGGTGGCAGGGAGATAAGCAACCTAAGCAAATTTTGAACAAGGTATTCTGATTATATACCTTCAGGTTAAGGACAAGGTAAAATGTAAATGAATATTAGGCTCTAAGCAGTAACTTTGGTTTTCATAGTACTGTGGGCTAACAACTCTAAAACTACTTTATGTGTACTGTAGGGTTAAGCAAGATAATCTGTTATGGATAACGAGGAGTCTTCACATACATGGATATATGATTTGAGGCAAAGGTAGCACAGCAGAGGGGAAAGACAGTGTTTTGAAACAATGGTCCTGGTCAACTGTATATCCATACAGAAGGGAAAAAGGAAGAGGGCAAGAAATGTGATCGCTATCTCACAAATTTCCAGAAGATCATCTTCCAAAAGAGTATCTTCTGACTTTGGGGTAGAAAAAGATTTCCAAAACACAATTTAAAAAGTGTCAACCATAAAATGAAAGAGCAATATTTGACTACATTAAACTTTAAGAACATTTGTTCTTTGAAAGGCACCATTAAGAAACAAGCAGTAGAGGGACAGTTATCCGCAACACATTTAACTAACAAAGGGCTTGTTACATCTAAAGTATATAAAGAACTTCCATAAACCAAGAAAACAGTGACAGACAAATTTAATAAAAACATGAGAAGAGTTTTAACAGGCACAACATTAGATGATGACCACAGGACCTTATTTTGTGATAAGACTGAACTGAAAACAATTCAAATGTTCTGAATATCAACTAACAGTAGAATGGATAAATAATGATATACTAATTCAATACAATATTACAAGGCACTGGAAATAAACAAGCAACAGGGATATGAACAACACTGATATATTTCACAATTGATGTTCACCAAAGAAACAAAGCATATAAAAACATACATTGTATTTCATTTATATCAAGTTCTAAAACAGCTGAACTTGGTCTACTTTAAAATCAGGAGAAGGGTGAGGATGGGCTAGAGGTATTGTTTACACAAATTTTTAAAATAACTATTTTTGCCTTTACTTGACACACTACTGTCATATTTCTTATTACTGGCTTCAATTATCAATAAATAATCTTTAGCAAAATGTTTTAGAAGACTTCTGAGTGGCTCTTGGAGATCCTGAGCAGCTCTAAACTCATTTATTATTAACACTTCCCTATACAACATATAAGACATGTTGATCTCTTATCAATTAAAACAATTTTAAACATACCAATTGCTATAGATCTCAAATAAAGTTTCTCAGCATTTTCATACTGATTCATGTCATAATTATATAAAGAAGCCAGATGTCCCACTGAAAGGGCTACTTCATAATCTTCTTGACCAAGAAGTTGTTCTTTAATCTGAATTGCTTTGATGTGCATTTCTTCAGCTTCCTGAAAAATAATCAAGCTGTATTAACCATTAGGTTATACTTTTTACTATGTCAACAACTCTTGTCCAATTAGTAACATTCTTCTAAATGCCAAAAACAGCTTATGATGGCATAAGGTAATCTGATCAGAGAAGACACTACACTGTTCCAGAAGTTGCCTATAGGAAGCATCACTGGCTTGGGGAAGCTATCTACGCACATAAGCTGACGAAACACTGAAATACACCAAAATGACAAGAGAAAACATGTCCATGTAATAAAAAGCTGTTAGAAAAAATTAACATCAAACTATTCTAAAATGAAAACTTCTTTCAATTTAACACACCCCAAAATTTAACTGAACTGTGTTAAGAAACTCCATATTATTTTACATGGAAGTATACTTTATTATTTCATTTTTTTGAGTTTTGACAATTTTTATCTCAATAAACTAAACAGGTTAACTGAGGAATGTGTAAACTGATTTTCAGATAAAAATGAATGTCTTAGATAGCAACTCTCACTCCTTTCTTATTGTGACCGTATAAGAATTGATGCTTTTGAACTGTGGTGTTGGAGAAGACTCTTGAGAGTCCCTTGGACTGCAAGGAGATCCAACTAGTCCATTCTAAAGGAGATCAGTCCTGGGTGTTCATTGGAAGGACTGATGCTAAAGCTGAAACTCCAGTACTTTGGCCACCTCATGCGAAGAGTTGACTGTGATGCTGGGAGGGATTGGGGGCAGGAGGAGAAGGGGACAACAGAGGATGAGATGGCTGGATGGCATCACCGACTCGATGGACATGAGTCTGAGTGTACTCCGGGAGTTGGTGATGGACAGGGAGGTCTGGTGTGCTGCCATTCATGGGGTCACAAAGAGTCGGACACGACTGAGAGACTGAACTGAACTGAATGAACAGTAATACGAATTTATAACCCAAAATTCTAAAAGGAAACTAAATTCAGTATACTTTTACCACTACAATTATATAATACTTGCATTATCTTACATTTCCTTGCACACCTAACTATGTGTCAGGCATTCTGCTAAGTGTTCGATTTAAACTATTAGCTAAGAGCTATGTTTTAAGTCTGATATATATATTTTTCTATTTTTGAATTTTATTTATATTTTGACTGTTTTACACTAGCTATTTTCTCAATTCTTATGTGAAATAATGTGGAAGTATAATAAATGTATACTTTATAATTTAAGATTACTGAAGAAGCATTACTTAAGATTTGTTATTCACACTGTACTTTATTACCTAAGATTACTTAGAAAAATACAGTAAAATGTGCTACCTTAAATTTTCTCATTGACTGATAAAGTCTTCCAAGGTTTCCATAGTGTTTTGCAGTCTGCACATTAAATTCTCCAAAAGCTTTTTTTGCTAGTTGGAGTGAAGACAGGTGCAAATCATGAGCTTCTTGAAGCAGCCTCTGCTCAGTTTCTTTATTATGACAGTCAATAGCAATCTCCTCTAAAATAAGTGCTGAATAAGAAGGCAATAAAATCAGTGCACTTTCAAACCATGTATCAAAGCTCACCAGAACAGAAACTTTAGAATTAAATTTTATAAATGTTATTTGTATATACTTATATATGTTTATGGTTTAGAACCATAAACCATATAACATACCAAAGAACTGGTAAAGATGAGCGTACTCCATTTTAATGAAAGGAAAAAAAACACTTTTGGGGTCTTCTATTTTGCATAGTATAATGGATTTCAAATGTAAGAAAAACAACAGTATACAACTAATTATTTTGCAGAATTACCCTCTATTTTACCAGATCAGTTTGCTTTGCTGACGTGAAATTGTTTTTTAAACAAACACAAGACAGACAAAAGTGAAAAGGCAAGTTTTTTAAAATTATGAAACTGTGTCAAGGACTACCTAACCACTCTTGAAAACTTTGAAACCACATTTGCAAACTATATAACCTTTAACCAAATAGAAGTAAAAGAACTGGTTTCCTCCTAACTCACTTGACCAGTCAAATCAGATAAGAAGATAATTTAACTTCAAAGTCCTATTCGAGACCCTCAAACTCCATTTAAAGTTTTATAAATACATATTCTTTAACCAGGCAATTTTATTGCTAGGAAAACTGTTCATGTGCACAAAAGTAAGAGATTTAGCTCACAGCCTGGTGGGCTGCCGTCTATGGGGTCACACAGAGTCGGACACGACTGAAGCGACTTAGCAGCAGCAGCATTTTTAAAGAACAAAAGGTTAAAAAAAATTTAGAGGTCCAATAAGAGACATGCAATTAAAAACATTAAAAAATTAGGAAAAACAGAAAAAATCAGGAAAAAGATATATACCTGCATGTATTGAAACGAGAAAATGTTTGTGCTACATCGAGTGAACAAAGCAGATTACAGAACTAAAAAAAAATTATTCACTCATTTCAGTCTTCGAAGAAAGAAAAGTCTAAAAAAAATATTTGCCCACATGTTAATTCTGGATTGATGAGATTTCAAGTAACTTAATTTTTTCTCTTTTAATTCTTGACATTAATCATGTATTACTTGCATGACTTCAAAAATGCAAACTTAGAGGAGAGGTAAAGCCTAGTTCCAGAATCAAGGTAAAAGTTACTCATCATGCAAGGAATTGCCACATAGGTGACCCAATCGTCAGCAAAATGAAAGGCCCGTGGTAGTGACTGCAGAAGAGTTGAAAAGTAAAGAAGAAAGTGGTATGTGGTAAGAGCCTTACAGCACTGAAGGTAGCCTGATACGGAACGGAGTTTCAGAATCTTGCACAATAAAGGTGAAGGTGCGTGAAAACACACCTGCAGTGTCACTGTGATTCCTCAATCCTCCCCCCAAAAGGAAGGAAGGGATGAATGAAAGGAAGAGAAAAAGGAGGAAGAGGCAAGTGCAAGGAAGGAAGAGAGAACGGTATTCTAGCCTATTAACAGTGCTGTATGAGAGAAGCAAACGACTTTTCATTATGAACCACTGGAAATTCTTAAGAGATGTGGGCAAATATGTTAAATCAGTGACTGGCTGTTTTAGCAATATACAGTCTAATTCTGAGGAAATAAACAAACATTCCTATTTTATACTATATACCATCAATTTTAAAATGTCAGAGAGTAGACATCTATTATAATTGACAGCTACAGAAACCTTAAAATACATCTATCTATCTATCTATAGGAGACTAGATTACAAAGGGTACCTTTCACCCTCTTTGAAGAAGCCAAAAGAAGATGATCTTCAGGTAGGATGTGGGTAATGATACCAATAGCTCTTTCTGCATGAAACCTGCAATACAGAAGATAAATTCTGGCATTTATGTTACAAATAATTTAGGCATTAAAAAACCCCATAATTTATAACATTAATACTGGTAGAATTTCTAAAACTAGCTGTGGTAAAGAACTAGTTTTTTGCTTTAACGTTCCAATCTTTTGTATACTGAGTTCCCCGCCCCCCCCCCTTAATTTATTTCTATTTGAAGGGTAATTAAATGAACTTTTAAACATCCAGTGGATTCCCATCTATCTCCCTCATAACCAACTATCACAGCCTACAAGGCTTAATACAACATGATCTTTCACTGGGCTACCTCTCTGACCACATCTCCTACCAGTCTCAGAAATAATTCCCTCTTTCCCTTCTAGCCACACAGGAACTGCAGTTTTCTGAACATGTAAAGCAGTTCTAGTCCAGAATTCTTGCATTTGTTTTACTGTCTCTCTGGAATGGTTGTTCCCTGAATATCCATATGGTTTACCCTCACTGACGTCTTTCCAGACCAGCCTATAGACAAGACCCTAAAGAAAATCTACCATCACTCTCTAAACTCAGCTTATTTTATTCTTCTTAACAGCATGTATTCTCATCTGACATGTTTGATTATTGTTTCATGGCTCATCCTGTCAAACAGAAGGCAAGTTGTCTATTTTATCTGCCAGTTCCTTTTCAAACAACTCCACACCTATTCCCATCCTTCTTGGACTGAGTGGAGATCAAACCAGTCAATCCTCAAGGACATCAGTCCTGAATATTCATTGGAAGGCCTGATGCTGAAGCTGAAACTCCAATACTTTGGTCACCTGATGTGGAGAACTGACTCATTGGAAAAGACCCTGATGCTGGGAAAGATTGAAGACTGGAGGAGAAGGGGACAACAGAGGATAAGATGATTGGATGACATCACCAACTCAATGGACAGGAGTTTGAGTAAACTCCAGGAGTTGGTGATGGACAGGGACGCCTGGCATGCTGCAGTTCATGGGGTCGCAAAGAGTCAGACACAACTGAGCCACTGAACTGAACTGAAGTGATCATCAATTTTCTCAGATCTATCTTCCAAATTGCTGTCTCTTTGGTTGTATCTAGTCTGCTGTTTAATTTGCCTACTGAGTTTTAATGTCAATGACTATTTTCCAATTCTAGCTATTATAATTTGTTTTCATAATAAGTGTTTATTAACATAATTCATACCACCACAATTTAAAGTGTACAATAGGAGGTTTGGGACATATTTCAGAGTTATGCACCTATCACTATTAATTTCAGAATATTTTCATCCCCCCCAAAAGAAACCTTGTGCCCATTAGCAGTCACTTCATTTTCCTCCAACTCCCCCAACTCTAGGGAACCACCAATTTACTTTCTGATTCTACAGGTTTGCCTAGTCTAGACATTTCATACAAATGAAATTATATAAATGTGGTGTGGTCTTCTTTCACTTAGCACGTTGTTTTAAAGATTCGTTCAAGCTGCAGCATGTCTCAATCATTTTATGTCACTGTTTATTTTTGGCTGCTCCGTGCGGCAGGTAGGATATCAGTTCCCCAACCAGAAATAACTCATGCTCCCTGTGGTGCAAGTGTAGAGTCTTAACCACTGAACCACCGGGAAGTCCCATTTATTTGTCTTATTGAAGTATACTTGATTTACAGTGTTGTGTAAGCTTTAGGGATACTGCAAAGTGACTCAGATATACATACAGTTCCCTCAGTTTATTTTTATATCTGCCTTCTTCCCTTAAGTTTCCCTCTATAGGGCCATACAGTAAACATCTCAAGATTATGTGGTACACACTCTGTCCCAACTATTCAATTCTGCTGTTGTAGCATAAGAGCAACTACAGACAAAACATGCGTGCATGAGCACTGACAGGTTCCAATAAACCTTTATTTTGCCTTCAGACCATAGTTTGCCAACCCATTTATACCCTTAGTCATCTAAGAATCCTTACTTCATAGCATCAACCAAAACATTCTGTTAACTGATATTTTTAGTGTTCTAATCTTGCTCATCATGTCTTCTGACTCACAGAGAAAACGTTCCCTTATTTAAAACCATTTTTTATGGTGAGTTCATCTTAGGTAGAGTTAGGTCTATGCGAAGTCTGTATGGCTTGGACTGAAGGTTAATTATTACCAAGAGCTTTGTATTTTCTCCTTAAAAGCATCCTAAAAGAAATCAGCAGTCTCAAAGTACTTCTTAATGTTTTCCTCAGTTTGAGGTTTCCTGTATGCATGATGCCCAAATACAAGGGAGAAGTCTATAGCCTATAAATTCCCCCATGAGGCTCGTTTTGTTCAACTGAGAGCCCAGCCTAAGATGGACAAACTTGCGTGTCACCTCTCTTGCCAGTGGGCAGTTTCTCCCCTGGTCTACTCTTCCCCTGAGGGTGTAGCTTTGATCTTGGCTTTAAGTCACAGCCTCCTGTGGGCTAAATGCCTTATCTCTTAAAACCAGGACTGATATTCAACCAAGGTTACAGAAACTTCTAAGGCCTTCTAAGCCTTCTCACCCCAGAACAGTTACACCATAGTTCATGCCTACCCTTTTTGGGTTTTAGTGCATTATTGGCCCTTGGGGATTTCCTCCCTCTCTCTTACAGGCTCAGTTATGCATTAAAAAAGATGACTGTCAATATTATCCAGTATATCTGCATGTTATGATCAAGTCTGTACACTACTGTATTAGTCAAGGAAAGATTACGGAAGGAGATACTTAAAAAAAAAAGACATTTTATATGATGATGATATAAAAGTCTCAATGTCAAACCACATAAGATCTAAATGAATGGCTTATAAATTGGGATGATTTTAAATGACTTCAAGAACATTTTAGGGATCTTGTTAATGTTCCAGGAGAACAACCTTAATCCATTAATTTATACGTTAAATAGTACTGTGTTAGGGAAAAAGCTAAACAAAACAAACTAGCAATAGCATTTAGTTCCTCATGAAAAGGAAAGTAGAACTTACAGTGCATTGTCAAACTTCCCAGAGCTATACTGGTGAACATAAGAAGAATAAGCCAAGTCTTCATGAGCTGTTGCTACGTGAATATTTTTGCCACCAAACACTGACTGCCGAATGTCAAGGGCGGCCTGAAAGAGTCAAGAAAATAACTGATAGTACTGTGAATCCTTAGAAAACACTACCTAGTTAAATTAAGCAGTCTAGTGACTTAAATATATATTTTATATACTCAACCCCATCAGTTTTGGAAAAAAGCTCTGCTGTAGTTAGATCACGTGTATGCTTAGTGGCTTCAGTCGTGTCCGACTCTGCGACCCCATGGACCGTGGCCTGCTAGGCTCCTCTGCCCATGGGATTCTCCAGGCAAGAATATTGGAGTGGGTTGCCATTTCCTTCTCCAAATTTAGATCACAACAGAACATAAAAGTCACTCACGGCTTGATTTTCTGAAGAGTAAGTCTGAACTAAAAGGCAATGGCTTACTAAAAAAAGTCATTCACATGTCTTAGGAATTACATTAGTGTTTTTTCTCTATATCCTCTTCAGAAATAAACTATGAAATCAGGGATACCTTGTCCAGAGTGATGGCATAACAAATCATGTACCTAAGATTGACTAAAGTCTAAAATAACTGTTATCTACCCTTCTTGCTACTACAAAGGCAGCTATAATGATTTGTGCTAAAGTAACAACAAAGACATCATCTGGGTAAAAGAAAAAATTGAAAACTACTCCTAAATACTGACCCACAACTCCAAACTTTTTCCCTAGATGAGTCTCTTTAATTCCTAAAACAGTAATTCTTAAGAAGTTTTACTTCTTTAATTCCTAAAGAACTCAAGTTTTACTTCTGTTATTATTTAGTAAAATAATGGTGTGCCATATATGAGAAAGGGCTCCGAAAAAGTTATTTTTAGAGTAGTTTATACACCATAAACGAATTATAGGTCAGCAAGTCAATTTAGGTTGAAAGAAAAAGTGTAACTATTAACATACCTGATAAATTGCAACAGACTGACAGATATTATCTACATTGAGTAAGTAGAACCCATAATCTAGCAGTGTATCAGAATATTTTGGGTGTTTGGATCCAAAATGATCCCTATAAAAAGATACAAAACCATTAGGATATAAAATAGAGAGAGACAATTTTAAATGGTATTTTTAATAACAATCACGTACCGTGCCAAATACACTGCATGTTTAATTAACTGCTCTGCTTTCTTAAATTCACGTTTTACAACACAAGCCTAAAGATGAAATGAAAAATTGTTAAATAACTCACAAACAGTTAATGAATGTGTTAAAATAAATACGATTTATATATTCAAACTACAATGGTTGAAAAGAAAAAAAATCTTCAAACATAAATAGAATGGATCTATTCGTAATTTCTTTCCTTCCAAGTATGTGAAAATTCCATTATAAACAGATGTGTACATATCCTGGGTAATTATAAAACTTAAAATTTTCAGTCATGCCCAGAACTAAACTGTTATAACAAAGTTATCTTAAAAAGCTCATATATTCCCATTCTTACATGTTATTAAAATAGTGGGGGGGGGTGCTTATATATTTTTGAGATTAATTCTTTGTCTGTTGCTTCATTTGTTATTATTTTCTCCCATTCTGAAGGCTGCCTTTTCACCTTGCTTATAGTTTCCTTTGTTGTGCAAAAGCTTTTAAGTTTAATTAGGTCCCATTTGTTTATTTTTGGTTTTATTTCCATTACTCTGGGAGGTGGGTCATAGAGGATCCTGCTATGATTTACATCAGAGAGTGTTTTGCCTGTTTTCCTCTAGGAGCTCTATACTTTCTGATCTTACATTTAGATCTTTAATCCACGTTGAGTTTATTTTTGTGTATGGTATTAGAAAGTGTTCTAGTTTCATTCTTTTACAAGTGGTTAACCAGTTTTCCCAGCACCACTTGTTAAAGAGATTGTCTTCTCCACTGCATATTCTTGCCTCCTTTGTCAAAGATAAGGTGTCCATAGGTGTGTGGATTTATCGCTGGGCTTTCTATTTTGTTCCACTGATCTATATTTCTGTCTTTGTGCCAGTACCATACTGTCTTGATGACTAGCTTTGTAGTATAGGGGAAAAAAAAAAAAAACCTAAATGAAATATATTACTTAGCTCTACTAAGCAATGTCCTGGGTGTTTTACATGCTCTGCTTCATTTAATCGAAAGGAAAAAATCAACAAGTAAGGTCTCTTCAAAATTCCCACTTTATTATTATTATTTTTTAATTTTTATTTATTTATTTGACTGCACCGGGTCTTAGTTGCAGCATGTGGGATCGAGTTCCCTGACCAGGGATCAAACCCAGGCCTCCTGCATTGGAAGCAAGGAGCCTTAGCCACTGGACCACCAGGGAAGTCCCAAAATTCCCACTTTAAAGAGAACGAAACTGAGGCACAGAGACATTAATGAAGTTAGCAGTACTTCAAAGAGATGCTTTTTGGTGAGTATATTTATCTATACTTAGAAAACATCATGGGAAAGGGCATTTTCCATCTAGATTGTTGGGGGACAAACCCACTTTCAATTCTATTTAAAAAATTAAATTTGTTATTTACATCTAAAAATAAAAAAATAAAATAGTGGGAGGTGGGGTGGGGAGAGAGGGTTCACCATTATTTCCTAAAGTACTTATTTATATCCCAGTGGCTTAAAACTATTTGGAAGTTTTCCATCTAATAATTTTTAAATGTACAGAATTCCAAGTATTCCTATTACTTCTTAAAATGTTCTGATTCATGGGAAAGTCAGTAGACTTTAACTCTCTAAGTATCATTTAAATACAGAATTATAAATCTTGCACATAAATCAAGCTGTCTTTATACTAAACGTATATTCAATGTTTTTTAGCTCTAATGATTACCTGAATATTTATGCTATTTACTTGCTCTAAAATGACTTACTTTACAGAAATCTTAGACTCTTCTGTCATTTTAGAAAAATTCTTCTAAATGAAATTTCCATAAGTAAAACCAGCCAAAGTGGAATATTCAAAATTGAAAAGCTCTGGGAAATACTATATCTGAAAATTATATCAATGCTTTAAAGCTTCAGTTTACTAAAGCAATTTAAAAATATTACTAAATGATTTCAAAGACTTAATTCATTCTGCTTTTTTACCCAGTAAAAAGAAACATCAAGTAAGTACTGCCCATCAAGTCAAGAACAGAAAGCTATCACACTGTGAGACTGCAATACTGTGACTGAAAGATTTAATACTAGGCTATCCTTTAGGAGAAAAGTGACCAAAGCCCATACGTCAGGGCATAAGGAATTTGGGTTGCTGTAAAGGTTAAAGCAGCAGCCAGATTCCTGAAACTGAGCGGAAAAAATTGAGAAAATAGACGTTGGTATCCATGAGTATGCAACACTTAATTTTTTAAATAGCGGGTGGTGGTTGCTGCTGTTCAGTCACTCAGTTGTGTCTGATTCTTTGCGACCCCATGGACTACAGCCCACCAGGCTCCTCTGTCCCTGGGATTCTCCAGGCAAGAATACTGGAGTGAGCTGCCATTTTTCTCTTTGAAAGATCTTCCCAGATCAGGGATTGAATCTGTGTCTCCTGCATTGGCAGGCAGAGCCACTAGGAAAGCCCCCAAACAGTATGTTAACCAACACAAATTTGAAGCTTATTAAACTCTATAATCCATTTAATAATTCTAACATCATATTTACCTTAGAAGCTTGTCTTAAAACGTCCACCACGACTCTGACTGGCAAGCCTGCTGTGATCTCCTTCATTGCCTCAATGCACCATCTGTACGCCTGAAAAATTCACAGAAGAGCAAGCCCTGTGACAGTGTTCAGTGAGACGCTTACGACTCCCCGCAAGCTCTCAGGCGCCTGAGTGAGAAGACACACACAATACGCACACTTAAACTTCCTCTCAGAGGCCGAGTTTTCTTAGAAGTATGCTTGTTACGTTTTCTTTGGATATGTGACACATATTCAGGACATCAGAAGCATGTTCTCTCCGTCCCAGAGCCTCGGCACAGACCATTTCCTCTGCCTTACAATACATTCCCCTCCTTCCCGCAACCCCCTAAACCACCTAGGCTGTCCTTCAGGTTTCAGCCCTGGACAAGGTTTCCTGTACTTTCCTCCCCCTACTGTGGCCCTTCTTTGCTATACTGTTATACTATAATCGCTTGTGTAGTTGAGTGCTCACTTTGTGCTAGCTACTGTTCTAAGCATTTTATGTGCAGTAATACAGTTAACCAACACAACACCTCTTTGAGACAGTATCACACAATGTGCTAGGACCTAGGTATCTAGTAGGGAACAAAAATAAAATGTCATTCATCTCCTAGTGCTTAGTAGGGTGGAGGGTGGGGAAGCAAAATTACTCTGGATAGTAAGAACTGCTTCAAGGAAACAAAAAGTATTACAAAAAGATCATAAAAATGTGGGGAAAACCACCTGAAAATTAGAAAGTAAACATTTGTTTTCTTCTACAAGCTTCCACCTCTTTCATTCCACCTAAAAGATGCTAACTATTCAGAAGCAATTTTGATGTAAAAGTGAAACAGGAAAAAATAAGCAAAAAATGATTTGGGTTAAAAAAAACCTGGTTTGTAAGATACTAAATAAGCTAATTTTGCCCGAGTAAGAGCGTAAAATCTGTGGTAAACTGTAATATTGCTTTTAAAATATTTACTGTCCCTCCTTGAAGAAAGATAAAACTTCCTTTTCACATTAAAAATTTCCTTTAGCCAAAATATTAATTAAAATATAAGCAGAGTTGATGTGAAATGTGCCATTTCTAGGAGAAAGCTTCAAGAACCAGTAATTCCTTCCCCATACTGCTTTTGCCTTTGCTCCAATGCTGGTAATGTTCTAGATAGAGGCTGCTCCACAACATGCGGGTTTTGATCAACGTGTAGATATGATGTGAAGCAGAGCCACAGGAGAGACCAAGACAAGAAACAACATGAGCAAGAAATCAACTGGTATTATTCCAAGTCAGTGCTGTTTGGAGGCTGATATTATCTTGGTATTTCCTAGACTATATGGACTAAGAGGAAAATATGGTGATAATTCATCAAACTATATCCTCAAGATTTGTGTACTTTTCTGTAGGTATCAATGACAAATTTATAAACTATCAAAATTACACAAGAAATATCTCTAGACTTAAATGTTCCTCATGAATGTGCAGTGAATCCCAAAGATCATGAATAAAATATAGTATGTTGCTGTTGGTTGCCATTTAGTTGCTAAGTCGTGTCTGATTCTTTTGCAGCCCCATGGATTGTAGCCCATTAGGTTCCTCGGTTTATGGTATTTTCCAGGCAAGAATACTGGGGTGGGTTGCCATTTCCTTCTCCAGTATAATACCTCCCAATTCAAATGTTCAGAAAGAAAATAACTATCACTTAAACAGTAACTGCTGGTAAATTAAGTGGAAACTGGTGAATAAAAGGTATTTCTGTTCCACTGAATACACTGGTGAGTCTGGATAGAAGAAGATGGGCCTAGAGCTGAGTACAGGAGTAAAAAATGGCAAGACATGATTCACTTTACAGAACAGAAAGAAGGATGCAGGGGAGTATGAGAAACAGAGATGAAAAGAAACAATGAAAGAGCAATCAGAGACAGCCAAGATGAGGAGGACATATGTGGAGAGATAAAAGATGGTCGTGGTGGGGCACCTAAAGAACTTAGCCATGTCTCATGGCTTGCAGGATCTTAGTTCCCCCACCAGGGACTGAGTTTGGGTCCTCTGCAGTGGAAATGCCAAAGTTCTAACCACCAGGGAATTCCCAAAAGACCGCCAGGAATTCCCAAAAGAACTTTTAAGGCAGGCAAATACAACTGCTGTATACTTCATTCTCATTTCCATAAAGGCTGTCCACACAAAGGCCTTTTGTGAATGGGGTTGTTTTTGGTGTGTAAAATAACAGAAAGGGGCCAAATTCTATATCTAGACTGATAAACTTTGGAACAGTTACTGCATAAAAGGGGCAGCAAAACAATTCATCAACAGAACTAATTCAGCAGACACAAGAATTCAGCATCAAAAAGAACCAGAAAAAAATATATAAACCTTCTGAGAAAATGCAGGCATGCTGATTAGGATTTTATATTTTAACAAATAAGCTTGATGACTAAAAATAAAGCTTCCCCCCAACTTTACTGAAGTATAATTGACAAATAAAACTTGTATATATTTAAGGTGTACAAGATTTGATATATACACTGTGAAATGAGTATCACAATCAATCTAATTAACATATGCATCACCTCAGTGTTCTCTTTTGTGTGTGATGAACACATTTAAGAGCTATTCTTAGCAAACTTCAAATATACATATAGTATTAACTACAGTCAGCATGCTATAATTATATCCTCAGAACTTACTCATCTTAGAATGAAATATTAAGCTTTGAAAAATAGTTAATGTAAACAATGAGGCATGCCTCTTTGGAACAGCCAAAATCTGTAACACTGACAACATCCAATGCTGGCAAGGGTATGGAGTAACAGGAGCTCTCACTCCTTCCTGGTGGGAACCTATGCTGGTAGAGACAATCTGGCAGTTTCTTAAAAAAACCTGCACACTCTCACCATGCACTTCAACAAAAGCATTCTTTGATAATGCCTTCTTTGCTAAATATTAAAAGCAGGATGATCCTAGCTTTGGGGTTGTAAACATCACTTTACAATTACTCTCTAATTAGAATTAAAAAAAAAAATAGAATCTCTAATTTTACTTCTAATGGTAACTTTCCTTTAAATGTGGAATATATACATATATATTTACACTGCAGGGAAAAAATTGACATTAGGGCAATTTTAAAATATTAAAGCTAAATGACAGCTATCTGACAGGGCAATAAAATAATTATGATATTCTTCTATAAATAAAGTAACCTTGTAAAAGAGTTAAGCCCACACAGCTCACTTTTCAACTATGTATTCATTAGCACCAAAGCCTTAATTTAATATTATAAAGCCAAAATGGAGGCTACTACTTTCTGATAACTCAGAGATAGAAGCAAAACAATGCAATTAAAGTATAAATAAAATCTAGGTTCCCAATGAAATGAATGCCTCATGAGAGTTCACCCAGAGCTCAGTTCAGTTCAGTTGCTCAGTCGTGTCTGACTCTGCAACCCCATGAATTGAAGCACGCCAGGCCTCCCTGTCCATCACCAGTTCCAGGAGTTTACTCAGACTCATGTCCATCGAGTTAGTGATGCCATCCAGCCATCTCATCCTGTCGTCCCCTTCTCCTCCTGCCCCCAATCCCTCCCAGCATTAGTCTTTTCCAATGAGTCAACTCTTCGCATGAGGTGCTATACAACCAATAATAGAGCACCCACTAAAGGTTCATTTAACAGAGCATGCTGTCAAAATAATTTAGGCAGAAGTACATTTAGTCAAATTAAAAACAAATGTAAAATTTTACACGTGTATGTTTAAAATCCATCTCTCAGAATACTCCTTTTGCCTGTTCAAAATATTCCATTACCAATGTATATTGCTTTACGTAAACCCAGTATGCAAAAATGAGATTAAGACAAATATCAGATTATATGACTTATTTTCAGTTTAACAGTTACTTACTGGTTATAATGAAATATACTTCAAAACACTCACCTCATCATAGTGACTTTTTGCAAATAGGAGTGCACAGAGTTCTCCATAGAGTGCAGCTTTGTTTGCCTGCTGGCCATGTTTTGAGAGTTTATCCATGTATGTCTGAGCTAACTTAAACGTTTCTTCACCCAAATGGTATTTGCAGTTTCCATTTCGCACATGAAGCAATCTGCAATTGCACAAATAATATGAGCCTATTTCTGCTGGCTACCTTCTGTACGGGAGACTTGGGAATCTCTTACAGACGGCTATGTAGCACCCAAACGAGTGAAGGTCACCAGAGAGAAGGAACGAGGCAGCACTGGAAAACAACTGTCCGGCTCCAGCGGGGACTGACTGACACACAGAAAGAAGCGTATGTTCACCCTAGAAAGCTACTGACGATTAATCTGACCCAACGTTGATTCCGTATCCTCTCTAAATATTCTGCATCCTTTGTGCACTCATCATGTACTACATGTGTTACTTAACTCTCTTTGTTCCAAATCCCAAAGTAATACAGTTTTATTATAAGAGATTTGGAAAATAATGAAGACAAAATGCTTAATTCTATTATCTTTCTAGTAAGACAAGTTTACTGAAAAAGGTGATACTGCCAGTTCTTTCTTTCATAACCTTTATCCTCTAT
The DNA here is from genome assembly GCF_042477335.2 of Ovis canadensis. Taxonomy (NCBI): domain Eukaryota; kingdom Metazoa; phylum Chordata; class Mammalia; order Artiodactyla; family Bovidae; genus Ovis; species Ovis canadensis. Next base: position 20,887,627 of record NC_091255.1, on the reverse strand, counting down.
GATGGAAAAATAGAGAATTTTTTACACACAAGTATCTGCAAAACCAGGCTGGTTATCTAGTGATATGTAAGAGTAGTAAAATGCTTTAGGTCAGACTGAGGTCAAGAAAGCAACAGGCTATACATCTGTACAGACCATATATGAGACAGAACACTGTGAGGACTTGACATATATTTAAGAATCTATTATGATATTGGCTAAAACATTACATCCATATATCATGCCAATATAATTTTATGAAAATGCTCAGCTCTGAGAGGGAACAAGGTATAAACATCATTTAAAAGAAAACCAAGTGGAAAATAAATAAATGAATGAAAACCAAGTATAAAAAAAAGGGAAAAGAAAACCAAGTATGGAGAGGTTAGGAAGCATTCTTCAGGAGTATTAAATGAAACCCAGATACTTCTAACTTTTATATCTATTCCAAAAATACGACCAGATCAATGACCCAAGATAAGAAAGACAGTAACAATCTTCTGATCTCTAGCTTTCTGTTGTATAGTCAGGAAAAAAGAGAATAATTTTATTATTTTTAAAAAGTGAAGTATAGTTGATTTACTATATTGTATTAACATAATTCCCTATGCCATACAATAAGACCTGTTGTTTATCCAGTCTATATATACCAGTTTGCATCTGCCAATCCCAAACTCCCAATTCATCCCTCTCCCTCCCCCTAGGCAATCACCAATCTATTCTAAGAGAGTACTTTGGGGGACTTTCCTGGTAGTCCAGTGGTTAAGACTGTGTGTGCTCCCAATGCAGGGGCCCAGGTCTGACGCCTGGTCAGGGAACTAGATCCCGTATGCTGCAAAGAAAGATCTGACACGTCACAGGTTAGACCCAGCGCAGCCAAAAATAAAAGGAGTAATTCTAAATCATCAGGATTATTCAATAAGGTGGAACATTACACAATGTGCATCCTTCCAACACTCACCATACAATTAACTGCTTTTAGAAAGACTAAAAGCCTTATATAAAACAACACAGTGTATCACTCTAATGGCAGAAAATAAAGAGGAACTAAACAGCCTCTTGATGAGGGTTAAAGCAGCTGGCTTTAAAACTCAACATTCAAAAAACTAAATCATGGCATTCAGTCCCATCACTTCGTGGCAAATAGATGGGGACAAGTGGAAACAGCAATAGATTTTATTTTCTTGTGCTCCAAAATCACTGTGACTATAGCCACAAAATTAACAGATGCTTGCTCCTTGGAAGAAAAGCTATGATAAACCTAGAGAGTGTATCAAAAAGCAGAGACATCACTTTGCTGACAAAGGTCTGTATGTACAATCAAAGCTACGGTTTTTTCCAGTAGTCGTGTATGGATGTGGGACTTGGACCATAAAGAAAGTTGAGTGCCAAAGAACTGATGCTTTTGAACTGTGATGGTGGAGAAGACTCTTGAGAGTCCTTTAGACTGTAAGGAAATCAAACGAGTTAATCCTAAAGGAACTCAACCCTGAATACTCATTGTTAGGACTGATGCTAAAGCTGAAGCTCCATTACTTTGGCCACCTGATACCAAGAGTCAAATAAGACCCTGATTATGGGGAAAGACTGAGAGCAAGAGGAGAAAGGGGTGGCAGAGGATGAGATGGTTAGAAAGCATCAATGTCCCAATGGACATGAGTCTGAGCAAACTCTGGGAGATAGTGAAGGACAGGGAGGCCTGACCTGCTCCAGTTCATGGGGTCGCAAAGAGACAGTGATGACTAAGCAACTGAACAACAGCAACAAGGTTAATCAAACATTCTGAATGAAGTATCTTTCATGATACCGAATTTCTTTTTTTTTCCCCATTTATTTATCTTAGTATTTACTTGGCGGAACAGGTCTCAGTTGCAGTATGTGGGATGTTTACTTGTGGTGTGCAGGATTTTTTTTTTTTTTCTTAGCTGTGGTGTGCAGGATCCAGTACCCTGACCAGGGACCGAAGCTGGGCCTCCTGTACTAGGAGCATGGAGTCTTACCCAATGATCACCAGGGAAGCCCCCAAATTTCAACTTCAAGAAAAAATATATGTAATTATCAGATGAGTGGATTAGATTTATACTTTAAACCAGAAATATAAAAGTAGAAAAAAAATATGTTTGGTATACAGACTTTTCATGTTAAAGTAATACAAAATAAAGAGACACCGTCATTTGACAAATTGCTGATTTAATAACCCAGAGTTTGCAATGATCCCTGCCACAATGAAAAAAAAGTGAAATCTAGTAAAGAGAGAAAGAAATCTATGACCATCAGGAGCTTCATTCTAACTCTGCAGGCACTACAGAATGGGGAAGACAGCCTCTTCAATAAATGGTGTTGAGAAAATTGGGCAGCAACACACAAAAGAATCAAAGTGGACTACCTGCTCACACTATGCACAAAACTAAATTCAAAACAGATGAAAGGCATGAGTGTAAGCCCTGAAACCATAAAACTTCTAGAAAAAAACACAGGTAGTAAGCTCTCTAACATCAATCTTACTAATTTTTTGTTAATATGTCTCCTCAGGCAGGGGAAACAAGAACACAAGTAAATACATGGGAACACATCAAACTAAAAAGCTTTTGCACAACAAGGAAATCTATCAAAAAACCAATTCAGGTCACCTACTGAATTGGAGAAGATACTTGCAAACAATGTATCTGATAGGGGGTTAATATCCAAAATATACAAAGAATCCACACATCACCAACACAAAGAACCTGACTAAAAAATGGACAGAAGTTCCTGGATATTTATCCAAACAAACACATTAATCAGAAAAGAGGTATGCACCCCTATGCTCACTGCAGCATTATTTACAATAGCCAAAATATGGGCGCTACCTAAGTGTCCACCAATAGACGACTGGATAAAGAAGATGGGGCACATGTACACAGTAACAAAGGAAGGAAACCTTGCCGTCTACAATAGCATGGATGGGCCCAGAGGCCACTATGTTAAGTGAGATGAGTCAGAGCGAGAGACAGACACTGACTGACCTCACTTACACTTGTGGTCAAAAAACAAATGACATCACAAGCAGAAACAGAGCTACAGACACAGAGAGTGAGCAGGTGGCTGCCAGAGGGGAGTGAGTGCAGACAGAAACACGGGAAGGAGGTTAAGAGGTACAAACTTCTCGCTGCAAGAGTCACAGGTATGTCATGTACAATATGGAGAATACTGTCAATGAGTTTGTAAAATCTCTGTATGGTGACACATTATAACTAGGCTTATCTGGTGATCATTTTGAGTTATACAGAAATACTGAATCACTATGTCGTGTAACAGGAACTAAGAAGAGTACTGTGGATCAATTATACGTTAAAAACAAACCCATGGAAAAAGATATCAGATTTGCGATTAGCAAAGGTGGGAGGTAGGAGGAGAGGAAGTGGACGAAGGCAGACAAAAGTTACACATTTCCAGTCATAAGATAAGTATGAGGGCTGTTAATTTAATGATAAAAGAACATTACAGTATGTTAAACATATAAAACTTGTTAAGTGTCAATCCCAAGAATTTTCATCACAAGGAAAAATTTTTTGTATTTCTTTAATATTGAACCTACATGAGGTAACAGATGCTCCTTAAACTTGTGATAATCACTTCACAATGTATCTAAGTCAAACCACGTTGTTGCACACCATCTTGAATGTATACAGTACTGTGTATCAGTTACATCTCAGGAAAACTGGAAGGGAAAGAACTTCATTCTACTGGGGAATGGTGTATTAAGGTAGGCAGACAGACATCAATAAGTAAGACATTTAAAGATAAATGCTATGAGGATGATAAAAAAAATAGGGTTATTTGATCAAAACCTTCTTAAAGGAGGGGCTTAGAGCAGACAGAGAATTCTCTTCTGTCTGTAGAAATAACATCTGAGCTGACACTTAAATGTAAGAGGTAATCATGTGCAGATCTTGGGAAACATGTTCCAAACAAGTGCAAAGGCCCTGAGAAAGGGAAAATAATTCTGTCATAAACAAAGAATAGTAAGAAAGCCAACATGCCTGGAATATCATGAATAATGGATCATGCGAAGAGACAAAGTAGAGGAAAGTGAAAGTGAGAGTTGCTCAGTCCTGTCTGATTCTTTGCGACCCCATGGACTATATGGTCCATGGAATTCTCCAGGCCAGAATACTGGAGTGGGTAAGCCTTTCCCTTCTCCAGGGGATATTCCCAGCCCAGGTCTCGCGCATTGCAGGCAGATTCTCTACCAGCTGAGCCACAAGGGAAGCCCGAGAACACTGGAGTAGGGAGCCTATCCCATCTCCAGCAGACCTTCCTGATCCAGCAATCGAACCAGGGCCTGCTGCATCGCAGGCGGATTCTTTACCAACTGAGCGACCAGGGAAGTCCACACTAGAGAAAACAAAGATTTTCATAGGGTCTAATCTGACACAGTAAGGCATTCTGGCTGCAAAAGTGAGTGAGATGATTTATGCTGTAGGACAACACAGTCTAATAAAACCAACTGAAATGTTCCATATCTGCTCTACTCAATTTAGTAGCCACAAGAGGCTAATAAGCATCTGAAATATGCCCAGTGTAACTAAGGATTGACTTTTAATTCTTAATGTTAAATAGTCACAGGTGGTTAATGGTTACCATATTAAACAGTAAAATTTTAGAAAGACAGCTGTGGTTATAGTGTGCAGAATGGATTACAGTAAAGCCAAGACTGGAGGTAAGGCAACCCAGACAGAAGAAATTACAGCAGCCCAGGAGGGGAAAAAAAAATCCTTGAGAAAAAAGGACTGGAATAAGAAAATACAGATTTGATAGTTATCCAAATGGCTGAATGAGAAAAAAAAAAAATTAAATTTAGAGAATGAAACATGCTCACCAATCATTTCTACAACACTAGTAACTGCATTTCCAGCAAACTTCACTGTAGGTATTCTCCCTAAAAGTAAGTTTCTGAAAATTAGTAATTGGCATATGATGGGGGTAGCAAACTTAAGTATTTCATGCTAAAAAAAGCACAGCTTGATATTTTCTCCAGTCTCTGCTGATTATCTATTGAAACAAAAGGGCAAATTCAACATATGTAGACTCTTCAGGGTCTGTGTGTTCATCTGGGCTTACAATAAGCAGGATGCAGGATCCAAGAAACTTCTGGTGCAACCAAGGATCAAATTCTACCTCAGTGTTCAGCCTAAGGAAAAGACAGGCTCTCAAGGTTCTCCAAACATGGCATAACCATTAAGCACAGTCTTTTAATAGTTTTTTAAGACAGATTTCATTTTTTAGAGCCATTTTAGGTTCACAGCAAAACTGAGAAGATAAACAGACTTCTCGTATACCCACAGTCCCATAGTATTTTATTTTTATGACAACATAAAATCATAGCTACTTGATCAATAGCTATTATCAAAAGCAACCATTTAGTTAGTTAAGTTACTCATTGTTTGAAGTGGAAAATATATAAATCTAAAGGCCACACCACTTCCCTGATAGCTCAGTTGATAAAGAATCCACCTGCAATGCAGAAGACCCCGGTTCAATCCCTGGGTCGGGAAGATCCCCTGGAGAAGGGAAAGGCTACCCACTCTGGTATTCTTGGAGTTCCCTTGTGGCTCAGCTGGTAAAGAATCCGCCTGCAATGCAGGAGACCTGGATTTGATCCCTGGGCTGGGAAGATCCCTGGAGAAAGGAAAGGCTACCCACTCCAGTAGTCTAGCCTGGAGAATTCCATGGACAGTCCATAGGGTCGCAAAGAGTCAGACACGACTGAGCGACTTTCACTTCACAACCCCTGGTCAAAGGCCACTAGTTTATAAATATATTTACTATAAGACTGAGCAAGATAACTAGTTTTAGGCAGACATGACCAAAGTATGTTAAAAGTAAACCTGAAGGGAAAAAAAATTCTCTCCCGCTTATCCAAGTATATTTTTTTATGAATCACCTTGCATTTCTGTAACATTTTCATCACCCCAGACACTCTATAATATACAATAGCTTCCCATTCTCTCTGTACATCCCCCAGCTGCTGGTAACCTCAATCTACTTCTTGTTTCTATAAATTTATCTATTCTAGATATTTAAGTGAAATCATATAATATTTGTGTTTTTGTATCTGTCATATTTCACTTAGAATATTACTTTCAAAACTCACCTATATTGTAGCATATATCAAAATTGGTTGAATACATTTTGCTGTATATCCACAACTGACTCTTGAACAATGTGGAGGTTGGGGGACTGACTCTTTAGGGCAGTAAAAAAAAAAATCCTCATATAAGTTTACAGTCAGGCCTTTGTATCCACGGATTCAACCAAGAGTAGACCGTGTAGTCTGTATTATGTATGTACTGAAAAAAAAATCTGTGTATTAAGTGGACACTCAACAGTTCAAACCCACGTTGCTCAAGGGTTCTTTTGTCGACGGATACTTGAGTCATTTCTACGTTTTGACCAGTGTGAAACATTCTGCAATGATCACTAGCATATAGGTATCTGTTTGCATCCCAGTTTTCAATTCTTTGGGACATATATACCTAGGGCTGAAACTGCTGGGTTATATAGTACTTTTTGTGATCATCTTTTAAAGAAACCACCAAACTATTCCACAGCAGCTGCTCCATTTTACATTCTCATTAGCAATGAACAAGGATTCTAGTTTTGCCACATTTTTAAAAAAATTATTTTTAAAATTTTCCTTCTGGTCCCGGACTTTTCTGATTTCTGATTCAGTCAATTTGCTACAGATTTCATTAAGAATTTCTATTTTTCTCTTGGGTCAGTTTAGGTAACTGTGTATTTCTAGGAAATACCTATCTGGTGTGGTTTTAATTTTAAATGGGGGAGCAAAGCCCTGTGAGAGGAGGCAGATACTGCTGGCTCCCTAACCAAGGCATTTTCCTCATCTCATGCTTATTGGTAGAACCCTGATTTTGTGAGGCACTGACTCCTTTCTTGTAGGACTCATGAGTAAATCATTAGTTTAAGCCAATTCTAACATAGCAATCCTATTCAGATTGCCAGTGACTGATTCAGAGGTAAACAAATGATCTAGCTCTGCCTAATGAGACACAAGGGTAGGCCAGCTCGGTGGTTTCCAAGAAAGGCTCTTTTGTCATCACAGATAAAATACAGTCTTTCTTCTGCTGGACAATGTGGAATCTGCATGGGATACCTCAAACCACAGGAGCATTCTTACAACCACTGGAGATACAGAAGTGAAAAGATGGGGAAAACCTAGTACCCTGATAACCTCTATGAATTCAGAATTAACCTACTTTGGAGATACTCGACTTCTACATATATTTTTAAAATCAAATTGTGTTTTTAGGGTGTACTGCTTACGTGCCTATGTGTGTGCATGCTCAGTCAGGTCTGACTCTCTGTGTCCCCATGGACAGTAGCTCGTCAAGCTCCGCTGTGCAAGCCATAGAGGGCTGCTATCTTAACTTGCTATACCTGCGTTTGTGACCTTTTTGTTTGTGGACTGTACGTTTTATTATCAACATCCTTTTAAATCAACTAATGGGCTTTTTATACAGAATTCTGCTTTTATTGTTGATATTACTGTTTGAGGCTATTTTCTTTTAACAGTATATAGCCGGGTTTCATTTTTTCACCTTCTTGGCAGTCACCGTCTCTAGACAGGGGAATTGAGACCATTTTTTTCCTGTGGTCATGTATGGATGTGAGAATTGGACTGTGAAGAAGGCGGAGTGCCAAAGAATTGATGCTTTTGAACTGTGGTGTTGGAGAAGACTCTTGAGAGTCCCTGGGACTGCAAGGAGATCCAACCAGTCCATTCTGAAGGAGATCAGCTCTGGGATTTCTTTGGAAGGAATGATGCTAAAGCTGAAACTCCAGTACTTTGGCTGCCTCATGCGAAGAGTTGACTCATTGGAAAAGACTCTGATGCTGGGACGGATCGGGGGCAGGAGGAGGAAGGGACGACAGAGGATGAGATGGCTGGATAGCATCATGGACTCGATGGACAAGAGTCTGAGGGAACTCTGGGAGTTGGTGATGGACAGGGAGACCTGGCGTGCTGCAATTCATGGGGTCGCGAACAGTTGGACACGACTGAGCGACTGAACTGAACATGTACTGTAATGACACTTATATTTGGTTTTCCCATTTTTCATTTATCAATACTTAGCTATGTCCTCTGTTCTCTTTGCTTATATCTTGCCTGGACAAGTCTTCAATCATTCTTACCACTCCATTCTCAGTATTCTAATTTGGAATGTCTATCATGTTTTTCCATTAATCAATTTATTATATACCCTTCCCTAAGCACTGACAATGTTTGAACATTAAATAATGACAGCCATTCATATTCCCCTCACCAAGATGAGACTTTTATAATACTTCCTTATAGTACTACATTTTTCCAAATACATACTTTTAAAATAGGCTATCATATATGCCCAGTATAAAGCAACCTGAACATAACAACATCAGCCTCCACCTTCCATCCAAAAAGGTTTTCTGCCAACTTGAACATATTAAGTTTTAGGGATATATATGATAAAATTTTGAAATCTCTAATATTTAAATCATCTTTATGTTATAAATATTTTAAACCTAAATTAAATTTTTAAAACTTCTCTTCCTTGCAATTTATGAAATGTTACCAAACTATTCACATGCATCTTAAAAGATTTATTTTCATCATCCAACTACTATTTCAATCACCTAACAGTTTTTCAGAGTAAAACATTTTCACTTGTTTGAAAATTAGCACTTTTGAGCCTGGTATAATGTTACTAGAAATTTTATCCAAAGGTACCATCAACCATTTGCAAAGAATTAAGACCACTGGGCTTTCTCATCCTGCCTAAGACAAGTGGACATCCATAATTTCTGCAACCAAACCACTTAATCCATTACCTTTCAAAGAAATATTCAAGAAGCCAGTTAATAAAGATATCTAACACAACTATAAGGCTATGACTTCCAGAGTAATTTTAAATGTATTAAACTCCAATACTTTCTTTCTTTCTGGCTGCATGGGGTCTTCCTTGTTGCTTGCAGGCTTTCTCTAGTTGTGGTGCGCAGGCGTCTCACTGCGGTGGCTTCTCTCACTGCGGTGGCTTCTCTCACTGCGGTGGCTTCTCTCACTGTGGTGGCTTCTCTCACTGTGGAGCACGGGCTCTAGAGCACACGGGCTTCAGTAGCTGCCTCACATGAACTATAGAGCACAGGCTCTGTAGTTGCGGAGCATGGGCTTAGCTGCCCCAGGGCATGTGGGATCTTCCCAGACCAGGGATCGAACCCATTTCCCCTGCACTGGCAGGCAGATTCTTAACCACCGGACCACCAGGGAAGTTCTTCATTACTTTCTTAAAAAGAAAATTCGGGCAGGTGACCTCTATGAGTTTCCCGATGCTGGCACAGGTTAAGTTTTTAGGTTAACGTTTCTTTCCCAAATAGTATTTTGTTCAAAACAACAGACTTGAAAGAACATCACATAATATGAGGGGCTTCGTAAGGCAACTCTTTTCAATTTTCAGGGGGAAAAAGAAAATCATCTTACATTTAATAGTAGGTGGTAACTGAGAGTTTATTTTCTTATTTTAAAAACTATTTATCTCTTTGGCTATACCAGGTCTTGGTTGAGGCACTCAGATCTTTGATCTTCCTTGTGGCACGCTGGATCTTTCAGGTGCAGCATGTGTAATCTATTTCCCAACCAGGGACTGAACCCACACCTCCTGCATTAGCCACTGAACCACTAGCGTTTTTCGTTTCTATAATTTCCTTTTCATTTCCAGTTTGAAAAAAAAAATCCTTATATAAGACACATTACAAATTTATAATTTGTTCTTCATGCTCTTTCTACTCCATTATGTCTAGTATATATTACAATACTATTTATCACTGTTTCTACACTATCTTCCCCTACCTTGAGATCTGCTATTACTGAATTTTTATCTGGTTAGAGAAATTTCTTGACTATTTTCCTTAGAAAAAAACCATGGAGGTATACTTGGTCTCTATACACTTGAAAAATTTTAATTTTATCCTAAATGTTATATAGTATTTTCAGAGTAATTGAGATACTGCTATTGTCTCCCAGCTTCTAATTTCTACTTATTCTTAGATTTTAAGAAATTCATCTTCCTAGGGCTCAGGGTTCTTCAATCTAGATTCAAGTCTTTTCCTCTTGGTTTGGCAAGTTCAATTTTTCACTTAAAATCCCCAAAATATACCAAAATAATAACTGTGGTTATTTCTGGGCAGCAGAGTTACAGATCATATTTATTTTCTTCTTCATAGCTTTTTGAATGGTTTTGTTTGGTAATTGACACATGCATACACAGAACAAAGATATTAAATAGAAAAAATTAAAGTAAAAGAAACTAAGTCGTGTCTTCAAGGAAAAAAACAAAGACTGAGAAATGGTACCAGGTTTAACAAGATGATTCTCCAACATCTGTTCTATACTGCTTCTATTCCATCCTGATTAGAAACTGATTTTGTGCTATTAAATTTAAAAACACACTCTTAGATTAGGCTCAAAACTCCTTGGGCTGGCTAAAGGATTTCATTAGCATCTGTTCTCCAAAACAGAGTCTTCCCAACTCAAAAGCTAAGAATAATTTAATCTTTTTTTCAAACACTACTACTATAATACTAAAAATTTTACTTATGCCTATCATGACCAAGAATTAATCAAGTATAGCTGTGCAGAAGCCAATTTTTTTCTGAAATTTCAAATTCTTAAGAACAAGATGTCTAGATATACAGGCAGTAAGCTAGTATTATAAATAGTTGTTTCTTGGCACAGGTATTTTTCTCTTCATATGTATTTGTTCTAAAGACAACCAAAACAGTAACTGAATTTACAGAAACCTATCCAATGTTTCCCCCTCTCCCCATTCCTTAATGTAGACCCATGAGTTCATTTGGAGCAGTAAAATGTACAATTAAAAACGTTCTGCTCTCCAGACCACGTTGTACTGGTTGGAGGATACGCAGAGTCTGTCCCAGCTTTCTAGTTTCGAAGAGAGGTAAGCAAAGAAGACAGGCCTAGGCTTCTGGGAAAACTGTATTTTCTGTCTGAAAAAAAGAACTCAGCTGGCATGAGCCTTTTGCCCTTCTCCTTGCCTGTAACATTTACAAACATAATGAGCTACATGCTAAAGTTGATAAAAAACAGGAAAGAGAAGAGGAGCCCTAGTCCTGGGAGAAAACAAAATCTTTTGGTTATATTGATGTAAAATTTATGTAAGAGCCTTAAAATCAGACAGACAAGAGAAATGTTAGATATCCAGAAGAAATAAATCTGACTTCGTGAGTAAAAAGCAAGCATATATATGAAGAAAATGTTATACCTGTAGGTCAAAAGACTGCCTGCTATGAAAGAGGAATCTACAATGACATCATACAAAATGGATTTTTTAAATTCTAAGTTAACTAGTTCATACACAAAGAAACATTTAGCTAGCCCCTAAAATCCCATATAGTCTAGTCTCCTATTCCTAGGACAGCCAGAAGTAGAGAGGAAAGATGACACAGATTATTTTTTATCAGTACTACAAAATATAGGCCCAATAACCAATCCCTTTATAGCTTCTGCACACAATTATTATTATTATTGGGGCTTCCCTGGTGGCTCAGGTGGTAAAGAATCCACCTGCAATGCTGGAGACTAGAGGTTGATCCCTGGGTCAGGAAGATTCCTCTGAAGAAGGGAATGGCTACCCACTCCAGTATTCTTGCCTGGAGAACTCCATGGAGAGAAGAACTTGGTGGGCTACAATTATTGGGATTGCAATTATTACTATAATTTATCATAAAATATCTCTGGGCAATTGTCCTAAGCTTCTAAAATATTACTTATAACTAAGTTTCCACATTATAAAATTAACTTCAGGATTTGAAGTTTTGTCTAACACAAGTGAGCCCTGTATAAAACAGTGTAATAACCTCAAAAGACTGAGCAGAGAGCATTAGTAAATGTTAATATAAATCAACAATGGTTTTACATGAAAGAACCTATATTCTAACTCTCAAGAGGTTCAGATTTAATTAACTCATTTCTAAGATACACAAGAAATTTCATCACTTATTCAGTAAAAATATAATAAATTCAGTAAATTGACCAGACTCTGGTTAACTTATGACAAAGAACTTCTTCATTCTTTTTTAAACTTTATTTCAACTTTCCAGTTTTATATATAAAAAAAAATTATTTTAAAGAAGTGTCAAATCAAATTGGGGGTGGGGGACACAGAGAAAACCTACATGAAAACAGCTAAAACTAAATGCTACATGTACAAAAAAATAAAGATCATAAAAGCACAGAGTACTTCTGAATTTGCTTGCCTTTAAGTATATCTGTAAAAAAATGAATTTTCAAGAAGTTATTTATAAGTAAAATATTAATTGGGTTATGTACGATTCCAGAAATGTAACAAACATTTCTGTTTGTTACAAGCAAACAAAAAAACACCCAAGAAAAAAGTATATTTCTTCTCCAAGCATCCAGTGCCTAGTACAGCATTCTATAAATATTTATTGAATGAATTAACAAACAAGATCTATGACAAAGAAAAAAGATATATATAAAACACAGTCTGGTTCATAATACTTCAATCTAAGCTGTCTGTAGCAAGATAACTCTATTTTGGAGATGAGAGACAGGAGGCCAGACCAGTGAAACTGACACATGAATGTCATCTCAGAAGGTTAACCAAATGTTGGAGTTCGTTAGATGAGCTGGAACTAGAAAAGCCACCAGCACCATGACAGCATGTAATACAGGACCGCTCCAGCTTACCTCACGCAACACTCGACTGCACGAAACCAATGAGGCATCTCATCATGTAGAGTACACAACTGAAGGCAAGACAGAAAAACCTTCTCGGCGTCACTGTACCAGCCTGCATCTGAAAGAAAGCCACCTGAAGGACAAGAGAAACCAAAATCTTCAGATAATTTAACAATCACCTGAAAGCATGCTTACCATGAACATTATCTAAAATAGAAAAAACCTCTGTGTTTTCTAGTCCAAAACAAAGACACTGACTATGAAATTAAAAAAAAACTTTCAAACAAACTAGCGGCATTAGATCCAAGTTGACACCCTGATTAGGAATCAAGAGTTTTAACCCTCTAAAAATATTCCACTGAGAGCTGACATTTTCCAGTTAATTAGCCACTATATTTAGTGATTTTTCTAACATTTTCATCATGCAGGTTAACGTTAACTTTTCAATCAAATAAATTTCATCTTCTTACAATAAAGCACATTTCAGAGGATACACAGATTAAAAGGAACAGTAGTGCTAGATCATCTCAATTGTTTTTTTAACAAAAAATCAAATTGCTGTCCTTCAACAGTCCTAATGCACTGAGCATCTGGGCATCACTTCCTTAGAATACTGTCGTTCTTTTTTGAGGCTCATGACCCCTCCTAGTGGTTTCATACATTTTTTGATAGTGCCAACTAGTCTTAATAGTGTCAATAGGAGCTGGGTTGAAGAAAAAATATTTTGCTCAGTCTGGTGTTTTATGTTTAATTGTGTATAATGAAACAAATATTTTAAATGGAGAGAAGTGTGCTTTAGAACACTTCTTCCCCTAAATATGATTATTATTTTAGGGTGCTCACTAAACAACTGGATTAATGAGATTATAAATATTCGTATTAAGCAATCTCCTACTCATCCTCTCAACATACTGGGCATTGTGCTGGTTGTGAGGCTATCATGGTTTTCAGCTTCTAGGCTGTCTGATGATGCCGGGCTAGGACTCTATCATCACATTTCTCCTTTGCCAGCTGGCTCCCTGGTAGTCTCTAAAAAGAAGGCCTTAGAGAGAAGGCTGCAAGGCTACAGGAGTAAGAGACACCCCCAGTGCCTTCCGGTTTCTATCAGAAAGAGCTCTGCTGACAGTGCCCAAAGGCAATGCTTCTTTACTCCGGCAGTGCAATTCACCTCTGTAAATCAATTCCAGTTGCAGCTTTCCAACACTTACAGACCCAGATTCACAGGATCCCATCAAAGAACTAGTCACTGAGGTGCCCCTCCTAGAGGTCAAGATTCTAGACCCACGGGCCCTCTTCTCAGAACTCTGAGGCACCCATACCAGTGAAGCAGGATCCCAGCTTTGCGATGACCATGCGGCTTGTGGGATCTTAAGTTTAAAAACCTTTGAACTGTATACTTTGACTGGGTAAACTGCATGGCCCGTGAAGTACATCTCAATAAAGCTGCAATTTTTAAAAAAGTATACATCACACAGACTTCTGGTGTGAAGTTTTTTCACTGTTTCAGTAATTTTAGGATCAAGACTGATAATATAGTTGTTCAATCTGGCTCCATGCAGAGGGCAGATTGGTATGAGTGTAGAGACAACAGAAGAGCTCAGTCAATATTAGCCTTCCTGCCTTTCATCTTCCTTGATCTCCCACACAGATTTTTACATGACCATCTAGGACTAAATGGACGTCAATATTAACATTCATCAAGATCACAAACACTCTACTGTTAACAGACATTCTTAAGTCATAATTCTGTGTTGCAATCTATAGTCCATGGAACTATCAAAGGATAAATGCTAAAAATTCTTTTCGGAAAAGAATGTCAAGTTCTTCCAGCAAACTGTCTATGATCACTACAAAAAATTGTCTCTAATATTGAAGGAAATGATCATGAAAACTTGGTGAAGAATATATGTGGACGTGTGAGAGAGAGAGACATACGTATTAATGTGATAATTAAAATGATAGTTAAAATTGAATGGTAGATACATATAAAATAGATGACCAGGGCAAGTTTGATGTATGAAGCAGCAAACTTTGGATGTACTTTGGATGTACGAGCATCCAAAGTTGGTGCTCTGCGACAACCCAGAGGGATGGGAGTGGGGGACGACACATGTATACCTGTGGCAGATTCATGTTGATGTATGGCAAAAACCATCACAATATTGTAAAGCAATTATCCTCCAATTAAAATAAATAAATATTTTTTCTTAAAAAGAATGGTAGAATGTGATGATGGGACAGTCCTGTATCCTGATGGTAATGGTGGTTATATGAATACTTACATGGAATTAACTGCGTAGAAAAAGCATACACGACAACTCAAAAATCAAACACCCCAGTTAAAAATGGGCAGAGGACCTGAACAGACATTTTTCCAAAAAAGACTTACAGATGACCAACAGATACATGAAAAGATGCTTCTCATCACTAATTATCAGGGAAATCCATATCAAAACCACAATGAGATATCACCTCCTACCTGTCAGGATGGCTATTACCACAAAACAACAACAAGTATTCATGAGGATGATCCTCCTGCACTGTTTGTAGGATTGTAAACTGGCACAGCTACTATGGAAAACAATACGAAGGTTGCTCAAAAAATAACAAATAGAACTGCTGTATGATCCAGCAGTCTCACTTCTTAGTATTTACCCAAAAACAGGCAAAAACACTAAAAGATACATGCACCCCAAGGTTCACTGCAGCATTATTTATAATAGCCAAGATATGGAAGCAACCTAAATATCCATCAATAGGTGAATGGATTAAAAAAACTATGAGATACATTTATACACACACACAGTAGAGTACTACCCAATCACAATTTTTTAAAAAAGGAGAAATCTTGCAACACAGATAAATCTAAAGGGTATCACGCTAAATGAATTAAGTCAGAGAAAGAAAAATATCATATTATCTCACTTATATGTAGAATCTAAAACCAAAACAAAATGAAAATAGTCATAAATACACCAACCAAACAGCTGGTTGCCAGAGAAAGGAGGTGGGGATGGGGTGAAATAGGTGAAGGGGATTAAGAGGTATGAATCTCCAGTTAGAAAATAAATAAGCCATAGGAATATAATATACAGCCTAAGAAACATGGTCAATATTATTGTAATAACTTTGTATGGGGACTATACTTGTCATGCAATCATTTCATAATGCATACCAAATTCCAAATCATTGTGCAGTATGCCTGAAACCAACATAATATTGTAGGTCAACTACATTTAAATTAAACACACACACACAAATGAGTATATATAAAAACCAAAGAATGTTAAATACTGGATTGGTCAGAAAGTTCCTTTGAGTATTTCTGTAAGATGTTACGGAAAAACTCGAACAAACTTTTGGTCGACCTAATAGGTTTGTAGTCTAGGTAAAACTATTAAACCAGTATCAATTTCCTGGTTTTGATACTGTCAGTGAATCCACAATCATTTCAAAGTAAATATTTGACACAAAAGGGTAGCAATAACTTCAATAATAAGTGCCTGAAACATATTTACCTATGTAAATAATTTATAAAAGTCGTATTAAAATGTTATGCAAAAGTTAAACAATATTTTTCTGTACGTGTAGCATAAATATCTTTTTAGAATCCTTTTCCATTTATGTTTTCAATATTTTTTAATATGCCCATGAGGAATGCAGATTTACCCTCATTTTAGAGATGGGAAAACTCAGGTCCCAAAAGAACTTTGTCCCATGTCACAGCTGTGGAAGAGGTTGGCAGCAGTTTGACACAGTAGGAAGGTAAGTGGTATGGAATCACAAACCCACAGGGTTCTAAACTTAGCTCCATTACTATGTGACTTGAGCAAATTACTCAACTTTTCTGAGTCTAATTCCTCATTTGTAAAATGCTATTAATACCATCACATCACTGGAATTTCATGAGGATTTTTTCTGAAAGACAGTATTTAAATGCATAGTACAGTCCTTAGCACAAAGTTAATGTTCAGTGTATCACACCTAGTTCTGATGTTTTGCTCATAACCTCCTTATGTTGACTTTGGGAATGTACTGGGAGAATCCTTTAATGCCAGTAGGTTTAATTCTGAGTCATGTCACAGGACAAAACACTCCTCTATTTTACCATTACCTACCTAAGACAAAGCCAACCTGAATGGCTTTCTCCTTTACTGCGGCATCTGATTCTGCTATGTAAGAGCACCGTCTACTGAATGAATAGGCTAAGACTGAAGCAACTTTCACACCATGATCCATCAAAGCCTGGAAACAATGATGAAGCAAATGCCTGAAAGAGAAGGAAAAGGTCATTATTGTTATTATAAAGGTAACATATTTTGTCCTTTTAGAAAACACTTACTTGCCTTTTTGAAGTAATAATACCATTATTTTCAAAGATGGGATAAGATAAAAAGCAGCTTTTTGCCTGTTATGCCATAATAATTTAGCCTAATATTTTTTACTCAGTGGATCCAGTGATGCTCTATGTGTACACTGATGACTATGAAGGATAAATGAATATAAATTTAAAAACAAATTATCTTGTAGCTCAACAATGACCCAATTTAAAAATGAGCACTAGATTTTAATAGAGATTTCCAATGGCCAATAACCACAAGAAAAGATGCTCAATATCATTAGTCATTAGGGAAACGCGAATCAACTCACAAATGAGATACCACTTCACACCATCTAAGTTGGCTATAATACTACTTACAAAAAAAGTGATGGCAAGGATATGGAAAAATTTGAACCTTCATACATGGGTGCGTGTATGCGTATTAATTCATATCAGTTGTGTCCGACTCTTGCGACTCTATGGACTGTAGCCCACCAGGCTCCTCTGTCCATGGGATTCTCCAGACAAGAATACTGGAGTGGGTTGCCATGCCTTCCTCCAGGGGATCTTCCTGACCCAGGGATCAAACTTGGCTCTCTTGCATTGGCAGGTGGGTTCTTTACCACTAGCGCCACCTGGGAAGCCCTCATACATGGTATCAGGGACATAAAATGGCGCAGCTGCCACGGAAAACAATTCAGGGGTTACTCAACCTAGTTACATATGCACACTACAGAACGTTATGTCCACAGAAAGTCTTGTCCGTGAGCACTTACAGCAGCATTATTCATAATAGCCAAAGAGTAGAAACAACCCAAATGCTCATCAACAGATGACTAAATAACCAAAACATAGTCTATCCATATGATGGAAAATTATTCATAAAAAGGAATGAAGTACTGAAACAACAACCACGAATGAATCTCGAAAACATTTTAAGTGGAACTCAGTCACAAAAGAGCATATATTATATGATTCCATTTAAATGACATGTCTAGAATACATACATCCAGAGACAGAAAGTAGATTATGGGTAGGCCAGGGACTAGGGCTAAGGGGAAACAGAGAGTGACTGTTAATGGGTACCAGGTTTCTTTTGGGGATGATGGAAATGTTCCAGAATTAGACAGTGGTGATAGTTGCAAAAACTTGTGAAAATACTAAAAACCACTGAACTGTACAATTCAAAATGGTGAGTTTATGGTATGTGAATCATCTCAATAAAAAAACTGTTTTAAACAAAACTGTAAATAACCAAGTCACTGCTTTGGATAAAGGGGAGGAAAAGTCAAACTACATGCTTTTAGTTTCACAAATACATTAAACACTTACCAAGGGATTTGGACTTGGTGAAAGATAACCTGAGAGATGAAAGAGAGGTAGTCCACTAAATCTTTACAATGGCCATCTTTAGAACTGCATATAGAAATTCAAATCCCAGAAAACTAACCTCTTCTTAAAGAATTTTTTAGGAAAGTTTTCCTATAGCCTTCTTGTCCCAAAATGAAGTTCTCATCTGTTATTTTTCTACAGATTAATTTTAATTAATCAACTAACCAAGAAATTTCTGTTAGGCTAAGTACACAGGCCCCATTCCCAAGGCATCCCTGAACAGTGAAATCATGTGATTTACTTGTTGATTACTGTATCATCCTTTTCTAAAATACAAACCCCATGAGGAAGAGACCTTGAGGAACTTACTCCCTGCTGTAACCCCAACATCTAAAACAATATCTGACACATACAGGGATTCTAACAAGTATTTACTTAATTTTTTGAACAAATGAAACAACTTGCCAGTGTTCATACTAGAGATTAGAGAGTATTTTGTAAAACTATATTCTTATCTTCCTAGAAATGTAGGTTAGGAAAAAGAAATGGCACTTAAATTTAGGGAAGAATAACAGCAAGAACAATCAAAGGCCATGTCACCTACACCTACATTTAACTCCTACCACATAATAGCCAGAACATGGAAGATGAATTCATTCTTTGTTTTTTGAACACAGAAAGCAAGGGTGATATTGATGGTTTCAAAACAAAATGAATGCACTTAAAGCTACTGAATTGTAATCTTAAAAAATGATCACAATGGTAAAATTCAGAATATGTATAGTTTACCATAATTGTTATGAAATGAATTTACCTTTTATCCAAAGCTCTCAATACTTTACCAAAAACTTCCAATTCACAAAATTCACTGCCCAGTTGACACAAGCGTCCCTGTTGGTATAGCTGAAATTAAAAACAAATAAAAAATAAATCACTGAATAAAATTTAATGCCAATTTCTGCTTTAATGATACTTATGAATGTAATTTCATGGACTTAATATTTCATGAATTATGAATACTGCTCAAAGTTACAATTACACAGTAATATCAGAAAAGATGCTTATGCTATGAGAAATGTAATGCCAAATTAACACATCTCTGTAATTCACATAAAGCATTTTAACAGTCATATAAAATAGCTAGATATTAATATTTATAAAAGAGTATCTGGTAAATACTAAGTAACAATAAGTGCTATATACTGTAATTATCTATTAAACATTAAAACAGTTATAGTCAAGAAACTTAACTTTTTTCTTTAAAACTGGATAAAGTAAAATTATCAAAATAATAGCAAAGATAATGTTCTGAAGCCAGAACTAGGCACTGTGCCCCATTAAAGGCTCTTCAGAACACAAGACTCTCAGATCAGTACTGGGCACGAAACTTCACAAGCAGACTCACAGTACATCACGCCTAAAGCAATCTAGTAAGGCACAACTTCTAATCATGTCATTCATTCATTCCTTTTGCCTGACTTTCTAAAACTTCCATTTAAAACAGTGTTTAAATAAATGTCTTAAATGTTTATCCCAAATCATACATACACACAGTTAAAAAAATACTACTGCCCCTCTTTCCCGTGCCTCAACTTCACCATATGTTACTCAATTTTTATTTGCTATACAGCGCCTTATGGAAGGCAGAGATTTTGCTCCATCAACTCACTTTTTACATTATGAGCACTTAACACTTAGCTCATTTGACAAAAACATGGGTTTCAGAAAGAGGACATACTCCTGAATTCATTTGCCAAATAGGCTAGTTAACTTTGCACAGGGAAAACATACTACAAACTCAGGGATAAATCACTAGTCATGATGGAGGTGGAGAGTGTGTGTGTGTTGGTGTGGGGATGTATGGGGTGTGTATGTGTTAGTCCCTCAGACGTGTCTGACTCTTTGCAACTCCACAGACTGGGGCCCACCAGGCTCCCCCATCCATGGGAATTTCCAGGCAAGAATACTGGAGTGGGTTGCCATTCCCTCTTCAGGGGATCTTTCCAACCCAGGGATCAAGCCCTGGTCTCCTGCCTTGCAGGCAGACTCTTTACTGTCTGAGCCACTAGGGAAGGCTGCCAGGTCATATTAGGTAGATATAGGACTACCACGGAGAAGGCAATGGCACCCCACTCCAGTACTCTTGCCTGGAAAATCCCATGGACAGAGCAGCCCGGTAGGCTGCAGTCCATGGGGTCGCTCTTTCACTCTTCACTTTCATGTACTGGAGAAGGAAATGGCAACCCACTCCAGTGTTCTTGCCTGGAGAATCCCAGGGATGGGGGAGCCTGATGGGCTGCCGTCTATGGGGTCGCACAGAGTCGGACACGACTGAAGCGACTTAGCAGCAGCATAGGACTACCATGTAACAATGACCATTTTGCAGGGACTTCCCTGGTGGTCCAGTGGTTGGAATCCTCCTTCCAATGTTGGGGATGAGGTTCGAACCCTCGTCAGGGAACCAAGATCCCACATGCCGCAGGGCAACTAAGCCCACACCACAACTACTGAGCCTACATGCTCCAGAGCCCATGTTCCCCAGGAGAAGGCCACGTAAAACAACCAAGACTCATCACAGCACACAAGTCCCCTCTTCCTGCCCCAAAGACTTCTGTGAACCATCCGTGATGACTGCTGTAGGGGGAGAGAGGGTAAGAACCACCTTCCACATGCTCAGGAAGGGGAAGCAGAAATGTTACCTTCACACAGTAGTTGGGAACTCATATTAAGCATAAACCTTCATAAGAAAAGATTTGCTATTTTTGGAGATGATCACATTTTCTATGGTAAAAATAAATAATAAAAGAGCTTCTGGGAATGCCTATGATAAAACTCACTACCATCACATACATCTTCACTATTAACTAACAAAGGAAAAACTCAGGAAAAATAAAGCTGAGAATTTATAATCAAACCCCTATTTTGGGACTTACCAGTATGATAAATTTCTGATTTGGGACAGAAAAATAAATGCAGTTAACAAAATACATACATATACATACTTCAAAAAGAGTTTAGGAGCAAAAAAACCTTTAGTTTCTTATCAAAATAAGCCATTAGTAAACTTAATGCTTAGAATTTCTTTTGTAAAATGTAAGAAATGAAAGTTATACCACTTTTTTGCCTGTATTCACTAGTCAAATAAAACAATTAAACTATATGTTCTATAACTCAATATCCCTTTAATACTGAAAATTTCCTAACAAATGGGGTTTGAAGGAAAGATGTAAGCTTAGTTACCATTTTAAATATATTAAAACTATGCCTATTAATAAACACAAGCTTTTTTTTTTAAATCTCTCAGCAGTTCACTTTTTCTAGCTACAAATGGGTCTACATTTGAATTGGGTGTAAAGAATAGTGAGTGATTTAACTGTTTCAAATCATCCAATCATCTTTCCATGCACAGCCCCTATACTTCAGTTAAAAAAACACACCTTATCAGGCTTCTCCCCCAAAATGCAAATTTATAAATTATATGAACAGGACTTTTGACTACCAATCCAAAATAAACAGCATTTACTGTGCCAGGTACTGTTCTAAGCACTTTTCCTAAGCAACTCATTCTGTCCTTCCACAGATAAGGAAACTGAGGCATATAAAGTTAAATAACTTGCTCAAAATCATACAATTAAGAAGAAGTAGGGTGACAATCTGGCTCCAGGCAGTCTGTCTTTACATCCATGTTCTTCATAACTTACACTATAATACTTCTCAAAGGTATTATTATATCAGGAGGTAAGAAAGAGTATAAAACAAGCAATTTAAACAATTTTAAAAGAAATAATAGAAGATTAATCCCTTCATAGATTCATATATCTTATAGAGTAGAGCTAAGAAGAAACAAAACTGAAGCTCTAGGTTCTTTGATAATGATTCTTACATCAGATATTTTAAAATTTGACTTATTTTAGTTCATTATTACATAATATGTTTCATTATTAAATTCTGCACCCACTGAGTAAGGAGGTTATTAAAGGACTAGCAACTACTTTTAGCTATTGATACCTTAAAGAAAATAAAAAGAACAAGTTTGTTTTTTAGATGTAAACTATCTCCCAACAGATATGAAAACAGACAATAAAAATACAACTAAAACAATACTGTACAAGTATGAAGATGGACCAATCAATGGAACAAAATGCAGAGTTCAAAAGCAGATCTTAGTATACATAAAAACTTAACATTTGATAAAGGGAGCATTTTAAAATCATTAGAAGAAAAAAACAGTTAATAAAGAATGCATAAAAATGTAGAAACAAAGTAAGGTACCTCCTGATAATAATAAATCCTAGTCTTATCAAAGTTCTAAATATTAATATTAAACAATTAAGTAACATTCATGTTAAAAACCTTGTAATACTGCCCTTCTAAAAGCAGTATACACTACAGGCAAAGTCATAAAGAATAGATATGTGATTTCATAAACACCGAAAATGTCCATGAATATAATATACTGTAAACAAAAATTTAAAATATAACAAAGGTAAAATATTAGGAACGCTTATATAGGATTTAATATCTTGAATACATAAAGAGGTGAAACTCCTGGTGATGTGTCAGAAGCAAGGGCTTTCAGACACTAAACATTTTTTCTATAAAAACTGAGGGCAGCTATTGCAAGGGTAACGCAAGACAGCCTCAAACCCAGAGAACTCTTTGGAAGATAAAGATGGAGATGAAAGCCTTCCTTAGCCCAAGACATTCTGAACTGACATATCTGCTTTCTCAGCCAATCCAAAATTACCAGGCTGAGTGAACAGATTAGTGTTAATATCAAATTAGCAAACAAAATAGGCTAATTCCCAACAACAAAAACTTCAGAAAAGTTTAGAAAAAGACATAAAAGAAACAGCCCAAAACTATGGTCTAAGAATAACTATGAAGTCACAAACACACCCACCCACACATACTCTGCAACTCATGCATCTCACTCATGTTTGGAACAATTACCCCTCTCTTTCAGTCACCGAAGAACTGCTGATATTGCGCTTATGGTAGAAGCACCAAGCGGAAGGAAATAAGAGAGAAGGCAGGGTGCAACAATCCAATAACCCATGAGCATCTATGGTACAGGATTTATATTTCACATATTTTACCAGATTACCGCAAATATTTCATAAAACTAGTCTTTCCATCAAACCAGTCAATCCTGAGGGAAATCAGTCCTGAATATTCATTGGAAGGGCTGATGCTGAAGCTCCAGTTCTTTGGCCACCTGATGTGAAGACCTGACTCACTGGAAAAGACCCTGATGCTGGGAAAGACTGAAGGCAGGAGGAGGGGACGACAGAGGACGAGACAGTTGGATGGCATCACCAACTCAATGGACACGAGTTTGAGCAAGCTCCGGGATTGGTGGACTGGAAAGCCTGGCGTGCTGCAGTCCATGGGGTTGCAAAGAGTCAAACATGACTGAGCGACTGAACTGGACTGAGTCTTTCCATTATCATTCTTGTTCTCCTCTAGTCAACATCCACATAGCAGGTAGAATGAACTTTTGAAAAAGTGAATCATTTCATGCCATTACTGTTTAAAAGCATGCACCTTCAATGTGTACGTAATCCAAAATTGTTAATGTGGTCTACGAGTCTCTAAAAGTCATCTAACTCCTACTAGCTTTCAAACCTCATCTTTCACCATTCTTTCTCCCTGATCCCCTACACATTTCTGCCACACTAACCTTTTAGTTCTATTCCACCTCCTGACTTTGTACACAAACCTGCTGCCTGCACATGAGACACTGATGCGACGATTCCTCATTTAGTTAATCTGTAACTATCCTATTGGTCTCAGCTAACACCTCACTTTTTCAGAGACCTTCCCTGGACTCCCCAAACTAAGTTCTGTTCCCTGTTATAACATGTGTTTTTCTTCCACAGGTGCACCAAGGCATGCATACACACATTCACTTAAGTGATAATTTGTTAAACATGTCATTCCATTACAGTCTACACTCTGACCACTTTCACCACTATATTCTCAATGCCCAATACAATGCCTAGGAATAGACATATATTCAATATTATCTGAATGCAAAATCCAAACTGGTAGCAATCTACTCTGGGTAGAACTCAGAACCTTAGAGGAAACAAACAAACAAAAAAATTAAAACATACCCTCTACCTCTGGAGCTTATCATTTAGAGAATAAAGTATTCAATACTGCTATTCTATAATTTTTTATTGAAATTGCCCAAATTCATCTGATGAATCTGACATTAAGGGAAAAACCCTGATTTGACAGTTATTTACTGTCTCCTCAATCAGACTGTAAGCATCTTAAAGCGACATCTACTAGGTTCCCCTGTCCTGTCCTCTACTGTACCGACACACCATGCCCATACAATAAACTCTGAGAACAAATCTGAATGCAAACTCAATAAACTACAGTGAAGAACATAAGGTGCCAGTATCTGAATGTAAAAATCAAGAACAAATTGTAATAGCTGCTTAAATTTATAGACAAAAATAGGTGTTCCCTAATTTGACATCTGATCTTTTACCAAGTACCTGGTGTATTCATTGTATTAAACTCTCAGCTTACTGAACTTGTTTAACCTTTGTAATTTTCATATCAAAATCAAGATTATTATAGCTAGGAACATTCTACTTTTAAAAATTAACTTAATAAATATCACGAACATTTGTGTAAGGCAGATTGTCCTAGGTTTGGAGAATATAGTGGTGACTATGATCACCACTGGAATACAAAGACAGTGAGAACTGTTTTGTGAGTTCAGGGACTTCCCTGGTGATCCAGTGATTAAGACTGCACTTCCACTGCAGGGGGGTGCGGGAAGTGTGGGCTCAATTCCTAGCTGGGGAACTAAGATTCCACATGTCTTAGTTCCCACATCCCATGCGTCACATGGCGTGGCCAGAAATTTAAAAATTAAAAAAAAAAAAAAAGAACTGTGATTTCAAAAAATTCAGAGGCTGTCAAGGCAGGAAAATAAATGATGTTCAGATTATACAACCGAGACAGGCAGTGTTTTAGGAACACAAATAAAATACCCAGACCAATGAAGAAAGCACTTTGGGAGAGGTTTGATAAGGAATAGGAGTCAAGCTTCTGGCAATATGGCAGACAGCACCGACAAACAGATAAAAACTTTGCAGCCTCTTTTCAAACAGAGTAATGCTGGATAAAATTTCACAAAACAACTTGGGGATAAATAGCCGAGTTTGAAATTAAGAGCAGAAACTTCATAGCTCCCCCAAATTAAGGAGACATGAACTCAAAAACAGCTGAAGAGAAAAACAGAACAGTTTTATAGCTCCAAGTGATTGTGGACCAGAGTGCAATGACCAAATAGATAGGAAGGATTAAAGGCAGCAGATCCTTTTAAGCAAAGGAATCTGGCACTGAACTGACTCACTAAATCCAGGAATAAAAGTCTAGAACATCTCCCACAGCCCTGGCAAAGTCCGCTGTAAAAAACTAAAACCTCCAGCCTAGGACATTTTTAAGTATGCAGTCCAAATTCATACTACCTCGATAATCTACAGCCCCCAAATCCTGAACTTGGCTTTAAAAACTGGTCTGAAACCAGTGAAACCTATGAAGTATTCACAAGCAAAAAGGCTGAAACACCTACAAGGGATGATGAAAATGTTTTAAAGGTTTATCACTGGAATCTCGGAACCAAAGGAAACTCTGTAGTCTATAGGAAAACGGATCCTGTCTCTTCAACAAATAAGTTGCAAAGATAAGAAAACAGATGGATAGGGAATCTACAGACCAACAGAGCCTTAAGAGATATATCAGCCAACAGCCAAGGCACAGATCTTATCTGGATTCTGATCCAAACAAACAAACTGTAAAACTATACACATTTGACATTTAAAAACTGAAAATTTGAATGACTGGCAATTTAATAAAGAATTATTATTAATTTTTCTTTGGTGTTATAATAGTATGATGATTACTAAGATATTTACAGATGAAATTAAATGATGTGCTTCCAAATACTATATGAAAGGGGATTGTAGAAAATGGATTCAGCAGTAAGACTAGCCAAGAATTAGTAACTGCTGAAGCTCAGCAATGGACACATGGAGATCCATTATTCTATCCCATCTACTTTTGTGTTTAATTTTGCCATAATAAAACATTTTCTAAAAATAATGCATCCATTACTGCTAAACAAGTATATCCTTTACCTCTAAGATAAATAAAAGCAGCAATATTTTGTTTTGTTTAACACACATAAAATACATTTATTCTTGTTCTCTAATCTCAAAGTTCATTTGAAATGTAGTTCTAAATAAATTCACTTTGGAATATAATTTAAATTTCTTTATTCTATTTTCATATTACACTGTATATTACATGTAATGTCCTTTCCCTGTTGCCTGAGTGCACTGTGATCTCAGATTATACATTCATGGATTAAAGCAAGTACTAAAGAAGTATCTTAATATAATGCACATTTAATTTAAAAAGAAATGCTTTCTTCTGGAGGTAAACCAACATTTAAATTTCTTACTTCTTCTGGGATTTCCCTGGTGATCCAGGGGTTAAGAATCCACCTTACAATACAGATGAGGTGGGTTCGATTCCCAGTCAGGGAACTAAGATCCAACATGCCTCAGAGCAACTAAGTCCATGAGCTACAGCCACTGAGTCCATGAAGCTCAACGAAAGATTCCACAGGATGCAATGAAAATCCCACGTACTGCAACTAAGACCTGATGCAGCCAAGTAAACAAATTCATTATTGCTTTTGTAACATTTTAATTTCTCAGCTGCTCCACACTCACTGGTTCCATTATACTTAAAAAAAAAAACCAAAAAAAAACTGACCAACATATGATTCTTTGCATCTTGCAGGATAAAGTGTTTTGTCTACTGATAAGTAAGCTAAGTAGACATATTCACATTATTTAAAGTACAAGAAATAGCTAACTCTCAAAATGGGAACGTAACCCATTCCTAACTTTAAATACCCTGTCCACATATATGATACTAGATTCACCATCCATTAAAGGAGAAATTAAAGAGTTTTTTCCTCAATCATTATAAGAATGAACTTTTGTCTAGAACCCAGATTCTCTAATTCTCTCACTTGGCGGGTCAATGGAACATTTTCAAGATAATATGATTGTGTTAATGGTGGAAGATGCTATCGTGATACAAATGGAAAGTCAAGACAAAAGTCTGAGAGTCAAAGTGAAGGTCGCTCTGCTGCTGCTAAGTCGCTTCAGTCGTGTCCAACTCTGTGAGACCCCATAACAGGCAGCCCACCAGGCTCCCCGTCCCTGGGATTCTCCAGGCAAGAACACTGGAGTGGGTTGCCATTTCCTTCTCCAGTGCATGAAAGTGAAAAGTGAAAGAGAAGTCGCTCAGTCGTGTCCAACTCTTTGGGACCCCATGGAATATACAGACCATGGATTTCTCCAGGCCAAAATACTCGAGTGAATAGCCTTTCCCTTCTCCAGGGTTATCTTCCCAACCCACGGATTGAACCCAGGTCTCCCGCATTGCAGGCGGATTCTTTACTAGCTAAGCCACAAGGGAAGCCCAAGAATCCTGGAGTAGGTAGCCTATCCCTTCTCCAGAGGATCTTCCCAACCCAGGAATCGAACCAGGGTCTCCTGCACTGCAGGTAGATTCTTTACCAACTGGGCTATGAGGGAAGCCCCAAAAGTCTAGTTAGATGAAAAATCTAGCCAACAATGATAACCAGTCATATATAACCAAATAGGTATCAGAGATCTCTGTATGTAGGTAAGAAGTTTCTGGACGTCTCTTCTTAAAGCATCACTACCAACCTTGGTGAAAATCAGGAGTGTATCCATGAGGCAGTAGAAAGAAGACAGTATGGTTTTAAGAGGGGCTTCCCTGGTGGTTCAGATGGTAAGGAATCTGCCTGCAATGTGGGAGACCCAGGCTCAATCCCTAGGTCGGGAAATGGCAACCCACTTCAGTATTCTTGCTTGGAGAATCCCACGGACAGAGCAGCCTGGTGGGCTACAGTCCATGGCTGTAAGAAAACATTCTGTCTCTATATGAGACGTCGTTCCCTGCACCTGAAACACTGTAAATTAACTACACTGTAATTTTTTTTTTTTAATTAGGGGAAAAAACCCTAAAAACAACAAACCGCATTCTGTATTCTAGATAGCCAACTTTAAAACATTTGTTTTGGGGACTTCTGAGGTGATTCAGTGGTTAAGACTCCTCCCTTTCACTGCAGGGCAAGGGTTTAATCCCTGATCAGGGAACTCAGGGAACTAAGATCCCATATACCATGCAGCCAAAAAATAGAAACAAATATTGTTTCCTTTGATTGCAGCAGAATTGCATAGATGCTTTTTTTTTTTTAATTAGAAAACATAGAAAGGAACTTATAAAACAGAAAACCAGGGCTTCCCTGGTGGCTTGGCAGTAAAGAACCTGCATGCCAATACAGGGGATGCAAGATACTCTGGTTCGATGCCTGGGTCAGAAAGATCCCTCAGAGGAGGGCATGGCAACCCACTCCAGTATTCCTGCCTGGAGAGTTCCATGGACAGAGGAGCCTGACAGACTACAGTTCATAGGTTATGTAGAGTCAGACACAACTGAAGCAACTTAGCTCACACGCATAAGCACCCTAGAGCCAGTGCTCTGCAACAAGAGAAGCCACCTACTCCCTGCAACTAGAGAAGTCCTACAATCAGCAACAAAGACTCAGCACAGACAAATATAGATCTTTAAAAAACTATCAAAAGTATCAACTATTCTTTGACTATACCCAAGATAGTTTAATAATGTGGGAGTTTTGTCTGCTGTGGGAAGAGGCATGTGGACAAAGGGGAAAATATAATTTAACTTCTTTTATGGTTTTAGTCTATCAACTTCTCTTTGTTATTTCTACTTTCCTAGAAACACACATTTCAGTCAGAAAGATCCTCTGTAAGAAGAAATGGCAACCCACTCCAGCATTCTTGCCTGGAGAATCCAATGGACAGAAGACCCTGGTGGGCTACAGTCCACCGGGTTGCATAGAATCAGACACAACTGAAGCAACTTAGCATGCATGCATACAAGCTATGCTACATCTAAAGCAAATTATGCTACAACTTAAAAGACTATTTCCCCCCTTTCTATTGTATCCATGGTTATTTTTACTTTCTCATTCCTAGTTTTGAGAATGGGAGCTTTCTCTCACATTTCTTGATGTGGCTAACTAGTGATTAATGTGGTCAATTAACTACTTAATTAGTTGACTTATTTTTCTTTTAAACCAATCACCTTGACCTACTTCTTAAGTGAAAGTGTTTAGTCGCTCAGTCGTGTCTGACTCTTTGCAAACCCATAGACTGCAGCCCACCAGGCTTCTCTGTCCATGGAATTCTCAAGGCAAGAATAGTGGAGTGGGTTGCCATTCCCCTCTCCAGGGGATCGATCTTCCTGACCCAGGGCTTGAACCTGGGTCTCCCACACTGCAGGCAGATTCTTCACCACCTGAGCCATCAGGGAAGCCCCGGAAAACAGAAGACCCAAGGATCAAACCCAGGTCTCCTGCATAGCAGGCAGATTCTTTGCTGTGCCATCTGACTTCTTAGTCACACTAATATTTAGAGTATCGGCTTTTAGGCTATTCCCCTCTTAGTACAACTTCATGTGACAGATAGCTTATTCTTAAAAATTCAATTTTACTTCTTTTACACAACAAAATACAAAAATTCTAGTATAAAAATATAGAGAGAATATATGTACAAAGTTAAAAACAACTACAATTCTTTCCCTTGAATAAATACTACTGAAATTTTGTGTTCCTCTAGGTTTTTTTTCAACCCGTACTCAAATGTACACATATATTCGCTCATTTAAAAACAACAAACATGATTGTTATTCATACTACTTTGTGACAAGCTTTTACCCTCCCCGTGTACTCTTTACACCAATATATCCAGCATCCTCATTCTTTCTAAATGAAGTACAATATTCCATTCCTGATGGATGAGCAAACAGTTGTTTTCAATTTTTGCCACCATAAACAATACTGTACTTAACATTCCTGAACAGAATTTCCTGTATAGTCAACAAGCATTCCTATAGGAAAATTTCATGGTATTGTAGATTAAAGGATAAGAGTTATTTGAATCATTAAACCATGATAATCTGGCAAGTGAAGAGGAATAGTAATTTTTAAACCTTTTTACTGAAATATGACATGTACACAGATGAGTGCACAACTTATATTTAAAATGTAAAGCTCTAAGAAGTACAAACTATTACGTAGAAAATAAGCTACAGGAACATACTGTACAACACAGGGAACACAGCCAATATTTTACAGTAATATAAATGGAGTACAACCTTGGAAAATTGTGACTCACTATATTGTATATCTGTAACACATATAACATTGTACATCAACTATACTTCAATAAAAACACATAATTCTAAAAAGAAAAAGAATGCAAAGTTCAATAAATTTTCACAAAGTGAACATGCCCAGATACCAACATGCAGATGACGTTAATGAAACCGAGCGCTATCAGAATCCCAGACATCTCCCTTCACGCCCCTGCACTGCCACCATCTGCCAAGGGCAACCTCTCCAGACTTAAAACACTTTAAGATTTTTTAAGCCTGTTTTTGAACCTTATGTAAACGGAATCACACACTATATATCCACATTTTCCAAGCTGCACCAAAATGCCCCGGGGCACTGCAGGATATTTTAAATTTGAAAGGTACAATATTCAACATTTACATTAAACCATGCCAAATACTAGACTGCTATATTCCTTTCAATGACATCTTATCTTTGTGTAGCAGCATTTTCAGTGGTTGTTATGATAAAACGAACGTGCAAAACTCATGTAACAGAAAATAAGAATGGTAGTTTCCAATTCAATTTCAAGATCTGAGTAGTTGTACAGTGTCTGACACATACATTTCAGTAGTGAGTAATCGTGCTTATTTAAGAATGGAGTAAAATACTTTCAATTTTTATTCATTTTTTTAATGGTTCTTGTGTTGTTAGGACATAAGTATTATTCAGTTTTTCATATCTAACTATTTAATTAACAGAGCTGTCAGGTATTTCTTCTGACCTGAAGGTTCTGTGAAGGGAGAAAGTTTGGGAGCCTCTGGTATATACTCCTTTGCTGATTTCTTTCACTTAATGTCACCTGTGAGATATCCATATGGTTTCGCAACTGCAGTTCATTCATTTTCATTGTAAAATATTCCTCTACATGACTATTTCACAATTTATAATTCTCCTATTGATGGCTATTGGGATAGTTTCCATTTTTTTGGTTATTATGAATAGTGTTGCATGAACATTACTGTTATAATCGTGAGGAGGAGTTACACACACACATTACTGTTATAATCGTGAGGAGGAATTACACACACACACACACTCTTTACAGCAGATAATGTGAGTTTTCCAAAATGGTGTATCAATTAACACTTCCACTAACAGTTTAAGAGAGTTCTGATTGCTCCACATCCTTACCAACACTTCTTTTTCATTTTAGTCATTCTGAAGGGAGTATAGTAGAACAGCAATTTCCCTGAAGACAAAATGAGGTTGAGCATCTTTCCAAAATGTTTCACTGGACCTTTGAATGTCTTTTTGGATGTCTATTGAAATTGTTTTCTCATTTTAAAAAAATTAGCTATTTCTTCTTTTATTTCTAGTTTTTTAGATGCAGGATTAATCTTTTATGAGATAATATGTGCTGCAAATATTTTCTCCCACTCTGTGGCTTCGCTTTTCACTCTTTTAATGCTATCTTTAATAAACAGATGTTCTTAATCTTAAAATAGGCCAATATACCAAATTACCTCTACATTTAGCTCATTTTTTGTATCCTATTTAATATATTTTTGCTGACACAGTGAAAACTTTTTCCTAAAAAACGGCTTTGTACATTTAGATCAGCAATCCACCGAAAATGGTAACTGTGTATGATATAAGGTAAGATCATGATCCTTCCCCCTCTACATGGATATCCAACTAACCAACACTACTTGATCTTCCTTTCCCCACTGTACCACTGTGTCACCTTTACGACAGACCAGGTGACAGTACACGTGTCAGTCTGTTAATGGACTGAACTCCTCCACTGGGCTTTTTGTCTATTAATATGGCATTCCCATATTATCCTATCTGTTACAGCTCCATATTCGATGGCGTAAGTTCTCCAGATTTCTTCCTCATGATTGACTTGGCTTGACACTGCACTTTAATTTGCATTTCATTTGATGTTTATTAGCCATTCATAGTTTCATGTTCTGTGAGCTAGCTCTTCAGGTCTTCTGGAAATCAGTTGGTTGTACTTTATATACTAATGAACATTAGATCTTTCTGTATTAGGAAATTCATCTCTTACCTGACAAACGTCATTTGCATCAATTCAGTTCAGTTCAGTTGCTCAATGTCTGATTCTTTGCGATCCCATGGACTGCAGCACCCCTGGGCTCCCTGTCCCATCACCAACTCCTGGAGCTTGCTCAAACCCATGTCCATTGAGTCGGTGATACCATCCAACCATCTCATCCTCTGTCATCCCCTTCTCCTCCCGCCTTCAATCTTTCTCAGCATCAGGGTCTTTTCAAATGAGTCAGTTCTTCGCATCAGGTGGCCAAAGTATTGGAGTTTCAGCTTCAGCATCAGTTCTTCCAATGAATATTCAGGACTGATCTCCTTTAGGATGGACTAGCTGGATCTCCTTGCAGTCCAAGGGACTCTCAAGAGTCTTCTCCAGCACCACAGTTCAAAAGCATCAATTCTTCGGCACTCAGCTTTCTTTATAGTCCAACTCTCATATCCAAACATGACTACTTGAAAAACCATAGCTTTCACTAGATGGACCTTTGTTGGCAAAGTAATGTCTCTGCTTTTTAATATGCTGTCTAGGTATGGTCATTTGCATAGTCTTTTTTAAGAAATGTGCTTTCAATCCCCCCTCCCCCCAATTTCTAATGTATTCAACAGAATCCATTTCTTTTTTTCATCCTGGGTTTTGGTTTCATGCTTAGAGAAGCCTTCGCTAAGCCAGGACAGTATTACAGCGTTGGCAAGATGAATAACAGAGGACTTCACATTTTACATTACTCATTTTTGTAACATTTGACACTTTTTAAATTTGTTAATTACTTTAAAAATAATTTCTTTAAAGAAGAATTTCAGTCATTCCCCACTGTAAGATACTGACCCAGTAATTTATTTTGATGCTTTTAAGATATCATTTGCCATATTTAAATCTTTAATTTGCTTGGAATTCATTTTGGTGTAAAGTGTTAAGTAGAGGTCCAACACTCTCCCCCCCCCCCCATAACCAACTTCCTCCCAACTGTTTAAATACAGCATTGCCCTATAACTTTAGTATATAAACAAATTCTTAAATATGCTTTAGCTTCCACGTAGACTGTCTACTATGTCCTAGAAATCAATTTCCTTCTTTGCTCTTCTTTTGCCAATACTATATTGTTTTAAAATATATATGGTCTTCTAACATACTTGACTATCCTGAATGTTGTACACTTAAAATTTTCCTTGGCTCATTTATTCTCAGGTAATTAATTCCTCCATGTAAGCATCATATTTAATAAGTTTCCTATACTTAGTAAAATCCTGAGATTCTGATTCAACTTGCAATAAATTCAAAGCCTAAACTGACATGAGCTGACAAATTTATAACATATGACCTTTCCATCCATATACAGGGTATGGCTGCCTATTTATGTTCTTTTATGCCCCACTTCCACAAAAGGTTTTGCTATTTATTTATTTTTGGCCACACCATAGGGCTTGGAGATTCCCCAACCAGGGATCAAACCTGGGTTCTTGACTGTGAAAGGGCAGAATCCCAACCAATGGATCACTGGAGAATTTCCTGTTCTCAATTTATTAGTCTGAAGAGCTTTCTAATGTGAAAAAACATTAACTCTTTGGTTGTCAAATATGCTGCAAGAAATTTTTTTTCAATTTGTTACCAGCCAATTTAAAAAGATTATGAGAATATTAGTTGAGAGTGAACATAACTAAGAATAGAAATAAACACAAAAAAGGAAGAAAAAATACAATTCTAATACTAAATCAGGAATTCATTCATATGGTTTTTAGCAGGAGACTTACAATAATAATTTTTAACCCCCCCAAATTACTAAGTTAAAGACTGAAAACATAAAACACATTACTGAGATAAATTCACCTGGTCAAAATTTAACTCTATGGCAAATCCTGTCACTGGAATAGGATACAAAACAGACCATTCAGCAGTTACAATAAAAAGATCACAAACTTCACTCTTTGAGGGACCCAGCCCTTCACTGTTTGCTTTCACTTGGTATATAATTTCACAATTCTTTCTATTCACTTTATCTACCTCTGTTCCCAAATCATTGAGTACCCTTAGCGAAACATCATTCTGAGTCAGAGACATTATTCAGTACTGTTTTACTGAACCATCTATACCTTCTGTCAATTTTTTAAAAAACATATGTTTAGTGAGCAACCCTTTCTATACACCTTAGCAACCATTCCAACTTCTGTTTAGCCTTTCTACATAAAAGCTGCCATTCCTGTCCCTTACTGCCAGCAAGCGATCTTATCCTAATTCCTTACAACCACTCTTCGCAAGCTTACTTATGTTTACACTTTAAGTCTTTACATCTTTCCTCTGATCTTAGAGGAAGTAGTCTTTTCTCTAACTCCAATGAAAGACTGGTACCTTAATTTATGGATGGTCAAAGAAGGGGCAAAGTTCACTCAATTAATGTCTCTATTCAGGGTCTCTGCTCCATAATTTATTTCCTGCCTCACTTGTACATTCAACCTCTCATTCTGTTTTGGTGTCTGTCACTCAGACAAGAAGTACATTTTAACATCTTCCATCCTTAAACTTTAACAGCAGCTTTCACATTTTACCCTTCTACAGATCATCCCTCTCTTTCTCTTCCCTTCTTAGGAGCAGTCAGCACACCTGCTTCTTCATCTCCTATTTATTCCAAAACCCCATTTTCTAAAGCTGCACCTGAAGCTACTGATGCACAGTAGTGTTTGATGCATAAACACTATAATTTTGTCTGTGACTATGCCTATTGATGGAAGTTGGGGCAACTGGAGAGATCTGATTATGGGTTCTCCTTGGAAACTATAAACTGGAGAAAACTGGAAACTGGAGAAAACTGGAAACAGTCAACAGTAAGCAAGAAAGCAAGGTAATCAGAATACTGGGTATGCTGCTGCTGCTGCTAAGTCACTTCAGTTGTGTCCGACTGTGCGACCCCATAGACGGCAGCCCACCAGGCTCCCCCGTCCCTGGGATACTCCAGACAAGAACACTGGAGTGGGTTGCCATTTCCTCCTCCAATGCATGAAAGTGAAAAGCGAAAGTGAAGTTGCTCAGCTGTGTCCGATCTGTAGCGACCCCGTGGACTGCAGCCTACCAGGCTCCTCTGTCCATGGGATTTTCCAGGCAAGAGTACTGGAGTGGGGTGCCACTGCCTTCTCCATACTGGATATGAGACCTTGACTAAATTACTTCACTTTCCCACCTATAAAACAGGTTAATACCCTAATTTAGTTTAATTGTGAGACTTAAAATCACTGTGTAAGAGCACTTACACTTTCAGGCATATGTTAAATACCTTCCTTTCCACATTTCCAACAGGCAGACAACTATTAAGGAATAAAAAGTGCACCCAAAAGACGCCATATTAAAACTCTGCGGACTATGTGAAACACAAAATGTGGCAACAAGCACCATCTGTTCAGTCACTATTAATAAAGCTCAAATGAAAAGCTTCAATTAGAAATGAAAGTTACTAGAAAGATATCCTAGTACTTTGAAGAAATTCAACTACTGAATGTACTCTGATTAAATTTCCAATGATTTTCTCTAAAAAGTGTAAAAGGTTACAACATACACACAAAGTTGCAGTTTCCCAAGCTGAGAAAGAACTCTTAACTCATCCTTCCTGCGAGGAATACATTTTAAATACACAAAACTTCCTTAGACACACACAAAAGTAAATGTATCAAAGGGATCTGGAATAAAGGCAGATTTTTCCTTAACCACTGCCCCCCCCCCAAAATAACATTAATGACCAAAATGAATATTCTCCAAATATCTAGGGGGTAAAAATTGTTAAACTGGTGTAAAGCAGCTGGATTTAGCAGACAGAATGTAGCAAGTCAGCAGCTTTCTGAAAAAATATTCTGGGGTGGAGAAAGCGGGCAATCTTCCCAGTGAAACAACTGCCGTAAAACACCATATACATGTAAGAACATACACATCTGTTAAATCTTAGTTTACAATGTTCCAGCCAACTTACAAATCAAGAGGAAGTGTTTAGATCTAAAATATAAATCATACTTTTACTTCTGATCAAATTCTGCATGGGTGGCTACTGGAGACGAGGAGATATCCACGCCGATTCAAGGCAAAGAGGACTGAATAATAAGGCCACTGTTCACATTCAAATGTGGGGGGAGACGAAAAGGGAGGCTCCGAGTCCATAAAGTTCTCCTCCCTCTCTAAACACTGCAAGACTGTCCACGTCTAAAGACGCTTACCCTTGAACCTCCTTGGAGACTGAACTTGGAGACTTTGTTCAGATTTTTGAGGGGGAGCGATTTAGGAATGCTGCAAGATTACAACTTTCAACTACATGAACACGATTTAAATTCTAAAGTGTTCTTTTTTTTTTTTTTTTTAAGAAAGACGTTCTTCTTTTCAGGTAGTTTATCACCATTCCCGTATTAATAAAACCGCCTATTCAACCGCAAGGATCAACATAAACAAAAACCACAGGTTCAAAGGATACGCAAATAAGGCACATCATTACTTCCAATAATTCCCCAACTTCCTCCCAATGACCGACGAGAAAGGTGACACGAAGCAAGAAAAGAAAAATACTTGCAAAGGAGGGAGGCGAGAGGAGAAAGAAGGCAGAAAGGAGGGGGAAAGAGCAAAAAAAAAAAAAAAAAAGTCCAGCTGATGCTGACACTTAATTGGGGAAGAGAGGGCAGAAAATATTCCCGAAGTCACAGGCTGGAAGGCAAGGGCTGAGTGGGACAAGGGCGCAATAGAGGAAGTCCACGCAAAACAGGCCTACCCCAAAGGGGCCCCGAGGGACGAGGG
This sequence comes from Ovis canadensis, assembly GCF_042477335.2. NCBI lineage: Eukaryota > Metazoa > Chordata > Mammalia > Artiodactyla > Bovidae > Ovis > Ovis canadensis. Next base: position 20,850,135 of record NC_091255.1, on the reverse strand, counting down.
AACACCAAAAGCGGGCGGGGGGCGGGGGAGGAGTCTCACTGCGAAGAGATATCCCATCCATCAAGGCCGAGAGCTTGAGACAAGGAAGATAGCAGATGGAGCGTTTCTACACCGGACAGCCCGGCACCGCCCCGGAGGTCTCGGGGCGCCGATCCCACTATGAGGGGTGAGGGGTTAAACGCGGGGGTTCGCGGACGTGGAAGGGGGTGCGGCCCCAGGGGCTGCGGCGGGAAGAGCGGGCCCACGGCCCGTACCTTGTAGTACACGTCGAACTGGATGTTCTCCGGCAAGGAGCGGATGTCGCGGCGAGAGCGGATGTAGTTATCCACCACAGCGGAGATGGCGGTGTTATAGAGAGTCTCTGGGATCCACTCGAGCTCCACGGCCGCCATCTTCCTTCCCTCCGCCTCCTCCGCCTCCTCCGCCTCCTCCTCCCGAAGGCCCCCGCCTCCCTCCGTAGCGAACTCCTCAGCGGCCCCGGAGGATTCCGAGGGGCGGCGGCGGCGGCGGCGGCCACGCGGGCACACGGCAGAAGGGCGCGGCCGCCCTGACTCCTCCCGGCTGAGCTGCGGGCGGCGGGCGCAGGCCCGCGGGGGAGAGCTCGCCAGAGAAACGGGGCCAGCAGCGCCGAGGCCTCACATTCCGGGTCTGCGAGCACCCCGGGCTCCGTCCCAGCGCCGAGCTCTGCAGGGGCGGGACTGCGCGCGCGCGGCGTCATGACGTCAGCGCACGCCGACGCGCCGGAGGGCAGGAATGCGGCAGGCAAGAGACTCGGGAAGGAAAGAGCGGTGATCCCGCCCACGGGGAACAGAGTTTTTCCATGGGGGCCGGGGCTGGGTGGTTGAGGGGGAACTGTTTTTCGCTGGGACGAGTTATGACAGGTTTTACCAGCTGCTGCCGAGTCTCCAGCTTCGTCTCTCCTTTCAGCCAGTCCTTGTTCGGGAGTTCTCAGGACCCTTTCGAGGTGCAGGCGAAAGTTTGGATGCACAATTTGTCAGTCCACTGAAGATCGCGCGTTCAGGGAATTCACATGGCTCTGGAAACAGTCCCTTCGGCTCCGGTTCCTAAATCGAGTTAGGAACCTTCGGCCTAGAACTAGGATGAAAGGGAGACTTGCGTTGTGTAACCATCGCACTGCTTGAACTTTACTGTTTCTTTTTCCTGATGAAATTTACCGGAAAAAAAAAAGAACAACACACAGAAAACAAAAAAGAACCACTTTAGAAAAATCTGGTGGGGCGGTTAGCCTGATTATGAAATTACAAATAGTGGTGAGAGAAAAAGGGCTAAGTGGTGGCCGTGATATGACTTCCTGGTAAAACAGAAAGGAAGATTTCAACTTTCTCCCCTAGTTCTAGTCGCAGCCTCAGGGGAGAAATAATTGAGAGTTCTTGTTACAGCTCTCTTCCATCCTCAGCCTGAACATCTGCTACTTATGTAACTTAATTTCCCGTGTCTTAGATTTCAAGAACTTCATGCAACATCCTGCTGCTCTAGTTTAAGGAAATTGTAATTAGTGACACTGTCGGTCTCATAGTCATGCTATAGCAATGTAAAACCTGAAAACAACGATGATAATAATGTGCTGACATTTAGAGCTAAAAGAATTGGAAGTGGCTCTTCCAGTTCACCCGGGTATGTCAGTGTTAAAAGGTTAAATAGTTTGGTAAGAAAGAAGGAAACAAACACTCAGTCCTCTTCTCAGTCTATACCAGTATTTACTCGATAATCAATAAACCAGGGAAAGCTGTGGTTGGCCTTAACATAGGGTTACCAGAATTGGCAAGTAAAAGAATGCAAATACTCAGTTATTTTAATTTCATATAAACAACCAGTCCTTACCTTAAGGTGCTAATTCCAGAATTGGAATCCATTTGCAGGCCCTTGTGAACTGGCTGAACAGAGGAGAAAGTTGAAAACTAGGCCATTTTTGTTGCAGTCTGCCCTCAATTGAAGGAAGAAAGGCTTTCAGTTGTACTCTAGAAAATTAATGAGTCCCAGCAGAGCTGGTATTTGAACTCAATAATTATATAAATGCTGCCTTTCATATTTTGGATGATAGCATAGCATCTGAGTTTTCAGTGGTCAAGGTCAGATCATGAAGGTGCTAATGTGATGCTGATGACCTTGGACTTTATCTTAGAGATGATAGGGAATCCTTAAAAGAGTGTAAGGTAGTAAAAGAATCAGATTTGTGTGTCAGCAAGAAGACAGTAATCATCTATGACCAGCAGAGCCAGAAGAAGATCTTGAATCATGCACTCCTGGCTACAGAAGGATGGAAGACAGAGGAGGCCTGCTAAGCTATCTTGGCCACCTATACATTTGGGTGGACAAGGGCCTTTGCCTTGACTACTGGTAGCCTCAAATTTGGCAGAAAGCCTTCCACTCTACAGAACTATATGAAATGAACTTGGTCCAAAAATCCTGAGAATTCCAAGAGGAAATACACGTTGTAACTTTTTCTTTCTTCTTTGGCTGAGCCCTGCAGAATGTGGACTCTTAGTTCCCCAAACAGGGGTTGAACCCACGCCCTCTGTGTTGGAAGCCCAAAATCTTAACTACTGGACCGCTAGAGAAGACTCATAACCCTTTTTAACTTGGAATGTCTCCCTTCATTGAGATGTTGGAGGGGGCGTCTAAGTACCTTGCTCTTGAATCTGATTGACTTATGTCTGCTTCAACAAATGGAGTACAGCAGAAATGATGCTAAGCCAGAAAAAGCCACACAGAGTCTACCTTCTTCTCTGGAATACTCCTGGATTCCTGAGCCAGCTTGTAAAAAGATGAACTACTCTGAGGCAACTGTGCTCTGAGTAAGCCCAAGCCACATGGAGAGGCGACATGTAAGCATTCCTGGTCAACAGTCCCAGCTGAATGCAGCCTTTGAGTCATCCCTGCTCAGGTATCAGGTGTTTCCGTGAAGAAACCTCCCCATGATTTCTCAATCCTAAGACATGAGTTGGGCTTCCCTCATAACTCAGCTGGTAAAGAATCTGCCTGCAGTGGAGGAGACCTGGACTCGATTCCTGGGTCAGGAAGATCCCCTGGAAATGGAAATGGCAACCCACTCCAGTATTCTTGATTGGAGATTCCCATGGACAGAAGAGCCTGGTTGGCTACCGTCCACAGGGTTGCAAAAGTCCGACACAGCTGAGCAACTAAACCACCACCACCAAGACATTTCAGTTACCCTCAGCCTTTCCTGTGGAAAATTCTGAAAGAGATGGGAATACCAGACCACTTGACCTGCCTCTTGAGAAACCTGTATGCAGATCAGGAAGCAACAGTTAAAACTGGACATGGAACAACAGACTGGTTCCAAATAGGAAAAGGAGTATGTCAAGGCTGTATATTGTCACCTTGCTTATTTAACTTATATGCAGAGTACATCATGAGAAATGCTGGGCTGGAAGAAGCACAAGCTGGAATCAAGATTGCTGGGAGAAATAAAAGTAACCTCAGAAATGCAGATGACACCACCCTTATGGCAGAAAGTGAAGAAGAACTAAAGAGCCTCTTGATGAAAGTGAGAGAAGAGAGTGAAAAACTTGGCTTAAAGCTCAACATTCAGAAAACGAAGATCATGGCATCTGGTCCCATTACTTCATGGGAAATAGATGGGGAAACAATGAAAGCAATGTCAGACTTTATTTTTCTGGGCTCCAAAATCACTGCGGATGGTGATTGCAGCCATGAAATTAAAAGATGCTTGCTCCTTGGAAGGAAAGTTATGACCAACCTAGACAGCATGTTAAAAAGCAGAGACATTACTTAGCCAACAAAGGTTCGTCTAATCAAGGCTATGGTTTTCCTGTAGTCATGTATGGATGTGAGAGTTGGACTATAAAGAAAGCTGAGTGCCAAAGAATTGATGCTTTTGAACTGTGGTATTGGAGAAGACTCTTGAGAGTCCCTTGGACTGCAAGGAGATCCAACCAGTCCATCCTAAAGGAGATCAGTCCTGAATGTTTATTGGAAGGACTGATGCTGAAGCTGAAACTGCAATACTTTGGCCACCTGATGTGGAGAGCTGACTCATTGGAAAAGACCCTGATGCTGGGAAAGATTGAGGGCAGGAGGAGAAGGGGACGACAGAGGATGAGATGGTTGGATGGCATCACCGACAAAATGGACATGAGTTTGGATGGACTCCGGCAGTTGGTGATGAACAGGGAGGCCTGGCGTGCTGCGATTCATGGTGTTGCAGAGTCGGACACGACTGAGCGACTGAACTGAACAGCCTTTCCAGTCTTTCCAGATGAGGGTCCAAGCATCAGTAAGCTAAGTGAGACAAGTATCCTTGCTCTGCTCTGAAATCCTGACCCACAAAAACATGATAAGATGGTTCTTCATTTATATCACTAAAGTTGTAGTGGTTGCCACAGCAGGTTACTGGAATACCCCATTCCAATCCCCTACAGTTCCCAGAAACCCATCACTGAATAGACTCCATAATCAACCTATTCCCTCTCAGGACTACTAAACATATGAATTCATTCAGAAGAATGAGACAATTCATATCCTGTGTTGGACAATTTTCTTAATTTTCAATGGCTATGCTATACTACCTATAAGAGTGAACCACCTAACCATAGGTATCAGAATGAAGAGAAGGATTTTTTTCCTTTTATTTTTTTAAAGATTATTTTATTTTTGGCTGCACTGGGTCTTCGTTGCGGCATGCAGGCCTTTTCTGGTTGCGGCGAGCAGAGGCAATCTCCAGTTGCGGAGTGCGGGCTCCTTGTTGCCTCGCTTCTCATTGCGGAGCACTGCTCTAGGTTTGCACGTCCAGTAGTTGTGGCTCGTGGGCTCTAGAGCACTGGCTACATAGTTGTGGCACATGGGCTTAACTGCTCTGTGGCGTGTGGTATCTTCCCAGACCAGGGATTGCACCTGTGTCCTCTGCACTGGCAGGTGAATTCTTAATCACTCAACCACCAGGGAAGCCTGAGATAATGACTCTTGTGCTAAATTTGTAGAGGCTTTTTCAGAGACCTTCAAGTCTAAATCCACATAGTCAACACCCATCAACCACAGGCCAAGAATCACATGGTCCTCATAAGTAGTCATCAAGACACACCTATGGCACCACACATCACAGAGGCAGAATGACTGGATCCTGTAACTTGCAACCACCGAAGAACAGAGCAAGGCTTTCCAACAAGTTCTATCACTTGGGGACACAATGCAGGTGGGAAATTCTGCCCTGTTCTCATCTTTTAGTACCATTACCATATCTGCAGAATATTCAAAAGCTTTTTTCTGTACATGTTCATGGTTACAATCCATCTTGCCTGGACCTCTTTAAATTCATCCTGCTTGCTACATGTGGCTTCTTGTCTCCAAAATTAATCCAAACTGCTACTTGCTAGGATGCTCCCCCAATCTTGTTCTCTACTGTCTTCATTAATATTGATCCTAAGAGCAATAGCAAATATAACCTATCACTTGCCAGTCCTTATTTTGAGGAAGCCCCCTTAAAACCTACCCTGCACGAAGTCTACCTACTTACCCTGACAATCAGAAGTAGAGAATCACATGTTGATGTTTGGCAGAAACCTATCCAATATTGTAAAGCAATTATTCTTCAATTAAAAATGAATCAATGTAATTATTTTTTAAAAAAATTAAATGTAAAAAGAAAGGAAGTAGAGAATCAGCATAGAGGGTCTGAGTGGTTTTGTATTTTGCTGCTAATGCTGGTCCAGTACAGAATAAATGTTTAAGGGTCAGTTTTGAAAAGACAGACATCTAATCCATAATCACAATAAAATGTGAGAAACACTGTGATAGAGTTTCCTTGGGATGTTATAAGAGTAGTAAGGAGATAATGAGTTGGTTTTGGATGTAATAGTTACATAAACGTTCTAAAACAGGTCAATTAAAGCATTTTCAGTTGCAGTGAAGTTCATAGGATAATAACAAACAGATTTACTTGAGCAATCATAGGTGAGTTCATTTCACCTTGACACTATACCTCCAATTTCTAGGAAATTTTCTAATTATCAGAATGCTTAAAATACATGCAGAATTTTGAAACAGAGTTATAGTTCTTTATCTGGAACAGTAAACAGTTTTAAACTTTTTCAATGAGTTAGAAAACAGGAACAGAGTAAACTATATGCAAAGTGATACAGTCGTGTAACCACCTCATGTAGCCATCTGATAGGGGTATTAGCCTACCCAAGTGCATTCCAACCACATCCAACTCCCCACCAAACTGTTTAGTCCAAATATACAAATGATACAGATTTTTAACTCAGAAGACAAAATATGTGGTGAGATCATCTACTGAGCTTAACAATATACTGAGAGTTTGGGTCCAGTTTTGAATTTTTTAAGGATGAGGTTTCTATAATATACACAGGCAGACTGGGATAGGTTTCAAGACTGGGGGAAAAACCTGATAATTTTCAAAGATAGTTAAGTATGAGAGAGTAAAAAGAGTATATCAAAAGAGAAGAAGAACGTATAATTCAAGAGAAAAGGAAAACTGAAAGATCACAATTATAAACTGCCATGTAACATCCCTTATAATGATACGTTACAATTTAATTATACCGTGTGTGGATGCCATCTCCCCAGAAGGCCTGTAAGCTTCTTGAGGACTAGACAAAATTGTGTGTTTCAGATACCAAGTCTACTGCAGACAGAAGGTGAGCATTCAGTAATTATATTAATAAATGAATAGGTCTTCCTACTTCTCTTTTGGAGGGGAAAAACACAGAGTTCACTGCTTCCAAAACTTTACTTCCTTTAAACTCATACTGTGAAAAGCATACACTTTAAAATAGTTAATTTTTCCTTTTAAAAAATGTTGTGAAACATACAAAACATTAAACTTACTATTTTAACCATTTTCAATGTACAATGTGTTGGCAATAAGTACACTAAGATTATTTTGCAACCATCAACATTATCCATCCAGAACTTTTTCATCCTCTCAAAAACTCTGTACCAATTAAACAATAGTCCCCCAATTTCCGCCTCAGCCCCTGGTAACTTCTAATCTGCTCTCTGTCTCTATGAGTTCACATATTCTAGGTCCCTCATATGGGTAGAATCATACAATTTTTGTCCTTTTGTGTCTGGCTTATTTCATTTAGCATGTTTTCAAGGTTCATCCGTGTTGTAGCTTGTATCAGAATTCAGTTCCTTTTTAAGGTTAAATAACACTCAATTGTATGTATATACCACATTTGTTTATCCATTCATTAGTTCATAGACATCTGGGTTGTTTTCACATTTTGGCAACTGTGAATAATGCTATGAACAGAGTATACAAACATCTGTTTGAGTCATTGTTTTCCATTCTTTTGGGTGTATACCTAGAAGTAGAATTGCTGGATCATATGGTAATTCTACCCTTCATGGATCACTGCCTTGTCGTGGCCCTTGCATAACTCGGTGAAGCTATGAGCCATGCTGTGCATAGCCATCCAAAATGGATGGGTCATAGTGGAGAGTTCTGACCAAATGTGGTCCACTGGAGGAGGGAATGGCAAACCACTCCAGTATTCTTGCCGCCAGAACCCCAGGAACAGTATAAAAAGGCAAAAAGATATGACACCAAAAGATGAGCCCCCCCGGGATGGAAGGTGTCCAATATGCTACTGGGGAAGAGCGGAGGGCGATTGCTAATAGCTCCAGAATGAATGAAGCAGCTGGGCCAAAGCGGAAATGACACTCAGTTGTGGATGTGTCTGGTGGTGAAAATAAAATCCCATGCTCTAAAGAACAATATTTCATAGGAACCTGGAATGTTAGGTCCATGAATCAAGGTAAATTGGTCATGGTCAAGCAGGAGATGCCAAGTGTAAACATTGACATTTAAGGAATCAGTGAACTAAAATGGACGAGAATGGGTGAATTTAATTCAGATGACCATTATATCTACTACTGTGGACAAGAATCCCTTAGAAGAAATGAGTAGCCCTCATAATCAAGTCCAAAGTGCAGTAAACTTGGGTGCAACCTCAAAAATGACACAATGATCTCAGTAATATCAAAGGTACATTTCAGCAAGGAGGGGAAGTTTAAAGGAGGGAAACAGCAACGACCTAACAGAAGAGATTAAGACATGGTAAGAAAACACAGAAGAACTGTAGAAAAAAGATCCTGATGACCTGAAAACCATGATGGTGTGATCACTCACCTAGAGCCAGACATCCTGAAATGTTAAGTCAAATGAGCCTTAGGAAGCATTACTACCAACAAAACTGGTGGAAGTGATGGAATTCCAGCTGAACTACTTAAATCCTAAAAGATGATGCTGTTAAATGTGTCAGCAAATTTGGGAAACCCAGAAGTGGCCATAGGACTGGAAAACACCAGTTTTCATCCCAGTTCCAAAGGGGAGCAGTACAAAAGAATGTTCAAACTACCGGGCACTTGTGCTAGCTTCCCATGCTAGTAAGGTTATGCTCAAAATCCTTCAAGCTAGGCTTTAGCAGTACTTGAGTTGAGAACTTGCAGGTGTACAAGCTGGGTTTAGAAAAGGCAGAGGAATCAGAGATCAAATTGCCAATATTTGTTAGATCATAGAGAAAGCAAAGGAATCCCAGAGAAACATCTACTTCTGTTTCATTAACTACACAAAAGCCTTTGACTGTGTGGTTCACAACAAACTGTGGAAAATTTTTAGAGATGGGAATACCAGACCATCTTACCTGTCTCCTGAGAAACCTATATGCTGGTCAAGAAGCAACAGTTATAACCTTACAAGGAACTACTGACTGGTTCCAATTTGGGAGAGGAGTACAACAAGGCAGTATATTGTCACCCTGCTTATTTTGTTTATAAGCTAAATGCCAGGCTGGATGAGTTACAAGCTGAAATCAAGATTGATGGGAGAATATCAACAACCTCAGCTATACAGATAAAACCACTCTACTGGCAGAAAGCAAAGAACTAAAGAGCCTCTTGATGAGGGTAAAAGAGGAGAGTGAAAAAGCTGGCTTAAGACTCAACGTTCAAAAAACTAAGATCCTACATCCAGTCCCATCACTTTATGGCAAATATGAGGGGGAAAAGTGGAAGCAGTGACAGATTTTCTCTTCCTGGAGAGATCCCAGAATCATTGCAGCCATGAAATTAGAAGTTGCTTGCTTCTTGAAAGGAAAGTGATGACAAACCTAGACAGTGTATTAAAAAGCAGAGGCATTACGTTGCCAGCAAAGGTCCGTCTAGTCAAAGCTGTGGTTTTTCCAGTAGTCATGTATGGATGTGAGAGTTGGACCATAAAGAAAGCTGAGTGCTGAGGAACTGATGCTTTTGAATTGTGATGCTGGAGAAGACTCTTGAGAGTCCCTTGGACAGCAAAGAGATCAAACCAGTCAATTCTAGAGGAAATCAATTCTGAATATTCATTGGAAGGATTGATGCTGAAGCTGAAGCTCCAGTATTTTGGCCACCTAATGTGAATAGCCCACTCTTTGGTAAAGACACTCATCCTGGGAAAGATTGAAGGCAAATGGAGAAGAGGGCAGCAGAGGTTGAGATGGTTGGATAGCATCACAGATTCAGTGGACATGAACTTGGGCAAACTCCAGGAGACAGTGAGGGACTGGGAGGCCTGGCATGCTGCGGTCCAAGGGGTTGCAAAGAGTCGAACATGACTTAGCGACTAAACAACAACAACATGGTAATTCTATTTTAAACAAATAATTATTTATTTATTTGGCTGCTTTTAAGTCTTATTAATAGTGTGTCATGCGCGATCCTTCATTGCAGTGCACAGACTCTCTAGTTGCAGTGCTTGAACTTAGTTGCTCTGGAGCTTGTAGGAGCTTAGTTCCCTGATCAGGGATCAAACCTGGATCCCCTGCATTGCTAGGTGAATGCCTGACCCTGGACCTGCACAAGGGTTCCAATTTTTCCACATCTTCACTCTTGTTATTTTCCACTGTTGATAGTCATCCTAATGAGTGTGAATTTGTAGGAACATCTTTATACATATATCTATTTAAATAGGTGAGGAAACATCTATAAATTAAGGTGCAATTTGTACTTTTTTAAGGCTCTAGATATGTATTGCCTAAACATTTTTTCCAACATAACTTTATTGTCTTCAGCTGTATATTTAATACACTGTCTTCTTATTGGGCTAGCTGATCACTGTGTTGTGAATTTTTGTGAAATACAAAAATGTTTTAATACCAGTTCACACTCATTGAATATTAAATAGGTAGCTGAAGACCTTCATCTCCAAACCCTTGCATGGATCCCAGAGTAAAAATGAAAAGAAATATTTGAGGAGGCTTGAATACAGAGGGTCTACTTTCCTTTTTATTTATTTTTTATTTTTGGCCATGCTGCTCGGCTTGTGGAATCTTCCCTATCAGGGGTTGAACCCAGGCCCTTGGCAGTGAGAGCACAGAACCCTAACCTCTGGGTGAGTGCCTGCTCAGTCGCCTCGGTCGGTCGTGTCTGACTCTGCGACCCCATGGAGGGTAGCCCGCCAGGCTCCTCTGTCTGTGGGATTCTCCAGGCAAGAATACTAGAGCATGTTGCCATGCCTTCCTTCAGGGGATCTTCCCAACCCAGGGACTGAATCCGTGTCTCCTGTGTCTCTTGTACTGCAGGCGGATTCTTACTGTTGAGCCACACCAGGGAAGCCCTCTCTAACCACTGGACCGCCAGGGAATTTCCCAGAGGGTCTACGTTCATAAGTCGCATCCAGAAAGGGAGTAAGAACACACAGTAGAAACTGCAGTTTGATAGACCCAGGGAGATGGGTCTTAGAGAACATCACAGGGCACCCCAGCTTGACACGTGAGTGGCATGTTATTGTTCAGTCCCTCAGTCGTGTCCGACTCTTTGTGACCCCTGGGCAACCCAAGAGTTGCTCAGAAAAACAGAATGATTCTATGTACCCAAGAGCCTGGGACAGCCTCCCAGAACTGGCCACTGGCAGCCTGTTCCACAAAGGGGTAGACAATTTCAATGTAGCAGAGAGGGCCCGAAGAGAGAGAGAAATCTGAGATCCAAAAGCTCTGAGATCCAAAAGCAGTGATGGGCATGGACCATCTCACAGAGGCTGATCACTAGCAGGATAAAACAGCTCCAACTGTTTTTTGGTCCTTGGATCATATGACTCAAGATTAAAATTCCAAGGGCAGAAAGTCATACTGGCTAACTTGGGTCACATGTCCATCTTTGGTCAGAGGGGGACAAGGCAATACATATGACTATTCATCAAGATTACGTCAAGTAGGAAACCAGTAATTATGTACGAAAATAATACCAGATGATAATACCGAAAGATGAGGTCAGAGATATCTGGCAAGCAAAAACTACAGATGTCTAAATGAAGGCACCAAGTAGATTTGCCCTTCAAAGACAGAATAACCTTTGGAAAATGGCAACTTTATTAAGGCATAATTTATATACAATAGAAGTGAAATATCTTAAGTTGACTTTTGACAAATGTACACATAAATGAAACCACCACTCCCAAAAAAGTGTACATTTTCATCTCCCCAGAAGTTCCTTGATGCCCCATTTGCAGTCACTCTCTCCAACTGCTCCACTCCTGGAACCCATTGATATGATCTTCTCATACTATTGATTAGTTCTGATTTAGAATTTCTTATAAATGGAATAATAATCTAATATTTAAAATTTTTCATTTTATTTCCTACTAGCTTAACTATAAGCTTTTTTAAAATTACTTTTTTAGTGTTTCCTCTAAGGCTAATAATATTTTCTTTAAAGATTGGTTTATTTGGTGGTGCCAGGTCTTAGTTGCAGCACGCAGGATCTTTTAGCTGTGGCATGTGGGATCTAGTTCCTTGACCAGGGATTGAAGCTGGGCCCTCTGCAATGGGAGTGCAGAGTCTTAGGCCCTGGACCACCAAGGAAGTGCCTAATAATATATATTCTTAACTTATCAATCTGTTTAGAGTCAATACTATAGTTCTTCACACTTCCCACTCTGAACTTTCTATTCAGTTCTTATCCCTACTTATCTGACACTTCTTACTTCACAACGAAGCAACTTTACAATAAAAATTTGCCAATAAATTCACCTGCTCTTTTATACTGAATCTGATGTCATATCCTTCCCTGGGACACTTATTATAGGCCCATCCTTACATTTATTTTGTTCTGTTTGTAACAGTTATTATCTTTTAAGCAAATTAAAAAAAGAAAACAGTCTTTTATATTTTCCTCCTTACTTACAACTCCTGACACTCTTATCTTCTTTCCTGTAGATTTGACTATCTAGAAAGTATTTAATACACTATTAATTTACGTTCCTGCCAGTAGTAACAGTGACTTTCCTGTATACAAACTAGAGCAAGTTAGGAAATAAAATGGAAAGAAAGATTACAAAAGCACGGAAAACATAAACTACTGAATAAAGATTAAGAATAAAGAAGAAGAACAGGACTTCCCTGGTGGTACAGTGGTTAAGAATCCATCTGCCAATGCAGGGGACGTGGGTTCCACCCCTGGTCTGGGAGGATTCCCTGTGCCTCGGAGCAACGAAGTCCATGGGCCACAACTGCTAAGCCTATGCTCTTGAGCCTAGGAGCCACAGCTACTGAAGCCTGCAAGCCTGGGTCTGTGCTCCGCAACCAGAGAAGGCACCGCAACTGAGAAACCTGTGCACAGCAGCCAGAGCGTAGCACTCCACTCGCCCGCAGCAGGAGAAACCCACGCAAAGCAACGCAGACCCAGCGTAACCAAAAAGTCAATTCATACATTGATTAATTCGTTTTTTTTTTTAATTTAAATTTTTTTTTTTTTTGCTTTACAATACTGTATTGGTTTTGCCATACATTGACATGAATCTACCACAGGTGTACATGAGCTCCCAACCCTGAACCCCCCTCCCACCACCCTCCCCATATCATCTCTCTGGGTCATCCCAGTGCACCAGCCCCAAGCCTCCTGTATCCTCTATCAAACCTAGACTAGCGATTCATTTCTTACATGATAGTGTACATGTTTCAATGCCATTCTCCCAAATCATCTCACCCTCTCCCTCTCCCACAGAGTCCAAAAGTCTGTTCTTTACATCTGTGTCTCTTTTGCTGTCTCGCATACAGGGTTATCATTACCATCTTTCTAAATTCCATATATATGTGTTAGTATACTGTATTGGTGTTTTTCTTTCTGGCTTACTTCACTCTGTATAATCGGCTCCAGTTTCATCCACCTCATTAGAACTGATTCAAATGTATTCTTTTTAATGGCCGAGTAATACTCCATTGTGTATATGTACCACAGCTTTCTTATTCATTCATCTGCTGATGGACATCTAGGTGGCTTCCATGTCCTGGCTTTTATAAACAGTGCTGCGATGAACATTGGGGTACACGTGTCTCTTTCAATTCTGGTTTCCTCGGTGTGTATGCCCAATGGTGGGATTGCTGGGTCATAAGGCAGTTCTATTTGTAGTTTTTTAAGGAATCTCCACACTGTTCTCCATAGTGGCTGTACTAGTTTGGATTCCCACCAACGGTGTAAGAGGGTTCCCTTTTCTCCACACCCTCTCCAGCATTTATTGCTTGTGGACTTTTGGATCGCAGCCGTTCTGACTGGAGTGAAATGGTACCTTATTGTGGTCTTGATTTGCATTTCTCTGATAATGAGTGATGTTGAGCATCTTTTCATGTGTTTGTCATCTTTGGAAAAATGTCTTTTTAGTTCTTTGGCCCATTTTTTAATTGGGTCGTTTATTTTTCTGGAATTGAGCTTCAGGAGTTGCTTGTATATTTTTGAGATTAGTTGTTTGTCAGTTGCTTCATTTGCTATTATTTTCTCCCATTCCGAAAGTTGTCTTTTCACCTTGCTTGATTAATTAGTTTTAAAAAATATATTCTTTATTCATTAAAATGTATAACTTACATAACTATAAAGTTAATAAGAAATATGAATGGACTATGTTAGAAAAGCCACAAAACAATAAAGATGCAAAAGAGGCTTTTAATGAAAGGAGGGACATGTTTTATTCCCAGAGAGAAAGATGGTTATGTAGAGATGTGATTTCTACTTTGTTCTCAACAATTCTATGTCATTTTTGTGATCAATATAACATATATACTGGAATTTACCTTTAAAAAGAATTCATGTATTAATTACTGGTATATCTGATTTTGCTCCAGCAATCAAGTTTTACATTTTCCTTTGTATATTCTTATTTTCTTTCTTTTCTCTGTTACTTTGGCTATATAGGTTTTTTTTTAATGTACTGCAATAAAATTTTTGCAGCACTGCCTCCTATTTCCATTCTTCCAATGGCAAATTTTGTCTTTTATAAAATAATAGTTTTTATTTTCTGATTATAAAAGTAAGGTATACCCATGAAAGAAAACTTGGAATAAATAGAAAACTAGGAAAAATTTTACTGTAATTCTACCATGCAGTGATAACCACTGTTAATATCTTTAAACTTGTTTTGTCTTGAAATTCCTTTTTTCCCTAAAAGCAAAGCACACTTTCTGTAACAACTTCAAGTAACACAGAGGCACTATGGTGGATATCTTTTATTTTGTCTTGTCCAGTATCTATTCCTTCTTCTTCTGATAACAATACCCTGATTTGGGGGAGGGGACCTGTATCTCCCCCACTTTCAGTTCATGTGCTTCAGATGGTACTGACCCAGCCGCTCAGCTCTAAGGGCTAGTACAAGACCCAGGTTTGATCAGAGTGATAATGACCCAGGCAAGCTGACATGAAATAATCCTGCAGCTTTGGTTGAAATTACATATTGGGGAAAAGAGTTTCTTTTCTACTGTGCCTCACATCGAACAAGTAGAATATGATGACAGATGCTATGTGACTTCAAGGGACACAGTTTCTACTCTGCACTCTCCTTCTTGAGTCAGCCACTTAGGGGGAAGTCAGTCACCGTGTCGTGTGGGTATTCAAGCAGCCTTGTGCAAAGGACCCTGAAGAAAGGAACTGAGGCATCAGCCATGTGAGTGAGTCACCTTGGGAAGGAATGCTCCTGCCTCAGTTGAGCTTTCAGAGGACTGCAGCTGCACCTCACCACTTGGCTGAATCTTCATGTCAGATCCTGAGCTCCCAGCACAGCTCAGCTAAGCTGCTCCTGACCCACAGAAACCTTGAGAGATCATAAATATTTATTGTTCTTTTAAGCCATGAAGATTAAGGGTAATTTGTTATGTGGCAATAGAGAACTAATACAATATTGGTTTAGGAATATAGAGCTAAATCAATCAAAATGTGGCATTCCCAGTAAACTTTATTGATTTACTACTACTACTACTAAGTCACTTCAGTCGTGTCCGACTCTGTGCGATCCCATAGACGGCAGCCCACCAGGCTCCCCCGTCCCTGGGATTCTCCAGACAAGAACACTGGAGTGGGTTGCCATTTCCTTCTCCAATGTATGAAAGTGAAAAGTGAAAGTGAGGTCGCTTAGTTGTGTCCGACCCTCAGCGACGCCATGGACTGCAGCCTTCCAGGCTCCTCTGTCCATGGGATTTTCCAGGCAAAAGTACTGGATTGGGGTGCCATTGCCTTCTCCAAACTTTATTGATTTAGGAATAGGCAATTTACTAAACTGTCCAAATTAGACCAAAGGGTTGGGCTTCCCTTTTTAAAAAAAGAAAGAAAGAAAAAACAGTTGGGTAAGCCACTCTCTCCCACTGCCCATAGACATGAAAATCCGTATTCAGATTGTAGTTGGCAGCCATCTTGCTGTCATAAAAGCCAACTTTAGGATAAATACAATATTGTGGATGGCAAATCAGATAGACCAAATAATTTGGGTCTTTGATAAAGCTATTGAGCTACAGAAACAAATAACCATAAACTGCACCTTAACTTTATTTTTAATTAATTGATTGATTGATTTGGCTGCACCGTGTCTTCGCCTCGGCAGGCAGGATCTTTGAGCTTCAGTTGCATCACGTGGGCTCCTAGCTGCCGCATGTTAGCATCTAGTTCCCTGACCAGGCATCAGACCTGGACTCCCTGCATTGGGAGTGCACAGTCTTAGACACTGGGCTATCAAGGAAGTCCCCCACCTTAAATTTAGTCTTCCAGTTACGTGAATCCATGCATTTCCTTGTCATTTGAGTCATTAAAGCCTTCCTTTGGATTGCACGTGCTTTGAAATGAACATCTCCCTTCACTTTCAAGGCTTCTTAGTCATGTTGTTTGAGGTGCCTCCTTAGGTGGTGTTTTTTTCTTTTCTCAACCTCTTTGCCTTTGGAAGAATTTATTATATTTATTTTTATAGTGATGAGTTACATATTTGTTTCTTATTCTATTTTGACTCACGCATTCTATGTATTTTGTTTTATTCTGTAGTAATTTTGAAGTCCTATATCAGAGGTTGCAAATGATATAGCTTTATATCCAACCCACAGATATGGTTGGGATGTTTGTCTCATAGGGTATTTAACTTTTTTTGAATCAACATTGAAAAATCTGGATTTTTTATACAGAAATTGAAATATTTTTCTAGCCACACTTGAACAATCAGGTCTATAACATGGGGTCCCTAGCTTTATGTGGCAACAATCGTCTGGAACTGAATGGTTGCTGGACCCCCTAGAGGAGATGTGTCTCCTCTGGTCCACTGGAGTCCCTATTTTGTGTTCTTTTTCCAAACTGGTGAGTGAATTGCATTTTATATTTATAATCTTTGCTTTTACTATTGTTTTCTTGTGGTAGAATATGCTCCTGTTTGCATGATGCTGTCAGTTTTATTGAAGACCTAAGGACTGTTGTTATGGACTGAATTGTTTCCCTATCCCCAAAATTCATCTGATGGAGTCTTAAACACTCCCCCCACCCCACCCCCACCACCCCCCGCCAAATGATGGTATTTGGAGATGATGCCTTTGGAGATAATCAGGTTTAGTTGAAGTCATGAGATTGGGGCTTTCTTGATGGGATTAGTGTCCTTATAAGAAGAGAAGAAAAAAAGAGATAGGGACTTCACTGGAGCCCTCCCACCCGACTGCAGTCTCTGCCCTCTCCACAATATGAGGATACATCAAGAAGACAGCTGTCTACAAGCCAGGAAGACTGCTCTCACAGAACCTGATGATGCTGGCACCCTGATCTCAGACTTCCAGCCTCTAGAACCATAAGGAAATACATTTCTGTTGTTTAAGCCAACCAGTCTGTGGCATTTGTCATATCAGCCCAAGCTAACTATAGTATACTTTTTTCAAACAAAAAGAAGAATGTCTACTATATTACCTCTCTGGCCCCTGTGGACGTTTGGGTTTGCAATTTCTGTTTAAATCCTTTTCTATTTTACTTGTGGTGGCCCACAATCTGTTAAGAATTATGATGTGATCCGATATTTTTATGACCATCAAGATCTGTTATCTATAATTTTGCTGCCCTACCCAGGATAGTTGGAACAAGATTTCATTCCCCGCTACCTTATGCCTCCACTTTTATTGTGATTTAGTTCAAGACTGTTATTACTTTTTCTTATTTCGTCTCTTCAGTTTTAAAATCTCTTCTGAAGACTTGGATTAAATTTCAAAATTACTTTATCAATGACGATTTATACTTAACTGTCAGCTTCATTGGTTTTTTGGCTTATCATGGTTTCTAATAAATCATGCTTCTCTTTTACGATGTTTTTATTGTGATTTGTGTTTCATTTTGCTACAATCCTTCCTCAAGGAAGAAAGAAATCTCTCCTGATAGATGGTTTGCACTCCCTCAGAACACGTGTCAGTCACTCTTTCCGCCAAGGAAGGCCTCCTGCTCCAAGGCTACATCATCCTGTTGCAGGCTCTACCCTGGGAGGAGAGCCCTGGGCGTGGAGCAGGCCCGAAAGTGATCACCCTCCCAGAGCAAGAAAGTAAGGGAAGTGCTGGAGTCTTGAGGAATTTCACTGATGTGATTTGATTGAGCCTTTTTTTTGAAAAATTTTTTCTTTCTCTGTTTGTTGTAGTTGACAAAAGTTAGTTGAATTTCAGCCAGTTAATCTGACTGCCAAAGTAAATTGCCACGTCAGAGGGAGCCAGGTATAGCAGTCTAGAATCATGATCCTCTTGCCTTACAATAGCCAATGCTGGACTTCCCTGGTGGTCCAGTGGTTAAAAATCCACCTGCCAATGCAGGAGATACCGGTTCGATCCCTGGTCCCAGAAGATCCCACATGCCATGGGGCGACTAAGCCCGTTTGCCACAACTACTGAGCCTGCATGCCACGGCTACTGAATGAAGCTTGAGGGGCTCCGTAACAAGAGAAGCCACCACAATGAAAGGCCCGTGCACCACAGGTAGAGAAAGCCCCTGCACAACAACGAAGACCCAGTGCAGCCAAAAATGAATGAAACAAAGCAAAAAACAGCTAATGCTGCTCCATTGTCACTCTCCGTCTACTGCTGAAGATGAGAAAGCATGGAAAGTTATGAGTTTCTTTTATCTTTGGAATACGGGAAACTCACCAGGATTCACTTGGCATCATCTTTGATTCCCTTCTTTCTCACACCCCACATCCTACCCACCAAGAAATCTCATTGGTCCTGCCTTTAACATACATATAGAATCTGATCACCTTTCACCATGCATGTTGCAACCACCCCAGTCTAAGCCTCTATCATCTCTCATCTGGATGACTGAGATAGTCTCCTAAGACAATCGTACTGCATTAGCTTAAAGTAAAAACAAAATTCCTCACATTGGCCACTGTGACTCCATATGATCCGAAGCTCCCTCCACCCCATCTCACTTCCATGACCTGATCTACGGTTTTCTTCCTCATTCTATTCCAGCCACAGTGGTCACCTTGCTCTACTGTTCTCTCTTCCTGGAACACTCTTCTCACAAATAATTTCACTATTAACTCTCTCACCTTCTGTAAGTCTTCACTCAAATGATGCCTTTCAAATGAGACTTTTCCTAATCACCCTAAATAATGTTGTAAGTAGCCCTCCAACCCATCTGCTTCTGATCCTCTCCATTATCTGCTTCAGGTCAGTTCAGTTCAGTTGCTCAGTCGTGTCCGACTCTTTGCGACCCCATGAATCGCAGCACGCCAGGCCTCCCTGTCCATCACCAACTCCCGAAGTTCACTCAGACTCACGTCCATCGAGTCAGTGATGCCATCCAGCCATCTCATCCTCTGTTGCCCCCTTCTTCTCCTGCCCCCAATCAAAGTCTTTTCCAATGAGTCAACTCTTCACATGAGGTGGCCAAAGTACTGGAGTTTCAGCTTTAGCATCATTCCTTCCAAAGAAATCCCAGGGCTGATCTCCTTAAGAATGGACTGGTTGGATCTCCTTGCAGTCCAAGGGACTCTCAAGAGTCTTCTCCAACACTGCAGTTCAAAAGCATCAATTCTTCAGTGCTCAGCTTTCTTCACAGTTCAACTCTCACATCCATACATGACTACTGGAAAAACCATAGCACTTACCATCTTCCAACGTACTAGTAATTATTATGTCGATTACCTCTCCTGCTGAAATGTAAGTTCTACAAGTGTAGAGATTTTGCCTGTTTTGTTCACGGTTTTATCTCCAATGTCTAGAAGAGCACTCAACACAGACAATTAGGTGCTCAATGAATATTTTTGAATATAATGAGTCAGATACATTTTTTAAAAATTTATTATCTGTTTTAATCTTTGGCGTACCGAGTGGCATGTGGATCTTATTTCCCAGATCAGGGATCAAACCCAGGACTTCTGCGTTGGAAGTGTGGAGTCTTAACCACTGGACCACCAGGGAAGTCCCTATACTTTTTTAGATTAAAAACTTTTTCATGGAACTCCGCTCAATGTTATGTGGCATACTGGAGGGGAGGGCAGTTTAGGGGAGAACCGATACATGTATATGTATGGCTGAGTCCCTTTGCTGTTTACCTGAAACTATAACAACATTGTTAATCAGCTATCCCTCAGTGCAAAATAAAAAGTTTAAAAAATAAATAAAATAAGGATTTTATCATGTGATTTAAAAAAACAGAAAACAAAAACATAATAAATTGCCACTTATACATTATCCAGCTACAATTATTATTGACATTTTGCAATATTGTTGAGTACACTATATTTAGATGTGGCTTAACAATGGCACCCCACTCCAGTACTCTTGCCTGGAAAATCCCATGGACAGAGGAACCTGGAAGGCTGCAGTCCATGGGGTCGCTGAGGGTCGGACACAACTGAGCGACTTCACTTTCACTTTTCACTGTCATGCATTGGAGAAGGACATGGCAACCTACTCCAATGTTCTTGCCTGGAGAATCCCAGGGATGGGGGAGCCTGGTGGGCTGCCATCTATGGGGTCGCACAGAGTCAGACACGACTGAAGCGACTTAGCAGCAACAGCAGCAGTATCTTTCAGTAACCTAAAATAAAGATGATATCAGCTAACATTTTCCCCCAAAGTAATCTGTGGGAAAGCCTTCCTTTTCATTCTAAAATGAGATAATCCTAAACTTTAAAAAATTGCTTATATAAGAAATAGCCTCTTCTAACTCATGTTGATGTTTGGCAGAAACCAACACAATACTGAAAGCAATTATCCTTCAATTAAAAATAAATGCATTTATTTTTTTTAAAATTGCCTCTTTCCAAATCTGTCATATAACTCAGCTCCAATGGGAATTATTTGAAGAAGGTATAAAAGGAGTCAACACAAGCTAAAATTATTCCTTTTTACAACTCTTGAATCACTTTATCAAGAAGTTGGAGAGATAAGAAGTAGAATATGTGTGATTTGTTGACTATCTTAGCCAATTCAATAACTGCTTTATATTAATTTTTTTCTTAACAGTATTTAAAATATTCCTGACTTCTAGTTTAAACAGTAGCTTGAAGAACTGTTTTTTTTTTTTTTTGTCAAAATGTTCCCTCTTGCCAACACTCCATTACAGCAACAGTAAACTTTTAAATATATATATATTTATTTGGTTGCCTTGGGTCTTAGTTGCAACATGTGGGATCTAGTTCCCTGACCAGGGATTGAACCCACATCCCCTGCATTGCAAGGTGCATTTTCAACCCCTGGACCACCAGGAAAGTCCCTAAACTTTTTTTTTAAGAAGCATAGACTGATAAGAATAAAGAAATCAAGAAAGGAGGCAATAGCAACAATGTTTTGGCAACTGGAATGTAGATGAGATGGGTGGGTATTTTCTGACTTAGTCAGTCTAAGAAAGCACAGTCTTCAACCAGCAATGGAGAAAATAGAGAATTAATCTGATTTGTGTCAGAGCACTCACAAAAGACTCAGGAATTGTTGGTACCAGGTACCTCTGGAATTGGGGGAAAAGGAGTGGCTAAAAACAGATTGACTAAAAATTTGACTAGGAAATGTTAGGCTCCTAAGTGCTCACTTCCACACATGCTGCCAAACAGCTCTGCTTCTTCTTAGAAGCAGAGAATGGAATCTTATTCTTTCCAGAGGGTAAAACACAGGGTGTCTGGTCTAGGGGATACCAGGTTCAGCTGAAGGTAGGAGTTTCATGCTAAAAACAGGTTCAATGAGTGAAAAACATTTTATTGTAAATGTTCAGATGCTTCTACTATCCACTAGCTTTCCTCTGGTTTCCCAGAATGCTGACAGCCAGGTCTGTACCCTTCATGCAGGAGAAGGGGCTTCTCTAGGGAGTCTGATTAGCCCAAAAGAACTATAGAGAGTGACATCAAGGGAGTTCCCTGGTGGTCCAGTGGCTAAGACTCCACATTCTCAATGCAGGGGACCCGGGGTTCGATCCCTGGTCAGGGAACCAGATCCCACATGCTGCCCAAATTACGAGTTTGCATGCTGCCACTAAAGAACCTGTGTGCTGCAACTAAGACTTGGCGCAGCCAAATAAATACATATTTTTTTAAAAAGAAAGTGACATCAGGGTTCCTCAGCAAAGGTCAGTAAAGGCCCACAGTGAGCAAGTCCCACCTGCAGACAGAGCCTGGTGGCATCTCAATTAAATATGAGCATGCAGCCATGCATCTAATAGAAAACACAGTGACCAGAGCAAACAGAAAAAGCAACTTGGAGGAAACCTATATATTTAGGGAGAAGAAAACATGCAAAAACTAAGCCTCATATCTTCAGATATACTTTATCTGTAAAACAAGAAGAAGATGCAATTTTAAAAGGGACTTTAAATTCTAAACTTTAGAGAGCAATAAGCATAGACAGCATATTAAAAAGCAGAGACATCAGTTTGCTGAAAAAGGTCCGTGTAGTCAAAGCTACGGCTTTTCCAGTAATCAAGTATGGATGTGAGAGTTGGACCCTAAAGCAGACTGAATGCCAAAGAATTAATGCTTTTGAAAAATGTGGTGTTGGAGAAAACTCTTGAGAGTCCTTTGGACTGCAAGGAGATCAAGCCAGTTAATCCTAAAGGAAATCAACACTGACTATTCATTAGAAGGACTGATACTGATGCTGAAGCTCCAATACTCTGGCCATCTAGTAAAGCTGACTCACTGGAAAAGTCCCTGATGCTGGGAGAGATTGAAGGCAAAAGGGGAAGGGGGTGGCAGAGGATGAGATGATCAGATAACATCACTGACTCAAGAAACATGAATTTGATCAAACTCTGGGAGATAATGAGGGACAGGGAAGCCTGCTGTGTTGCAATCCATGGGGTCACAAAGAGTTGAACACGACTTGGTGACAGAACAACAACAAGCATCTTGGAAATTAAACAGATGATCCCAGAAGTTAAAATCGCAATACTAGTTTTGGAAATGAAAATTGAGGAAATCTCCCAGGAAGCTGAAAAAAACTGATTGGAAATAGAAAAGAAAAGAATAGGGAATCAGGCTGAGAGGAATGACATTTTCAAATATTAGGAAGTAGAAAAAAGAGAAGAAAAATAGAGGGGAGAAAATAATCCAGGTATAATATAGGATTATTTTTCCAAACTATAGTACATGAGTTTCTAGACAAAAAGGGCCTACCAACTGCCTAGAAAAAAATGAATGAAAATGAACATTCACCAAGGCTCATTACCATGATATTTTAGAACATCAAGGACAAGGAATAAATCTTTCCAGGAATATTTTGAAAAACGATCAAAGTGACATCAAACTTATCAACAGCAAAACCATTGTGAATATTTTTATTAGTGTATGGTGTCAGAAAATTCCTTTGAGGGGAAATTATTTCCTACATAGAATTCCCTATTCAGCCAAATTATCAATTAAGTGTAAAAGTAAAGCAAAAATATTTTCAGATATAGAACATCTAAAAAAAAATTGCTCCTCACTTACCTGTTCTCATAAAACAGCTAAAGAATGGACTCTACCAAAATGAAGGAATAAACCAAGAAAGAGAAAAGAATAGGAAACAGAACCGAAAAATTGAGGGACCAACCAAAACAGAGCTAAAGTAAAGCCTTAGAATGATAGTAATAGTAAAGGCAGAAACCAGCGGGACAGTGGCACAGCCCTAGAGAGGAACCGGTATAGACTAGAGCCCAGCAGAAGACTCTGGAAAAGGGACTTCACTGTGGTTCAGTGGCTGAGACTCTGAGCTCCCAACACAGGGGGTCTGGGTTCGATCTTCTCAGTCAGGAAACTAGATCCTGCATACCACTAGATTCCACACACTGCAACTAAAACAATCCTGCATGCAGCAACCAAGAACCAGTGCAGTCAAATAAATAAATGTTAAAAACCTTTCCCTCTAGAAAAGATGTCTAAAATAAGGTTAAATTGGAAGAATATTATTGCTAGAATAGTACTGTTTTTAAATGTTTCAAGAGCAGATTTACATAACCAGAGGAAGTTTGGGATTTAATTAATAAATAAGTAGAAAGTTAAATAAACTAAAATCAACAGTATAACCCCACAAAAGGCAAAACATGTAAGAAAAAAGAGAAATCACAGTGTAATACTAAACTTGAAAAGAATAGCATTTACAGATCACAATAAACTGTGGAAAATTCTGAAAGAGATGGGCATACCAGACCACTTGACCTGCCTCTTGAGAAATCTGTATGCCGGTCAGGAAGCAACAGTTAGAACTGGGCATGGAACAACAGACTGGTTCCAAATAGGAAAAGGAGTACGTCAAGGCTGCCTATTGTCACCCTGCTTATTTAACTTCTATGCAGAGTACATCATGAGAAACGCTGGACTGGAAGAAACACAAGCTGGAATCAAGATTGCCTGGAGAAATATCAATAACCTCAGATATGCAGATGACACCACCCTTATGGCAGAAAGGGAAGAGGAGCTAAAAAGCCTCTTGATGAAAGTGAAAGAGGAGAGTGAAAAAGTTGGCTTAAAGCTCAATATTCAGAAAACAAAGATCATGACATCCGGTCCATCACTTCATGGGAAATAGATGGGGAAACAGTGGAAACAGTGTCAGACTTTATTTTTTGGGGCTCCAAAATCACTGTGGATGGTGACTGCAGCCATGAAATTAAAAGACACTTACTCCTTGGAAGAAAAGTTATCACCAACCTAGATAGTATATTCAAAAGCAGAGACATTACTTTGCTGACTAAGGTCCGTCTAGTCAAGGCTATGGTTTTTCCTGTGGTCCTGTATGGATGTGAGAGTTGGACTGTGAAGAAGGCTGAGCACTAAAGAATTGATGCTTTTAAACTGTGGTGTTGGAGAAGACCCTTGAGAGTCCCTTGGACTGCAAGGAGATCCAACCAGTCCATTCTGAAGGAGATCAACCCTGGGATTTCTTTGGAAGGAATGATGCTGAAGCTGAAGCTCCAGTACTTTGGCCACCTCATGCGAAGAGTTGACTCATTGGAAAAGACTCTGATGCTGGGAGGGATTGGGGGCAGGAGGAGAAGGGGACGACTGTGGATGAGATGGCTGGATGTGGCTGGACTGTGGATGGCATCACGGACTCGATGGACGTGAGTCTGAGTGAACTCCGGGAGTTGATGATAGGGAGGCCTGGCGTGCTGCGATTCGTGGGGTCGCAAAGAGTGGGACACGACTGAGCGACTGAACTGACAGAACTGTTGATCTATTGAAATTATAAACTAACTATATGGGAAGGATAAGGAAATGGAAAGGGTACCTATGTGACATGGTAGAGATGGTAGAAGAGTTAAATCCTGGGACTTACCTGGTGGTCCATCGGCTAAGACACTCACTCCCAATGCTGGAGGGCAGGGTTCGATCCCTGGTCAGGGAGTTAGATCCCACATGCTGCAACTAAAGATCCTGTGTGCCACAAATGAGACCTGGTGCAGCCAAATATACAATTTTAAAAATATATTTGCTAATTTAAAAAAAGAGTCAAATCCTCATCTTCCATGAAAGGAAGACCATAGTTAATGCCTGAATTTGAAAAATAAGAAGCACCAGTGCAGGTTATTTTAGAGATAAGGAGGTGAATTCCAAAAAGAAAATCATTTGAGAAGGTAAAAATTGGTGGCCAATGGGGAAAATATTTTGTAATATTTCATAGACGGATAACAAGGGCATCAAATTTCCCAACAGGAACACTGTTGTTGGCAAAGTCTTAATTAGTGTATAGACTCGGTACATGACCTTGAGGGAAAAAATAATTTCCAATCTTAAACAATCTGAGAACAGAAAACTGAAAGGAGGGTTGCTGCTTTACATAATAAAACTATAATAGAACCATTTGACTCTTAAGTGAACGCATAACTTAAAAAAAACTAATTATAAAATATATAATTCTATTAGGGGTACTAAGTTAAAAAGTAAGTAACTCATATGGCTTAATTAGTTGGTGTATTATTATTCTTATATGGAAATTAAAAGCCAATCTTTCTCCTTGATAAAGTAACTAACAAATTATTAAGTTAAAACATGAAAATGTTGGCCTTCCCTGGTGGTCCAGTGGTGAAGAACCTGCCTGCCAATGCAGGGAACAGGGGTTTGATCCGTGGTCAGGGAAGATCCCATATGCCGGGCGGCAGTTAAACCTGTGAACCACAACGATTGAGCCCACGCGTCGCCACTACTGAGCCTGCGTGCCTAGAGCCTGGCTCTGTGACAAGGGAAGCCCAAGCTCCGCAAGGAAAAGACTTTCCTGCTCACTGCAACTAGAGAAAGCCCGCATGCCGCAAAAAGACCCGGCACAATCAAAAATAAAGAGAGTAATCTAAAAAATAAAATGTTCACTGCTGAATGTATTCAGTGAACTTCTTTGACCCAGTTAAAGAAAAGAACATAACGTTCATGAAGTAATAACTGAAAAACCTTCAAAAGAGCTGCTGTGTAGTTCCACATTAATTTAGCTTTTCTTTTTTTAATATGCCTTCATTACAAGAAAAAACACCTGTCAAGCCTGAGAAAAAGGAATGAACTCTGTGGTTGTCTTCAGGCGATCCCTGCCCTCCTCCTCCTGCCCCCCGTGTGCTGAGGCCATATAAGTGGTTGGAGTTCAGTGGAAGCTGGGAAGGGTTGATAAAGTCTGCCTAACCAAAGGTATCTTTTCTACCTGGCTGTCAGGATGTCAGAGAAAATCCTCATGCTTATTACTCTTTTATAGGTGGACATGTGGGCCTCCTGTTAAAATGAAAATAGTTTAACTGGGAGTGAATCTACCAAGTCATCGTCACCTATTAACAATTTAGTTTATCTCTTAGCATATTCCTGGCGTTAAAGAACACAGAAATAGGGGCTTCCCTGGTGGTCCAGGGGTTAATGCAGGAGGTTAGAAGTGTGGAGTCTTAAGATCCTGTATGTCTGCCACACAGCGAGGTACCCCACAAAAGGACATAGAAATAGTAAGCATTGAACAGGACAGAAGAATGATCTGAATCAGCACTGTCCAATAGAAACATACCATCCACATATGTTATTATGAAATTTTCCAGTAACAAGTAAAAAGAAACAAACCAACAATGACCTACAGTATAACCCAGGGAACTATACTCCATATCTTATAATAATCTATAATAAAAAAATCTAAAAAAGATTTTATATTTTCGTATTTTGCTGTACACCTGGAACTAACACATTATAAAGCAAATGTATGTCAAGAAAAAAATTTTAAAGGTAAAAAGAAATGAGTGAAATTATTTTTACTATATTTTCTTTAACCTAATACATATATAAATTTTATCATTTCAACATAGAATCAATTAAAAATTACTAAGGAGATATTTTACATTCTTTATTTTTCTACATCTTTAAAATCCAGTGTGTATTTCACACTTACAGCACATCTCAGTTTGTATTAGACACATCTGAAGGGCTTAATAGTCACCTGTAGCTAATGGCTCTCCTATTAGAGCAAGAAGTTTTAAATCAGTGGTTTTCAAAATGTGGTCCCTGGACCAGCAATATCACCATCACCCTAAAACTTGTTAGAAATAAAAATTCTCAGTCCTTGCCGCAGATCTACTGAATGGGGGCTTCCCTTGTAGCTCAGTGGTAGAGAATCTGCCTGCCAATGCAGAGACAGTTTCTATCCCTGGCTCTGGAGGATCCCATATGCCCTGGAGCAACTAAGCCCCTGCACCGAAACTACTGAGCTTCTGCTCTGGGAGCCGCAACTACTGAACCACACACACCCTAGAGGCTGTGCCACGTAAGAAGAGGAGCCACTGCAATGAAAAACCCTTGCACCTCACACAGCTAGGGAGTACCCCCCGCTCGCCACAACTAGAGAAAAGCCTGAGCAGCAATGAAGACCCAGCACAGCCAAAAATGAAAGTAAATAAATAACATTTTAAAAAGAAAGAAAGAAATGTATAGTAGCCTTCAGTTTCATCCACCTCATTAGAACTGATTCAAATGCGTTATTTTTAATCGCTGAGTAACATTCCCTTGTGTATATGCACTGCAGCTTTCTTATCCATTCGTCTACAGTGGACATCCAGGTTGCTTCCATGTCCTTATTGTAAACAGTGCTGCAATGAACATTGGGGTACACGTGTCTCTTTCAATTCTGGTTTCCTCGGTGTGTATGCCCAGAAGTGGGATTGCTGGGTCTTATGGCATTTCTATTTCCAGTTTTTTAAGGAATCTCCACACTGTTCTCCATAGTGGCTGTACTGTTTGCATTCCCACCAACAGTGTAAGAGGGTTCCCTTTTCTCCACACTCTCTCCAGCATTTATTGCTTGTAGACTTTTTGATAGCAGCCATTCTGACCGGCATGACATGGTACCTCATTGTGGTTTTGATTTGCATTTCTCTGATAATGAGTGATGTTGAGCATCTTTTCATATGTTTGTTAGCCATTTGTATGTCTTCTTTGGAGAAATGTCTGTTTAGTGCTTTGGCCCACTTTTTGATTGGGTCATTTATTTTTCTGGTACTGAGCTGCATGAGCTGCTTGTATATTTTTGAGATTAATTCTTTGTCAGTTACTTTGCTTGCTATTATTTCTCTCACTCTGAAAGCTATCTTTTCACCTTGCTTATAGTTTCCTTCATTGTGCCAAAGCTTTTAAGTTTAATTAGGTCCCATTTGTTTATTTTTGCTTTTATTTTCATTACTCTGGGAGGTGGGGATCATAGAGGATCTTGCTGTGATTTATGTCAGAGAGTGTTTTGCCTATGTTTTCCTCTAGGAGTTTTATAGTTACTGGTCTTACATTTAGATCTTTAATCTATTTTGAGTTTATTTTTGTGTATGGTGTTAGAAAGTGTTCTAGTTTCATTCTTTTACCAGTGGATGAAACTGGAGCCTATTACACAGAGTGAAGTAAGTCAGAAAGAAAAACACCAATACAGTATATTAACACACATATATGGAATTTAGAAAGATGGTAATGACAACCCTATATTCGAGACAGTAAAAGAGACACAGAGATAAAGAACACACTTTTGGACACTGTGGGAGAAGGCAAGGGTGGGATGATTTGAAAGAAGAGCATTGAAACATGTATATTACCACCAGTCCGAGTTTGATGAATGAAACAGGGCAGGCAAAGCCGGTGCACTGGGATGACCCAGAGGGATGGGATCGGCGGGGGGGGGGGGGGGGGGGGCGGGTACTGGAATGGGGAGGGAGGTTGGGGGGTTCAGGATGGGGGACATGTGTACACCTGTGGCTGATTCGTGTCAATGTATGGCAGAAACTGCCACAATATTATAAAGCAATTAGCCTCCAATTAAAATAAACTAATTAAAAAATAAAAATAAGATTTAGCAACAAATGTATAATTTTTCTAAAATAGTCATCACAGTTGATAAACTCTGGGTACACGTTTAGTTTATTGACATATTTTGCATTCATTGTATATTCATTTCGGTTTTAAATACACTCAATGAAGTTCTTGAGAAGAGAATACTCAAGTTAATAAACAGATATACTCCTATTTATACAACTAAATAATAAATGAAGCTGTTTTAAATGCTTCCCTTTATTTTCACAAACCAGGTTCTTATTGAAATGCGTATTCAATGATTTATGTACTGAGTTAAATACCACACTTGTCTATTTCATTTTCTACTTAGTTCTTTCAAAATATAGCCTAACCAGAGAGTCATGGATATTTGTTCATGTACCAAAAATCTTATCCTATAATAAATACTACTTATTTTGGCCAAAAAAAAAAAAATACTGATGGTGTGGGCCCACAATCTTTTTTAACAAGGCTTTCAGATGATTCTGAAACATGCTAAATTTGAGAGCTAGCAGTCTAAATCATGGGGAGCTGATCAGTTCAGTTCAGTTCAGTCGCTCAGTCGTGTCCGACTCTTTGCGACCCCACGAATCGCAGCACACCAGGCCTCCCTGTCCATTACCATCTCCCGGAGTTCACTCAGACTCAGGTCCATCGAGTCCGTGATGCCATCCAGCCATCTCATCCACAGTCGTCCCCTTCTTCTCCTGCCCCCAATCCCTCCCAGCATCAGAGTCTTTGCCAATGAGTCAACTCTTTGCATGAGGTGGCCAAAGTATTGGAGTTTCAGCTTTAGCATCATTCCTTCCAAAGAAATCCCAGGGCTGATCTCTTTCAGAATGGACTGGTTGGATCTCCTTGCAGTCCAAGGGACTCTCAAGAGTCTTCTCCAACACCACAGTTCAAAAGCATCAATTCTTCGGCACTCAGCCTTCTTCACAGTCCAACTCTCACATCCATACATGATTACTGGAAAAACCATAGCCTTGACTAGACAGACCTTTGTTGGCAAAGTAATATCTCTGCTTTTGAATATGCTATCTAGGTTGGTGATAACTTTTCTTCCAAGGAGTAAGTGTCTTTTAATTTCATGGCTGCAGTCACCATCTGCAGTGATTTTGGAGCCCAAAAAAATAAAGTCTGACACTGTTTCTACTGTTTCCCCATCCATTTCCCATGAAGTGATAGGACCAGATGCCATGATCTTCGTTTTCTGAATGTTGAGCTTTAAGCCAACTTTCTCACTCTCCTTTTTCACTTTCATCAAGAGGCTTTTTAGCTCTTCTTCACTTTCTGCCATAAGGGTGGTGTCATCTGCATATCTGAGTTTACTGATATTTCTCTATGGAATGAGGTTCGTGACATTGTACAGGAGACAGGGATCAAGACCATCCCCATGGAAAAAAAATGCAAAAAAGCAAAATGGCTGTCTGGGGAGACCTTACAAATAGCTGTGAAAAGAAGAGAAGCAAAAGGCAAAGGAGAAAAGGAAAGACATAAGCATCTGAATGCAGAGTTCCAAAGAATAGCAAGAAGAGATAAGAAAGCATTCTTCAGCGATCAATGCAAAGAAATAGAGGAAAACAACAGAATGGGAAAGACTAGAGATCTCTTCAAGAAAATTAGAGATACCAAGGGAACATTTCATGCAAAGATGGGCTCAATAAAGGACAGAAATGGTCTGGACCTAACAGAAGCAGAAGATATTAAGAAGAGGTGGCAAGAATACACAGAAGAACTGTACAAAAAAGATCTTCACGACCCAGATAATCATGATGATGTGATCACTAATCTAGAGCCAGACATCTTGGAATGTGAAGTCAAGTGGGCCTTAGAAAGCATCACTACTAACAAAGCTAGTGGAGGTGATGGAATTCCAGTTGAGCTGTTTCAAATCTTGAAAGATGATGCTGTGAAAGGGCTGCACTCATTATGCCAGCAAATTTGGAAAACTCAGCAGTGGCCGCAGGACTGGAAAAGGTCAGTTTTCATTCCAATCTCAAAGAAAGGCAATGCAAAAGAATGCTCAAACTACCGCACAATTGCACTCATCTCACATGCTAGTAAAGTAGTGCTCAAAATTCTCCAAGCCAGACTTCAGCAGTACGTGAACCGTGAATTCCCTGATGTTCAAGCTGGTTTTAGAAGAGGCAGAGGAACCAGAGATCAAATTGCCAACATCCGCTGGATCATGGAAGAAGCAAGAGAGTTCCACAAAAACATCTATTTCTGCTTTATTGACTATGCCAAAGCCTTTGACTGTGTGGATCACAAGAAACTGTGGAAAATTCTGAAAGAGATGGGCATACCAGACCACCTGACCTGCCTCTTGAGAAATCTGTATGCAGGTCAGGAAGCAACAGTTAGAACTGGACATGGAACAACAGACTGGTTCCAAATAGGAAAAGGAGTACGTCAAGGCTGTATATTGCCACCCTGCTTATTTAACTTCTATTCAGAGTACATCATGAGAAACGCTGGACTGGAAGAAACACAAGCTGGAATCAAGATTGCCACAAGATTGCCACAAGATTGCCGGGGAGCTGATAGGAGAATTTTTTCCCTTAATTCTGTTAAATACATAATATGTTCAATATGGGTCAAAATTTTTAACGTACAAAAGCATATACAGGGAGAAACCTCCTTTGCTGCTCCGGCCCAAACCAGCCCTAGAAGCAATCAAGATAGTCTGTTTGTAAATAGCCTCCAAAATGACCTTCAGGGATCCCTGCCTCCTAGTAGTTACTCCTCTGACATTGTGATATAAGTCTATATTTTGGTTTTCATCCCTAGCCCTTTGGTCAGAGCAATGTTTTTTTTGGAAGTTGCTTTACACTGCCGCGTCACTTTCTGCTGTACAGTAAAGTGAATCAACTATACATATACGTATATCCCCCTTTTTTCAGATTTCCGTCCCATTTATGTCGCCAGAGAAGACCAAGTAGAGTTCCCCATGCTATACTGTGGGTTCTCACTATTTTATACATCAGTTCAGTTCAGTCGCTCAGTCGTGTCCAACTCTTTGTGACCCCATGAATCGCAGCATACCAGGCCTCCCTGTCCATCACCAACTCCCGGAGTTCACTCAGACTCACGTCCATCGAGTTCGTGATGCCATCCAGCCATCTCATCCTTTGTCCTCCCCTTCTCCTCCTGCCCCCAATCCCTCCCAGCATTAGAGTCTTTTTCAATGAGTCAACTCTTCTAATGAAGTGACCAAAGTACTGGAGTTTCAGCTTTAGCATCAGTCCTTACAAAGAACACCCAGGGCTGATCTCCTTTAGAATGGACTGGTTGGATCTCCTTGCAGTGCAAGGGACTCTCAAGAGTCTTCTCCAACACCACAGTTCAAAAGCATCAATTCTTCGGCACTCAGCTTTCTTCATAGTCCAACTCTCACATCCATACATGACCACTGGAAAAACCATAGCCTTGAGTAGACAGACCTTTGTTGGCAAAGTAATGTCTCTGCTTTTTAATATGCTCTCTAGGTTGGTCATAACTTTCCTTCCAAGAAGTAAGCATCTTTTGATTTTATGGCTGCAGTCACCATCCGCAGTGATTTCGGAGCCCAAAAAGATAAAGTCTGACACTGTTTTCCCATCTATTTCCCATGAAGTGATGGGACCAGATGCCATGATCTTTGTTTTCTGAGTTGAGTTTTAAGCCAACTTTTTCACTCTCCTCTTTCACTTTCATCAAGAGGCTTTTCAGTTCCTCTTCACTTTCTGCCATAAGGGTGGTGTCATCTGCATATCTGAGGTTATTGATATTTCTCCCAGCATTCTTGATTCCAGCTTGTGCTTCTTCCAGCCCAGTGTTTCTCATGATGTACTCTGCATAGAAGTTAAATAAGCAGGGTGACAACATACAGCCTTGACGTACTCCTTTTCCTATTTGGAACCAGTCTGTTGTTCCATGTCCAGTTCTAACTGTTGCTTCCTGACCTGCATATAGGTTTCTCAAGAGGCAGGTTAGGTGGTCTGGTATTCTCATCTCTTTCAGAATTTTCCAGTTTCTTGTGATCCACACAGTCAAAGGCTTTGGCATAGTTAATAAAGCAGAAATAGATGTTTTTGTGGAACTCTCTTGCTTCTTCCATGATCCAGTGGATGTTGGCAATTTGATCTCTGGTTCCTCTGCCTCTTCTAAAACCAGCTTGAACATCTGGAAGTTCACAGTTCACCTATTGCTGAAGTCTGGCTTGGAGAATTCTGAGCATTACTTTACTAGCGTTTGTGATGAGTGCAATTGTGTGGTAGTTTGAGCATCCTTTGGCATTGCCTTTCTTTGAGATTGGAATGAAAACTGACCTTTTCCAGTCCTGTGGCCACTGCTGAGTTTTCCAAATTTGCTGGCATATTGAGTGCAGCACTTTTGAGTGTGTATAACCTCAATTCCAATCTCCCAGTCCATTCACCCACCCCTCTTCCCCTTTGGTATCTATATGTTTGTTCTCTATGTCTGTGTCTTTATTTCTGCTTTGCAAATAAGATCATCTTTATCATTTTTCTAGATTCCACATGTATGCATTAATATACAATAATTGTTTTTCTCTTTCTGACTTACTTCACTGTGTGTGACAGTCTCTATGTCCGTTCATGTTTCTGCAAATGACACAATTCTGTTCCTTTTTATGGTTGAGTAATATTCCATGTATAAATGTAGCACGTCTTCTCCATCCATTACTCTGTTGGTGGACATTTGGGTTGCTTCCGTGTCTTGGCTATTGTAAATAGTGTTGCAATAAACATTGGGGTGCCTGTATCTTTTTGAATTTTCTCAGGGTATATGCCCAGTAGTGGGATTGCTGGGTCATGTGGTGAAAGTGAAAAGTGAAAGTGAAAAGTGAAGTCATGTCCGACTTTTTATGACCCGTGGGCTGTAGCCCACCAGGGTCCTCCACCCACGGGATTCTCCAGGCAAGAGTACTGGAGTGCGGTGCCATTTCCTTCTCCAGGGGATCTTCCCAACCCAGGGATCGAACCCAGGTCTCCCGCATTGCAGGCAGACGCTTTAACCTCTGAGCCACCAGGGAAGCACGTGGGTCGTGTGGTAGTTCTATTTTTAGTTTTTAAGGAACCTCCTTACTCTTCTTCATACTGGATGTACCAATATACCTTCCCACCAACAGTGTAAGAGGGTTCCTGGACAGAGCTATTAAAACCTTTGTAATTTTCTAAGTGATAAAGGTGCTAGGAATATCTTTTCTTTTAAAATTTGGTCTTTGACCCTGATTCTTGACACAGAGCTCCTCAATCCATGGAGGTTGGATGGCAGGAGCATCTTCTGCTCTAATGAGGTGACTGTTGGTCGGATTCAGATGGGAGCTGGTCACCTTATAGGATAAGCCATCATTAGGAGCTTGGAACTTCCAGCCTTACCTCCTACCTGAGGAGGGGGATTGATTGGAGATCGAGTTACTAATCAATCATGCCTGTGTGATGAAGCCTCTATAAAAATCCCACTACAGGGTTCAAGGAGCTTCTGGGGTGGTGAACACATACACGTGCTGAAAAGAAGGCACATCCCAACTCCACAGGGGAGAAACTCCTGCACTCCGGGACCCTTCCAGACCTTCGCCTATGCACCGCTTCCTCTAGCTGTTCATCTGAGTCCTTTATTATATTCTTTGCGCGTATGCGTGTGCTCAGTCATGTCTGATTCTTTGAGACCCCATGGTCGGTAGCCCACCAGGATCCTCTGTCGATGGAATTTTTCAGGTAAGAATACTGGAGCACGTTGCCACTTCCTATTCCAGGGGATCTTCCCGACTTAGGGATCGAAGCTGCATCTCCTGATTTGGTAGGTAGATTCTTTACCACTGAGCCTCCAGGGAAGCCCCTCATATCCTTTATTATATAATAGCTGATAAACATAAATAAGTGTTTCCTGAGTTCTGTGAGTTATCCTAGAAAACTGTTAACCTTGAGGAGAGGGAGATGGGAACCCCAATTTATAACTCATCAGTCACAAGAAGCACAGGTGGCAACCTGGGACATGAGATTGGCGTGTGAAGTGAGGGCAGGCTTGTGGGACCAAGCCTAACTTATGGTATCTGATAGCAGCTCTAGGTAGTGTCAGAGCTGAACTGAATTATTGACACTCAGCTGGTGCTGGGATACTGGTCAATGGGGGAGAACCCCACATGCTTGGTGACCAGTTAGAGCGTGAGAGTAAGGGAAAACAGTACATTTTCCTAAACAACTCCCTTGTATAATCCTCTCTCACACTGGCTCAGGGCTGGTCACACAGAACAGAGACTACTGTAGTTAGTGGTGGTGTGTCCATTCTGAGGCTAGGGTATAATATGACATGGCAATTGCCTGCTGTCTCTCGTATCAGTCACTGGAAAGGCGGGTGGGAGGACAGCTACCATGCCGCGAAGACACTCAAGCGTTATAGAGAGGTCCACGTCGTCGGGAACCGAGGCCCTCAGCCAAGAGCCTGTAAGAAACTGAGGGCTCTGCTAATAGCTGTGTGTGTGAACCACCTTGGCAGGGGACTCTCCAACCCCAACAAGTCTTAAAATGACTGCAGCCCCAACTGACATCTGAATTTCAATATCATGACAGATCCTAAGTCAGAACCACCTAGCGAAGCAGCTTCTGAATTCTTAACTAACAAGCGCTGTGAAATTACAAATATTTGCTATTTTAAATAATCAAATTTTGGTATATCTTGCGCCACAGTAATAAATAACTAATCTACCATGTTGTTTAGAAGAATTTTGAAACAGTTACTTGAGGTCAGTACAAACAGTAAAACTGGGCCTAATGAATCTAAACTGCTGCCTTAGGAATATATTATTTACGTTAGCTTTTGTATAAACAAAAGCAAAAACCCCCACAATTATTTCTTAAAGATTTTAAGATTATAAACATAATGAGCCTTTCTTACACACACACACACACACACAGAATACAGAATTATGTAAATAGGACAACTCCCTCACTTTTATTTCCTTCTTTTTCATGAAATACAGTTTATTTTGAGTATATTCTCATTTCCCCTCCAAGCCACCCAAAATCTGATTCTTTTGCTTGCAATCAGAAGAATTGTAATAGAGTATAAAACATATATACCATAATTTAAGCTGTCTTGTCCTTGAACATTTAAATTACTTGCAGTTTTTATTATTAAT
This sequence comes from Ovis canadensis, assembly GCF_042477335.2. NCBI lineage: Eukaryota > Metazoa > Chordata > Mammalia > Artiodactyla > Bovidae > Ovis > Ovis canadensis. Next base: position 20,813,992 of record NC_091255.1, on the reverse strand, counting down.
AATATTGCAATCAAACATTCCTTACATATCTTTGCCTACCTCTGCATTATCTTTAAAATAAATTCTTAGGGACTTTCCTGGCCATCCAGTGGTTAAGACTCTGTGCTTCTAATGCAGGGGGAGTGGGTTCCATTCCTGGCTGGGGAACTAAGATCTCATATGCTTTGCGGTGTGGCAAAAAAAAAAAAAAAAAAAGATAAGTTCTTAGAGATGAAATTGCTGAGTGAAAAAGGTATGTTCATATAAAGACTTGATGTGCTGTGTGCTCAGACCGTCAGTTATGTCCGACTCTTCGTAACCCCGTGGACTGTAGCCCACCAGGTTCCTCTGTCCATGGAATTTTCCAGGCAAGAGTACTGGAGTGGATTGCCATTTCCTACTGAAGGGGATCTTCCCAACCCAGGGATCAAAGCAGTGTCTCTTGTGTCTCCTGCATTGGCAAGCGGAAAAACTTGATAAATACTGCCAAATTTCCTTCAATAAACATCATACCAATGTACACTACCATGAATAGTGTTGCTGGGGACTTTGGATGCTCCTTTCCCACCTCCAACTACAACTCTGATTAATGAAGAACACACACACACACACACACACACACAAAGGTCAAAAGGGAATAGAAGTACAATTGCGTAAATATGGACAAGATCCCAGTGCTCCAATGCTAAGCTGTAATTTTGCTGAGGTCTGAGGCCAAAGTAAAGACTTTTATTGCCAACCTGAATCCAGCCCTTCTGACCCACACACTCTGGCTTTCTTGCAGAGAAACCAGTCAAAAAGTGAAATTCCCTTCCTCTTATAAATTAAAGTTCCAAAAATCTATCTTTCCCAATTTTCACTGGTCCTGATGAATTTGATTTCCAATAGGAGGACCCCTATCCCACCCAAAAAAGTGAAGCCCCTTTGAAATATCTTCAAAGTGGGAATTATTCCACCCAGTAATAGTTGAAAGAGATATCCTATTTGATTCATTATAAGGAAACACTTACTGAGAGCGGTCCTGAAGGATTTTTTGTTGTTGAGGAAGAGAACGGAGGTCTTTCTCTCAGAGTTGGTTTGTAAAATAATTGACTGAGGATTGGAAGGACTCATCTCTGCTTTATTGTTGGTCTGTTAGTTCATTGGATATTTACTGTTGGTCTGTTAGTTCGTTGGATAGATGGGGAAGTAGACACCTGATTCCTGTGCCAGTGGTTATATTAAGCTGTATTTCTTCAGGGAAATAACTAGCAAGATAGGGTGTTAACTGTTAACATGGTTACTGATTATATTTCTAAAGTACAAATCTATGGTTTTCAGTTCAGTTCAGTTGGTCAGTGGTGTCCAACTCTTTGCAACCCCATGGACTGCAGCATGCCAGGGCTCCCTGTCCATCACCAACTCCTGGAGCTTACTCAAACTCATGTCCATTGCTCAGGTGATGCCATCCAACCATCTCGTCCTCTGTCGTCCCCTTCTCCTCCTGCCTTCAATCATTCCCTGATTAAAAACTTCTGATGATTCATCATTGCCCAAATCATAAATTGTGCACTTCCTAATTTGGCTTTTAAAGCCCTTCACAGTCCAATCCAGGGCTTTCCCTGATGGCTCAGTCGGTAAAGAATCTGCCTGCAATGCAGAAGACCCGGGTCTGACGGCTGAGTCGGAAAGACCCCCAGGAGAGAGAAATAGCACCCTACTCTGGCATTCTTGCCAGTGAAATCCCGTGGACAGAGGAGCCTGGTGGACTACAGTCCCTGGGGTTGCAGGAGACACACAGAACTTAGGGACTAAACTGCCACACCCACAATCCAGTCCAAACCTCCATTTCCATCTCTTTCACTATTCCTACCTGATCTCCTACCCTGCTCCCCTATTTCTTGAAATCTGGTCTTCAACCATGCCAAAAAATCGGCCGCTGCCTAATCAGTCAGTGCACAATGAGTCATGCTCCCCATGATTTTTTAAAAATACTTTTCTTTATTCATTAATTATTTTTGGCTGTGCTGGGTCCTAGTTGCTGCGCGGGCTCTTCTCTAGTTGCGGTGAGTGGGGGCCCCTCTTTGTTGCAGTGCTGGGGCTTCTCACTGTGATCACTTCTCCTGTCGCCGAGCAGAGGTTCTAGGCGAGCGAGTGGGCTTAACCGTTGTACAGGGTTAGCTGCCTCGAGTGCGGGATCTTCCTGGATTAGGGATCGAACTCGTGTCTTCTGCATTGACAGGTGGATTCTTTACCACCTACCCACCAAGGAAGTCCCTCCTCATGTTCTTCACATGACTTATTGAGATCACCTATTTACCCTGAATTAGAATATATCCTGCCTAGACTATCAGACAGTTCCAAGTTAAATTTGATGCCAACTCACTGAACTCTCATTAGCCTAATTGTCTTTTCCAATTCTTTGGACCAAATCTCTGTCCTTATATTTAAGACTTTACTTTATAATTTTCATTTACTTATTTACTTATTATTTTTGGCCACACCATGCAGCATTTGAGATTTTAATTCCCTGAGTAGGGATCAAACCCACGTCTCCTTCCAATGGAAGTGTGGACTCTTAACCACTGGACTACCAGGGAAGGCCCAAGATGTTACTTTTTAAGTTACAAACTCAATGGAATATAGAGAAGAAAAACAGTATTAGTTTATTAAAAAGAAATAATGCTGTTATTAAAAAAACAAGTACTTAAACATATAAACTATACAACTTCCCAGTCTTCCCTAATCCCACTCCCTTGATATAGCTATTGTTAAGCATAATAAATATAATTTTGATTTTTAAAATATTTTATTTGGCTGTCCTGGATCTTAGTTGTGGCATGGGGTATCTAGTTCCCTGACTAGGGATTGAACCTGGGCCCCCTGCATAGAAAGCACCAAGTCTTAGCCACTGGACCACCAGGGATTTTTTAATATAAGCGACTGATACTCTCATACATTGCTGGTGGGAATATAAATTGGCACAACCATTTTGGAAAACTATTTGGCAGCATCTACTAAAACAATGTACACATAGAAACACAAGAGTTTACTCCTAGGTGTATAACCAACAAAAATGTAGACTTAGTGAAAATATATAAGAGGAACTTTCATAGAACATTATTCATAATAACTCAAAACTAGAGACAACCACGTTGTAGAACAGATAAATAAATTTTTGAATATCTAGTAAAAATATCACGTAGCAACAGAAATTAACCAGCTATAGCCACATTCAGTATGGATCTATCTCATAACAAGAACCCAGACACAAAAGAAAATATGCTATGGTTACACTTACATGAAGTTCAAAACAGGCAAAAGTAATGTATAGTGATGGAAACCAGGATGAAGCTACCTCTGGAGAAGATGCTAGTGACTGCACGGGTGCATGAATGGGCATCTGGGCTGTTAATGGCTGTAACTGCTTTGTAATAATTTATTGAGCCAAACATTGATGCAGTTAAAATATATGTTTTTTAATGGCTCCAGAGTCTTCCACTGAGTGGATGTTTACTAATTCACTCATTTTCTCTATTAATTGGACATTTACCTTGAACTTTAGGCTTTTATTCCTATTATAATGTGGCAATGAACAATCTTGTGCATGCACCTTTTTCCATTTGTTTAAATATATCTGTAAGATACATTTTTAGTAGAACAAATGATGCTTTAAAAGGAATACATTAAGAATTCCCTGATGGTCCAGTGGTTAGGATTCATCTCTTTCCTTGGTCCAGGAGCCCCAAGACGAAGCCAAAAAAAAAAGGAATACACATTGTGAAGGTTGATGGGCATTGTTTTATAACTCTGCAATAAAGCTCTACCAATTTGCATTTGTGCCAACAGGACATGATGTCTTAATTTTAATAACCTGGAAATTCACTGGGTAGCATTGGACTTTTAGTTGCTGCTTCTCTAGCATGTGAAAACATTTCTTTCTTTCATAGAATTTTATTTTTATTCATTTTTTTTTACTTTGGCTGCACTGGGTCTTCCTTGAGGTGTTCGGGCTCAGCAGCTGCAGAGTTGCCCTGAGGCATGTGGGATCACCGTTTCCTGACCAGGAAATGAACCTGCGTCTCCTGCATTGAAAGGTGGGTTCTTAACCATCTTAACCATTTGGACCATCAGGGAAGTCCCAAAGCATTTCTTAATTGTTGTGTTCATTTGTACATTTATTTTATTTAACTTTTGGGGGGAGATCAAGCCATTTTATTGAGGGGCTTCTGGGGGGATTGAAGGGATGGGAGGACCGTGAGCTCTGATGTCCTTCTCCTGGCCAGGATTCCCCAGGTTCATAGTGGCTGAAGAGCCATTTTCAGTTCTTTTAAATTATTGGTGAAATTGAAAACTTTTCACGTTAACCATTTGTTTGTTTTGTTTTTCAGCCATATGGTGAGGAATATGGGATCTTAGTTCCCCGACCCGGGATGGAATCCATGCCTCCTACAGTGGAAGGGAGGCGTCTTCACCACTGGACTGACTGCCAGAGAAGTCCCTGTTTATTATTTTTCATGAGCAGCTTATTTACGCTTTTCTCTTTCTTTTCCCCTTAGGGAGTGCTTTACTTCTAATATATGTGTTCAGAATACTAACCCTTTATCAAGCGGTGGAAATTATTTTTCCTGGTTTGTCATTTGGAGTTTGTTTTCATTTATGGAGATTTGGGGCCTTAGGAGAAGTATTTTAAATTTTCATGTGCCCTGTTTTATGTTTTTAAAGTTTTCTAGTATCTTGTCAGACTTGAAGTCTAGCAGGCAAGTTTTTCAGAATACGTCTTGTGTTGACTATTGTGTATCAGTTTTTCCTGGAACACAGCGTACTCTTGGATGTTCTAGGGGAGGAGATCAAGGTAATAGACAAATGCTGCCCACACATCCTGGGCCAGCCTCCCAGACACTGGTCTGGAGTAAATAAGACAGGCAGTCTAGCTCCTCAAGGCCTTCGTGAATGCCTCTTTGATCCTGGCCTCTGAAGCCTTTGGAATGGATGAAGGCACAACATTCACTTTTTAATACAACAGCCACATTATATACGGCATGAGATGTCACACCTTATTTTCTGCTCAGTCATATTTTCAAATTTAGTTTATTGACTGACATCACCCAAATAACACCATAAATCATCTATTTTTAAAAACCGCCACATTTGGAATTGAACATAATGATCCTTCTGTCTTATATTTTAAGAGAAATTAATGTACCCAAAGAAGCACTAAAGTCCCCAAATTCTCCCTTTCCCAGTTCTCCTTATTCAAGGCTTTAGCAGGAACGGTCTCATTCTCAGTCAAGCGCCAGCATATTGTCAGAATTCTTTCTTGGACAACTGCGGCTCTATCCATCTCTCACTGGACCGCAGTGGGTCAACCCAACTCTATACTATTCCTGAGTTCTAGAAGAACACATGAAAATATTTCAGCATAATCCCCTTGTCCACAAAACTTATGCAATACTGATTTTCCATAATCTAATAGCACTCTAAATCTATAGGCTGGGAGCCAACCATTGGCTGTAGCAGAATTTCTTTTGTTGGGATAAGAGAGTGGAGGCAATAAGAAAGGGCTTCCCTGTTTCAGATTTGTCATGAATCTTATCAGTCCATTCCAGATGCCAGAGCACACCATCTGTGAAAATAAAACTCAACTGGGGGTTCCGGAAGAAACAAGAGCGCGGCATGAACATGCGGAAGCCAAAGAAAACACGGAAGTATGCGCCCATGAAGCGAATGCTTAGTCTCAGAGATCAGAGGCTTAAAGAAAAGGATAGATTAATACCGGAAAAGAAAGAAAAGAAAGATCCCAGTGCACTCAAGGAAAGAGAAGTTCCCCAATACCCTTCCGGCTTATTCTTCCAATATAACACACAGCTGGGCCCACCTTACCACATTCTGGTCAACACCAACTTTATCAACTTTTCCATTAAGGCCAAACTGGACTTAGTGCAGTCAATGATGGACTGTCTGTATGCCAAGTGTATCCCTTGTATAACGGACTGTGTAATGGCTGAAACTGAGAAATTGGGGCAGAAGTATAGAGTGGCTTTAGGGATTGCCAAGGATCCAAGATTTGAACGATTACGTGTATACATAAAGGAACCTATGCAGATGACTGCTTAGTACAAAGAGTAACTCAGCACAAGTGTTACATTGTGGCCACAGTTGACCGGGACCTTAAAGGAAGAATCCAGAAGATCCCTGGAGTTCCCATCATGTACATTTCTAACCAGAGGTACAACATTGAGCGGATGCCAGATGATTACGGAGCCCCTCGGTTCTAATGAGAAGAGAAAATTTCTCCACCTTCCTTTGACCCTTTTTCTCTTTTGCAAGTTCATTAAACATGCTATAGTGTGAAAAAAATAAATAAATAAAACTCAACTGGGAGAAGATCCACAATAAGGAGTCATGACCCTGGGACTTCCCCGGTGGTCCAGTGGTTGAGACTATGCTTCACTGCAGGGGCAGGGGTTCGTTCCCTGGTTGCGGAAACTAAGATCCCACATGCCCTGGGGTGCAGCAAAAAAAAAAAAAAAGTCAAGACATTTATCTTGTGATAGCCTGAAAAGAAAAATTTACCTTGCGTGTAAACTTCCAATTCCCAAACAGCAGCATTTGAATTACTTTTGTCTCCTTGCAAAAGGAAAAAAAAAAAAAAAAAGGGAAGGAAGCTTGTCATGGTTATTCCAAAGACTCACACTAGCGGACTAACCTCTTCCATAGTGAGAGGAGCTAGTTCACCTCCCACTACAGAAACCAAAGAAGCCAATTCTCCCTGCCCTCTTCCCCTGGCCAGCACCCAGACGAATGCTCCCGCCCTGGAATTTGAGTCTTGAGTATAGTTATGAAAAAACGACGGTCAGAATTCACTCACAAGAGGGGCTACTCTGGCAAAGCCTCGCCATGGCAGGGTCAGTAAACACTTCTTGATAAAAGACAGCTGTGGTGACTGCTGCTTCTTAGGCCAGAGTCACCACAAACAACTCAGTTGTCTTGGCCTCTATCACAAGACTATCTGAAGTGAGGAAGCCAAGAATTGAGGGACTTTGTTGGGGGTCCACTGGCTAAGACTCTGCACTATCCAATGCACGGGGCCCAGGTCAGGGAAATAAATCCCGCAGGGCACAATCAAGACTTGGCACAGCCAAATAAGAAAAAATTTTTTAAAAGAAGGAGGATAATGTTGAACTGTTAAAAATAGTGATGGAAGGTTTTCTACATCTTCTTTTTGGTTCCTTTGTGTTTATCTCATGCATAAAACCTATGAAGTTCCATTTCATCTGTGGGTCCTCTATTCCTGGCACAATGCCAAGGAGAGTCTTACGCTAAGTCCTTAAGGATATGATTCCATGTTTTAATAAAAGGCATATCTCTGGGACTTCCCTGGTGGTCTAGTGATTAAGAATCCACCTGCCAATGCAGGGAATATGGGTTCGATCGATGTTCTGGGAAGATTTCCCCTGCCACGGAACAATTAAGCCCAAGCAACACAACTCCTGAGCCCGTGCTATAGAACCCATGAGCCACAACGACTGAAGCCTGAGAGCCCTAGAAACTGTGCTCCACAACAAGTGACGTCACCACAATGAGCAGCCCTCAGTTCAGTTCAGTTGCTCAGTCGTGTCTGACTCTTTGGGACCCCATGGACTACAGCACGCCAGGCCTCCCTGTCCATCACCAACTCCCAGAGTTTGCTCAAACTCATGTCCATCGAGTCGGTGATGCCATCCAGCCATCTCATCCTCTGTCATCCCCTTTTCCTCCTGCCCCCAATCCCTCCCAGCAACAGAGTCTTTTCCAATGAGTCAACTCTTCGCATGAGGTGGCCAAAGTACTGGAGTTTCAGCTTTAGCATCAGTCCTTCTAATGAATATTCAGGACTGATTTCCTTTAGGATAGCCTGGTTAGATCTCCTTGCAGTCCAATGGACTCTCAAGAGTCTTCTCCAACACCACATTTCAAAAGCATCAATTCTTTGCTGCTCAGCTTTCTTTATAGTCCAACTCTCACATCTATACATGACTCCTGGAAAAACCATAGCTTTGACTAGATGGACCTTTGTCAGCAAAGTAATGTTTCTGCTTTTTAATATGCCGTCTAGATTGGTCATAGCTTTTCTTCCAAGAAGCAAGCGTCTTTTAATTTGGTGACTGCAACCATGAAATTTAAAGATGCTTGCTCCTTGGAAGAACAGTGGTTAGCACTTAATAATTGTTCAGTTACAAGCCAGACACCAAAAGCTACATACTGCATGCTTGCATTTATATATAACTATAGGAAAGTCTTCCCTGGCAGCTCAGCTGGTAAAGAGTCTACCTGCAATGCTGGAGACCTGGATTCAATGCCTGGGTTGGGAAGATCCCCTAGAGAAGGGAATGACAACCCACTCCAGTATTCTTGCTGGAGAATCCCATGGTCAGAGGAGCCTGGCGGGCTACAGTCAATGGGGTCACAAAGAGGTGGATACGACTGAGCGCTTACGCTTTTATATGAGTGAGTGAACGAAGTTGCTCAGTCGTGTCTGACTCTGCGACCCCATGAACTGTAGCCTACCAGGCTCCTCCATCCATGGGATTTTCCAGGCAAGAATACTAGAGTGGGTTGCCATTTAAGGCAAATGTTAAGATATAGTAGCAGAAAACAGATCAGTGGGTTTCTGGAGCTGCAGATGGGGGGATTTGCTACACAGGAAGATAAGGGAACTATTTTGGAATAGTCATGGTGCTGGTTCCGTGGGTATATGCATGTGTGCCTACATAGTCAGTCAGCTCTTTCGTGACCCCATAGACTAGAGCCCCCGGGTTCCTCTGTCTATGGAATCCTCCAGGCAAGTAGATTTGGAGTGGGTAGTCATTCTCTTCTCTAGGGGACCTTCCCAACCCAGAGATCGAACCCAGGCTCTCTTGCATTGCAGGCAGATTCGTTACTGTCTGAGCCACCAGGGAAACCCTCCATGGGTGTATACATTTGTTTAAAAGCACAGGACTGTGTAGTTAAAGTGGGTGTATTTTGGGACTTCTCTGGCAGTCCAGTGTTTTAAGGCTCCATGCCTCCAGTGCAAACTCAAATGCATGAGTTTGATCCCTGGTCAGAAAACTAAGATCTGCATGCTGTGTGGCTTAAAAATAAAAATAAAATAAAATGGGTGCATTTTATAGTATATAAATTATACCTTAATAAAGCTGATTTTTTTTAAAACATTCTAACACTGAACCACCTATACTTTTTTCTCTACTTTCAGGCATCGATAAGGTTGAATTATGTCCTCCTCCCCCCAAAAAATTTGTTGAAGTTCTCTTCAGGATGTGACCTTACTTGGAAACAAGGTCTTTGTGATTATACTCAAATCAAGATAAGGTCATACTGGATTAGAGGGGCTCTAACCCATGGCTTTGCCAACAAAGGTCCGTCTAGTCAAGGCTATGGTTTTTCCAGTAGTCATGTATGGATGTGAGAGTTGAACTGTGAAGAAAGCTGAGCACTGAAGAATTGATGCTTTTGAACTGCAGTGTTGGAGAAGTCTCTTGAGAGTCCCTTGGACTGCAAGGAGATCCAACCAGTCCATTCTTAAGGAGATCGGTCCTGGGTGTTCATTGGAAGGAATGATGCTAAAGCTGAAACTCCAGTACTTCGGTCACTTCTTTAGAAGAGCTGACTCATTGAAAAAGACTCTGATGCTGGGAGGGAATGGGGGCAGGAGGAGAAGGGGACGACCGAGGATGAGATGGCTGGATGGCATCACCAACTCAATGGATGTGAGTCTGAGTGAACTCCGGGAGTTGGTGATGGACAGGGAGGCCTGGCGTGCTGCGATTCATGGGGTCGCAGAGAGTCGGACACGACTGAGCGACTGAACTGAACTGAATTGAATCCATGGCTGTTATCACAGTAACAAGAAAAGGAAATTTGAACAGAGACATAGACAGGGAGAACATATGCAATAAAGAGGCTACGTCTGGGGTTATGTATCAAAAACCCAGAAATGTCAAGGACTGCCAGCAACCACCTGCTAGGATAAGGCAGGGAAGAAGCCTCCTAGAGCCTTCAGGGAGATGATGGTCCTGTTGATGCCTTGACTTTGGACTTCTTGCCTCCAGAACTTCGAGAGAACACATTTCTCTTGTTTAAAGATATCCAGTTTGGGCTTCCCTGGTGGTTCAGTGGTTAAGAATCAGCCTACCAATGCAGGGGACACAGGGTTGATCCCTGGTCCTGGAAGCTCTCACACGTGATGGAACAAGTAAGCCCACGCGCCACAAATACTGAGCTCCACGAGCCTAGAGCCTGCTCTTCTCAACAAGAGAAGCCACTGCATTGAGAAGCCCAAGCTCCGCAAGGGAAAGTAGCCCCCGGTGGCCACAACTAGAGAAAGCCCTTGCCCAGCAGCGAAGACCCAGCACAGCCAAAAAGAAATATGTAATATAAATAATATATAAATAACTTTCAAAAAATAAAGATATCCAGTTTGTGGTAATTTGCTACCGTATCCCTAGGAAACTATTACAGGAACATAGAGTTATTTTCATAATTCTATCTCCTGCCTTGAGGGGTTCTTCTAAGAGGAAGCTGTGAGTCAATGAGCTTGAGGTCTGAAAACTTCCCCTCAACCTCCCACAGCCTCGGGCAGCCCGCTGTCAGCCCAGCACCCCTCCCAGTCTCACACGCGACCTTCTGTGGTGCCGTCTGGCTCCTATCTCATGGGTCTCAACACTTGTGGTTTCCCTCCACTTCGTATCCTAAGCCCAGCTTCATATACTGCCCAAGCACGCTACTTGTAACACACGCCATCGTATGTGTGATGCGCTATACCACTCCAAACGTTAATGTGTACTTCCATACCCTCCAGATCATCTTTTTCTTCTTCTTCCAGAAGAGACTTTTGACGACCTACAATTAGCTCTAAATTTCCCCCGGCTTTCGGGAAATGGGGGTGGAGGGTGAGGACATCACTGTGCAAGGTCAGGAACAAAAATCAATACATTTTTGTTTTTGTTTATTTGTTTTTGTTTTTGACTGCGTGGCATGCAGGATCTTAGTTCCCTGACCAAGGGTTGAACCTGTGCCCGCTGCAGTGGAGGCATGGAGCCCTAACCACTGGACCACCAGGAAGTGCCAATACAGGTTTATTGATAAGCTCAAAGGCTACTTCTGTATTGTAAAGCAAAAAAAATATTGAGAAAGGTGATGCAAAGTAGAGGACCAGACAGGTGTGAGTCCTAAGTTGCTTCAGCCGTGTCCGACTCTTTGCAAGCAGACACGTGGAGAGTGAGAATTTGACACTCTCTCCTCACTCCCACCCCCACACACAAGACTCTAAACTCTGAAGGGGAGAAGGACCAAGTAGCAACAAATCTAAGCACACTGTATTTTAAATAGGCATTGAGATCTAATGGAATTTGACTTGAGATCAGAAATTGCGATTGAATAGTACTTCTATTTTATACACACCATATGCTTGTAGGGGGCTTCCCAGGGGACACTAGAGGTAAAGAATCCACCCGCCAATGCAGGAGATCTCTGGGTTGGGAAGATCCCCTGGAGGAGAAAATGGCAATGCACTTCAGTATTTTTGCTGGGAGAATCCCATGGACCGAGGAGCTTGGCAGGACCGAGGAGCTTGGCAGGACCGAGGAGCTTGGCTGGCCATGGGGCCGAAAAGAGTTGAACACGACTGAGTGTCTGAGCATGACATCTGTAGGTCCCTAGGACTGAGCACCTTTTTTTATTTAATTAAATTATTTCCCATGGGATCACAGTTTCCTGACTAGGGGTGGAAACCACACCCCCTGCGTTGGGAGCGCAGGGTCTTAACCACTGGACGACCAGGGAAGTACCCCATGAGCATGCTTTTAACTGCTCACTGTCTCATTTACCTAACCCAAGTACCAGCCCTGTTCTTCGTTGCTTTTATTGATACCTTGTAATGCTTTTAATGATTTCCTGAACTTTGGGGCTTTTTCTGGGGGAGGATTCAGCTACTTGTGGAATTACTACTTGACCACTCCTCTGCTAAATCTTCTGAGGTCCCAAACATCTCTGGGGTCCCTGAAATAGTAGCGGTTGATAGACCGCCTGTTTTCTGAACTATTATATCTGAGAAAGAGGTTCTTCATGTTTCCCTTTCACTGTAAGAGCACAGCCTTTCTTTCTGATAAGCGCCTCTCCTCCCTCTCCTGCTGATGACCTATAGTCTACTCTCTGCGGATTCTATACAAAAACCACTGTTTGCTTCTTTGTTTCAAGTTTCCTGTAAGTGACTCTGCCCTCTGCCAGAGGTCCTTCTTCCACCTCTCTCAACCGAATTCATAAAGCTGAGGATTTCAAATGCAGATTTGCTTCCTCTTTTTAAAAATTGTCTTTATTTATTTTTGGCTATGTGGATCTTCGTTGCTGCGGGGGCTACCCTCTACTTGCGGCCCGCAGGCTTCCCACTGCCGTGGCTTCCCTTGTTATGGAGCATGGGCTCTGGCGTGCTTGGACTTCAGTAGTTGTGGCATGTGAGCTCAGTAGTTGCAGCTCCCAGGCTCTAGGGCACAGGCTCAGTAGTTGCGGCACACGGGCTTAGTTGCTCCTTGACAGGTGGGATCTTCCTGGACCAGGGATTGAACCCTTGTCTCCTGCACTGACACGTGGATTTTTCACCGCGGAGCCACCAGGGAAACCCTTCTCCCACCTTTTTTCAAGAAGCTAAACACACAGTTCCCATGGGTTCTTCTTATCCATTGTGGTTGAACCAACACTGTAGACTTTTAAAATCCACAAATTCAAGGGCTTTTCTAATGACCACTCAGGATCCCTAATCAGTAAAGAATGGGAGGTTGATAGTAGTGTATCAGTCAAATTCCTTAGAATTTATAAGCACAAAAAAAGGACTGCTACGTGCTCAGGGGAGGAAAGAAAAAAGGAAAGGAATTTGATGAAGTAGCTCAGAAATCGTGAAAATAATAGTAGTCTTTTTTTGTTATTGCCATTTTGACCATTTTTAAGTGTACCACTCAGTGGCACTTAATTAGTGTCAAATCACAATATTGCCCAATTGTTACCACTATTTCCAAAACTTTTTCATCATCCCAGACAGAAACTGCACTCATTGAGCAATTGTTCCCCATTCTCCCAGCCCCTGGTAAACTCTACTCTACTTCCTATTTTCTACAAATCTGATTAGTCTAGGTACCTCTCATAGGTGGAATCATACAATATGTTTTCTTTTGTGGCTGGCTTATTTCACATAGCTTTCGAGGTTCATCCATGTTGTAGTATGTATCAGAACTTCATTCCTTTTTAGCTGAATAATATCCCACAGTTTACATAGGCCACATTTGTTTATCCATTCATCTTTGGAAGCACAATTGGGCTGCTAGATTTCTGGCATTGTGAGTAATGCTGCGGTGAACATGAATGTACAAATATCTAAGTCCCTGTTTTCAGTTCTTGTGGTATATACCCAGGACTTGATCATATGCCAATTCTGTCTTTAATTTTCTTGAGAAACCACCATACTGTTCTCCATAAATCTATTTTTAAGTAAGATTTCTTTCTTTCTTTTATACTGATTCTTTATGTGATTTAGAAAGTATTTCTCAAATGCGAGCATATCAGAACACTTAGAATGGATAAAATAATCTTGCCCATTTCTGCAAAAAAATTGGGATTTTGCTAGAGATTGCATTAAATCTGTAGATCCCTTTGAGTAGTACCCACATCTTAAACAATATTAAGTCTTCCAATCCATTACACAGGATATCTTTCCTCTGAGTTAGGTCTTCAATTTCATCCAGCTTTGTATATAGTTCTCAGTTTACCAAGTTTTGTACCTCTGTGGTTAAATCTATCCTGAAGTATTTCATTCTTGTTGAGGAGCTATTGTTCTGTGGACTTTTAAGGTTTATTTTCTTAGCAACTTTCAAATATGTAATACAGATTTAATAGGGACAAAGTGGGTGATTAAATGGTTAATCCCAGGACTTGTCTGGTGGTCCAGTGGTTAAGAGCCCGTCTGCCAATGCAGAGGACATGGGTTCCATCCCTGGTCTGAGACGATATCACATGCCTCAGGGCAACTAAGCCCGTGCACCACAACTCTGCAACAAGAGAAGCCACTGCAATGAGAAGCAATCACAACTAGAGAGAGCCATCCTGCTTGCTGCAACTAGAGAAAGCCCATGCACAGCAGCGAAGACCCAGTGCAGCCAAAAACAGGTAAGTGGAAAAAAAATTTAAAGGGGAAAAAGTGTTTGAAAAAATAGTTAATAGAAAAAAAAAGGTAGAAAAAAATATGGGAGACCCCTGTGAAGTAATGATTACTCAAGAGAGCAGGTTTGCTGAACCACAAAACCAAGCAGGATTGCTTAGCAACAAAACCATGCAACCGAAGCACGAGATATGCCCCCAAACAATAAAACAATGGTGGCATGAGACACATATCCTGCCCAGTGAGCTCAGGAAGTTAATAATCCCTAGGACATGCTCTCTGCACACATAAAAACAAAAAAACGATAATTTATGGACTTAGTTTGACCACACAGGGACAAGAAAACTCCCCTGCCCAACCTGGAGAAGGAGCTGATGATGGAAGCGTGACGTCTACTCAAGAAAGACAAAGAAATTCTTCTCCCCCTCCCCACTTTTCCTACTAAAACTGTAGTCCAGTAAGTTCTTGGAGCATGGCAGCCTCTCACCCACCTGTTTATAAACCTCACAAGTGTCCTAGTCTAATAAGTGACTTTTATAGTCATCATTTTGCCTCTCACTGAATTTTTTCTGCACTGAGACATAAAGGACTGTGGTACCAGAGCTCTCTGGGGCCCCCAAAATAACACCAAATGGTTTCACAAATTCGTAACTATAGTCACCATGCTGTGCATCACATCCCCATGGCTTCTTTGGAATTGTTTTCTTAATTTCCTTTTCATATTTTTTATAATTGGTATACAGAAATACAACTGATTTTTGTGTGTTTATTTTGTATCTTGCAGTTTTACTCAAATTAGTTATTAGCTCTAACAGTTTTTTAATGTATTTTTTTAGCATGTTCTTCATATAAGATCATATCATCTGCAAATAGAGGTCATTTTATTTCCTCTTTTCCAATTTGGATACCTTTTATTTCTTTTTCTTGCCTACTTGCTCTCCCTATATTGGAAAGAATTGACATTAGAACAGTCCGGTCACCTCACAGAACTTCTCTTTAGGATACTGCCATAAGGCATCTCTATCCTAAACTATTTTTATGCATCTGCATCTAAGGTTGCAGATCCTGGGAGGCAGAATTGGCACATGCCCATAACTTCTGGGCCAGTGGCCTCATCCTTGCAGGTGAGGTGTTGTAAGATTAGCCTTGCTTGGGCCATAGACCTACTCTCTGCCTAGAGAGTAAGTCTAACACCAGAAGAAAGCAATGGAAGAGATGCCCAGAGGATAAAACCAATAAGTACTTCGGTAGTTGAGAGTCCCACAAACAAACGACCAATCTGATCTGCAAAGGTTAATCTCTAGGTGTCTGCTTTCTTATCAGTTTGCTGGAGATAAGTAAAAAGTCTGATGTTGGTACTTTCGTGTCCATTCAAAGTGGAGGAAGATTTCTGTGAGGCAATAAGCAAATTGTCTATTTTGGGTTAAAGCATTGTATGAAATGTCCAAGAGAGAAGGGGGAACTCTGGTGCCCCAAACCATACAGAACCTGTCTATGATCCTAAGAAAAATCAGGGTCAGCAAATACTTCCTATACTGAGACCTGGAACCCAGATGACCCTTGAGCTTCTGTAGCTCACCATGGACTGGCAATAGAAATCTCTCTCACATCCTGACCTTAAGTAACATCTTTCTTGTCTACTTAAAGTATCCTCAAAGGACCTGGTTTCTTAGAAGTGGCACATCCTCTTTGAAACCAGATGTCTTCTTTGTAACTTTGGATCATTCCTCATTTAGGCAAGAGTGAATCTTGTAACATAATTTTATACATATGTATGCTATTTTGCAAATGCCCCCTGGTGGACAGAACTAGTATAACAGTTCAGTTCAGTTGCTCAGTCATGTCCAACTTTTTGTGACTCCATGAACTGAAGCATCCCAGGCCTCCCTGTCCATCACCAATTCCCAGAGTTTACGCAAACTCATGTCCATTGAGTCGGTGATGCCATCCAGCCATCCCATCCTCTGTTGTCCCCTTCTCCTCCCGCCTTCAATCTTTCCCAACATCAGGGTCTTTTCCAATGAGTCAGTTCTTCGCATCAGGTGGCCAAAGTATTGGAGCTTCAGTTTCAGCATCAGTCCTTCCAATGAATGTTCAGGACTGATTTCCTTTAGGAAATTAGGACTGACTGGTTGAATCTCCTTGCAGTCCAAGGGACTCTCAAGAGTCTTCTCCAGCACCACAGTTCAAAAGCATCAATTCTTTGGCACTCAGCTTTCCCTCTAGTCCAACTCTCATATTCATACATGACCACTGGAAAATCCATAGCCTTAACTAGATGGACCTTTGTTGGCAAAGTAATGTCTCTGACCAAAATGTCACTTGAGGATAATAGAAAGGACCTGGGGATGAACGAACTCTCCACTTGGGTCTACTCACAACACACATCAGCCTTAGAGAGCTTCAGGTGACTCCACCATCTTTTCTCTTTGTCTCTTCTGCTCCCCTCCAAGTTAATCACAATACAGTCATTAAAAGGAAAGTATTTGCTTTTGCAATTCATCTTGTCCAAGTTCTTGCTTATTGTGATAATCAAGATAGTTGGGGAAAATATATGGAGGTTCAGGTGCTGAGCAACGTTGCTGTTGTTTAGTCACTAAGTCGAATCTGACTCTTTCGAGACCCCATGGACTGTAGATCACCAGGCTCCTCTGGCCATGGGATTTTCCAAGCATGAATACTGGAGTGGGTTACCATTTCCTTCTCCAGAGATGGAACCCGCATCTCCCGCATTGCAGGCAGATTCTTTTACCATTGAGCCAACTGAGAAGCCCCAGGCAACGATAGGAAGTTAGTAGTGGATAAGTTCACTCTCCAACAGTATAGAACACTCATACCCAACAGGAAAATCAGTAAACCAAAAATCCCATGTATCATGTGAGAATCAATAGGTGCCTTATTATTTACAAAATAATGGAAGTCATGACTTTTTCTCCCCATCCATAACAGCAGTAACTAAAACCTCTGAAAACTTTTTAAACAAAGGTAAGAAGCATTCCATGACCTCTGACATAGAACACTTCTAGACAAGATCCTTCAAATCTTCTCTTGAGAAATATCACAGTAACACTGAAATCCAATTTCTGGACTTAGGCGGAAAAATTATCTGAAACTTACGCAAGTACTTGAAACTCCAAATTATATGTGATTTGACCTTTACTGAGCCATGACAGGACTTCTCCAGTGGCTCAGCCACAAAGCACCCACCTGCAATGCAGGAGATGCAGGACACGCGGGTTCAGTCCCTGGGTCAGGAAGATCCCCTGGAGGAGGGCATGGCAACCCACTCCAGTATTCCTGCCTGGAGAATCTTATGGACAGAGGAGCCTGGCGGGCTACAGTCCACAGGGCCACAAAGAGTGGGACATGACTGAAGGGGCTGAACACGCACGTACAAGCCATTACAGCCCTTTTCTGTTTCTTTCCCCTGTTGCTCTACCCTAGATTTAGGGAAATTGTACATTTTCTCCCTCTCTGCCACCCAGAAATTTCTCATTTGAATTTCAGCTAGAGGAAGTGACACAAATAAACCCCCATCTCAAGTTGTGTCATCTATAATGGTTTCTTAATTTTTAAGAAATTTAAAAAAAATTTATTCTTTTTGGCTACACCACATGGCATGCAGGATCTTACCTGGGGATCAAACCTGCACTCCTGCAGTGGAGGCACAAGTCTTAACCACTGGACTGCTGGGAAAGTCCCAACAATGGTTTCTGATGAAAATTTTTAAAGAATTAGAGGAGGGGACTGTATTTATGCATACATGCAGACATTATTGTACATCATTCTCAAATTTCTAACTACAACATTAAACTTAAAACTATAACAAAAAAAAAAAAAAAAAAACAGAGAGAGAGGAGACTTGCCTGGTGGTCCGGTGGTTAAGAATCTGGCTGCCAATGTAAGGGACGCGGGTTCGATCCCTGAACTAGAAGATCCCACATGCCAGGAGGCAACCGAATCCGTGCACTACAGCTGCTGAAACCTGAGAGCTCTAGGGCCCTTGTTCCACAAGAGAAGCCCTGCAAGGAGAAGCCAGAACACCGCAGCTAGACAGTAGCCCCCACCAGCCACAGCTGGAGAAAATGAAGTAGCAACAAAGACCCAGCTCAGCCAAAAGTCAAGACGAAATCAGAGGAGCGGACCTGGCAGACCCTCTGGGTTCTTACAGTGAGTCACGTGGACACGTCTCTGCTTTCAGAAGCGGCTGTAGTGGTTAGTTCCGTGTGAGCTCAGGTATACTTAGCACTAACTGACGGGATAGCCCATGACTGCCTACATATTCTGCCCCAGGACATTTCCCGGTGCCACAGGAGCCTGCTAGACCCACAGACAAAGTATAGTCTGGAGCAAAGTCATCCAAAGGGGAATGGGGGTGGATGCTGATCCAGCCTTCCACCCTTCAGATGCATCATTCTGGGAGGCGTTCTGCAGTTTCTCAGGAGTAGTTTCTCTGGCTAACTGGAGCCCCTGATGCCCACAGCAACCATCTAGATAATGACCCTTACATGGCCTCTTCCTTCTCTGGTTCATTCTCCTCAGGCCCTCCTGGGATCATCTTCCAAATAAACTACCTTCACTCAATTCTTTGTCTCAGGCTCTGCTTTCAGGTGAACTCAGGAATCATTATTGGTATTTTCAGTACAGGGACTTAGATATCTTGGCACCTGGTCCCTCTAAGGAACTATGGCTGGGGATGGTTGTAAGAAGGAGAGAAGACTGCAGAGAACAGAGACAGGTAAAGCAGAGGACTTCCCTGGTGGTCCCCTGGCTGAGACTCCATGTTCCCAACGCAGGGGTCTCTGGTTTGATACCTGATCAGAGAACTAGATCCCATATGCTGCAACTAAGAATTCGCAAGCCACAGTGAAGACTCAGCCACAGTCAAATAAATAAACAAATATTAAAGAAAAAAAGGATGAAGGGGGAGAGAAAAGAATCCAGAACTGGACAAGGCGGAAGAGGAAAGGCTTTGATGGAATGGGAAAGAGGGTGAATGGAGATCCTGGACCATCCAAAAGGGAGCACCGACCTTCACTCCAGGGAGGAGCCCAGGACTGAGGCTATGGTGACATATGGTCTGCCTCCCTGCTGTCCTCCTAATTCTTATTCTGATAGCTCTAATGATTCTCTGAGTCCCCGACAGAGGCAAGAGCAAGCAGTCATGGCTATTGCCTCCACTCCAGGGCTTCCCTGGTGGCTCAGAGGTTAAAGCGTCTGCCTGGAATGCAGGAGACCCGGGTTCGATCCCTGGGTCGGGAAGATCCCCTGGAGAAGGAAATGGCAACCCACTTCAGTACTCTTGCCTGGAGAATCCCATGGTAGGCTACAGTCCAAAGAGTCGGACACAACTGAGCGACTTCACTTTCACTTTCCAGAGATGATACATGACAAACACGAAAATTCTAAGGACAGAAGGGAGTGCATGGTCCAGGTCCTATGCCCGAGGATCCCTAGTTCATTCCTACTCTTCCTTAGCCCCTTGTTTCCCTGCTTTTCTTGATACTCCCCGCTGCCCATGGGGCTTGCCCAGTAGCTCAGCGGTAAAGAATCCGCCTGCAATGCAGGAGACGCAGGAGACATGGGTTCAATCCCTGGGTCGGGAAGATCTCCCGGAGGAGGGCATGGAAATCCACGTCAGTATTCTTGCCTGGAGAATCCCACAGACAGAGGAGCCTGGGGGGGGCTACAGTTCATGGAGTCGCAAAGAGTCAGACATGACTGAAGGGACTGAGCACCAGCTGGCCATAGGGTAGATTTTCATGGTAAATTAGAGGAAGGCAAAGGCCACTGTGGCTCTTCATTTTCCCCCTGTGGTTTTGAGTCTCAGGTTCGGGAGTGGGGGCCCAGTCTCAATGCCAGGGTCACTTTTGAATCTTCACAGGATTACATTATTGTATCACTTTCCCTTTTCACCCTCTGGACTTCCCTGGTGACTCAGACGGCAAAGAATCCACCTGCAATGCAGGAGACCTGGGTTCAGAAGATCCTCTGGAGAAGGGAATGGCTACCCACTCCAGTATTCTTACCAGGAAAATCCCACGGACAGAGGAGCCTGAAGGGCTACTGTCCATGGGATTGCAAAGAGTTAGACAGGACTGAGCCTCATTTTCATCCTCTAATTTCTCCAGAGGAATAATTCCCCTCCTCTCACACTCCTTGAGAATGAGGTTCTAGATCTTGTTATTCATTCCCTAACCTTATGAAGAAAAATTATAGTTCATTAGGTGAACTTTTCTTGCAGTCCAGGGATTAAGCCTCCGAGCTCCCAATGCAGGGGTCAGGTTCGATCCCTGGTCAGGGAACTAGATTCCGCTTGCTGCAACTAAGAGTTTGCATGCTGCAAAAAAAAAAAAAAAAAAATCCTATTTGCCACAACTAAGACCTGGTGCAGTCCAATACAATTTTTTTTAAGTTACTTGGGAACAGGAGGTACCCTTTACCATGGATATCCCTATGGCTTTCACCCTTTACCAAGGGACTGTTGTGAGAACGCATGCCTTCAAACTATAGGCAGTTTACCGGATCTCCTTAGCTTTCACTTTTGTTTTGTGAAGAGCCTGAAAGTCAGAAATCAGTGAATAAGACCTTCTTCATTTCCACATCTCTCCTGTGCAAACCTTGTGCATTCACACAGCATTTCAGGATCCCTGGAATATGTTAGAGATTTCCAGAGTGCCCCATGATTATCCAGTTCTCCAAGGTATACTCAGATTCCCAGCCTGCCTCTTGCTAACTCCACTGAAAGCAGAGCCTCAGGGAGCTGCTACGTTGCCAGTGGATGGCTATTGTTTTGATAATGCCCTGGGAGCAGGGTTATTTTGTTCTGTTGCGCTGAAGTCTGAGTCAAATCAAACAGCCACAACTGCCTAAGAATAGAGATTTTCCAGGGAGCTCCAAGTTCAGACAAAATATTGACTGTGCTCTGGGGGTGTTGCTTTTCAATGAGCTCCACAAGAGGTCAGTCCTCTCCATTGGCTGAGAGACTGCTGGCTTTCTGTGGCTACCACCCACCTGAGCTGGGGAGGGAGGGGATGGAAAGAGTATCCCATTCACAAAATACCACTGATCCCATTTTATAAGCACAGTCCTGTCGTTTCTCTCAGATAGATGATTTTCAGTTTGCTCTGTGGCTTTGGTTAGTTTCCCAAGTTCTAAAAAGGTTGATGTTCATTGTTTTGCTTGTATTTTCACTGTGTTTTTTGTGGGAGAGTTTGTTCACTGAGGTCCTCCCTCTGTCATTCTGGAAGCTGATCTCCAGGCAAGCTCATTCCTAAACATGGTCCGTTCTCACATATCCTCCACCTCTCAGCAGAGTCTTTACTTAGAGCTTGTCCTGCTTCCATCAGACTCAGAGTCAGTTGTGATTTAAACTTATTCTGGTGTGGACTATTTCAGTTATCCTTAAGGTGTACAGTTCTCTTAAATGGAACTTCCAGAAGTCACTGTGTGAGTGGAAGCTCACTGATTGAAACTGCCCTCCCTGGCCAGGAATCAGCTATTTGCATGAGTTGTTTCACTACAGGAGATGCTGGTAAGGAACACGGAACTAATAAGCCACCGCCAACCGGAAGAGTTCAGGAAAGGTCAAAAGGAGACACCACATGTCCGACCACCTCCCAGAATCCTTCTCTCTGGCATCCATCTTGGCTGAAGAAGGCTTGCACCACCAGGAAGGACTCTGAGTCAGAATGATTGGCTAAAGACAACGCGGAAAACTAATCCCATCACCATAAAACCCGAGACTGCAAGCCATGTAGCAGAGCTGTTCTCCTGGGTTCCCTTACCCTGCTGCTCTCCACCTGGGTGCCCTTTCCCAATTAAATCTCTTGCTTTGTCAGCACATGTGTCTCCTCAGACAGTTCACTTCTGAGTGTTAGAGAAGAGCCTGGTTTCGGGCCCTGGAAGGGGTCCTGCTTCCCGCAACAGTTGGAACGTATCCATCAGATCATCCCATTTCCCTGGCAATCCATGGTTAAGAATCTACCTGTCCAAAAAGAAAAAAAGAATCTGCCTGCCAATGCAGGAGACACAAGTTTGATCCCTGGTCTGGGAAGATCCCACATGCGAGAAGCAACGAGGCCGGTGTACTGCAGCTTCTGAAGCCCAAGTTCCCTAGAGCCTGCACTCCACAGCGAGAAAGAAGCTACCAGAACAAGAAGCCTGTGTGCCTCAACAAAGAGTAGCCCCTGCCACTAGAGAAAGCCCACGTGCAGCAACAGAGAGGCAGGGAAGCACACAACCCCCCCGGCCCCCCCAAAATAGAACTTCCCACTAGCCTGCTGCGCAGCAGAAGACTGCTTACTGAAACAGCACCCTAGGCAGAAGGTGATAACTTGAGAACTGTTAAGTTCCCTGCACAAGTGCCCTGGCTGGAACAAATCCCAGTAGCTTCTTCCTGTCCTCGTTTTTATCTGGCTTGTCATCCAGGGTGTGTTCTTGATCCACCATTGCTAACTATGGGGAAGGAAATGCATGGTGGGCTATTTGGGAGGAGGCGCTAATCTCTCCTGCTTAGCTCTGGACCTTTTGCCTGGCATTAGTGGAGCCAATCAATAATATCTTATCTCCAGCCGTCTCAGTCCTTCCCCTAAGAATCAGTTCAGATTGTTTCCACGCCATTCATGACTTTACTACTGGGACACGAACCATGCCTTTTTGGGATCCCAGTTGATAATCTGACAAAAGTTTTCTGTCATTAGTGAGTTTTTGTTAACCTCCAATGATTGAGTGTGAGTGAAAGAAATATACACCAACTCCTCTATCTCCATGTAATTGATTTAAATAAAGGAATATTAACATCAATGATGAAAACACATGTCATTGATGAAACAAGGGAAGGGCGACATGGATGTATACCACAATCGTTTCTGCTGGACGATTGTCACCTGGGACTCAATTTAAGACTGAAACCTACACCTTTCATTTCTGAGAGATTAGTGTAGTATCATGAAAACTGAATAGAGGAAATCCTAGCAGATCCTCACTAATACCCACTAAACAGAGAAATACAGTCTCCTAGAAAAGGCAGTTTGTGTGTGTGTGTGGTTTTGTTTTTTTTTAAGAGATGGGGCCATTTCTACATGGAATTTCTTTTAATGCTATAGATTAATAGCACCCGCACATAGTTGAGGAATGAAAAGGAGGCCATGAAAACAGAAAAACCTGTGGAGAAGTCTTTCCCTGACTGTACATCCCATTAAAGCAAGAAGCTCATCTCAGGGCTGAGAGAAGTTCCCTTATATTTAGGGGCAACTGACCCCATGAGGAAATTCAACTTACAAAACAACCAGGAAGGAAGCCAGACACATGAACCTGAAGCAGAAGCCGAGCCAAACAAGAGAATAGATCCCCAAAACTATTACCTGGAACAGAAATTTGAACAAACAATAGATAAAAGTCTACCCAGAGGAACTTCTAGACGAGACAACCCATGACTCTAACTTCCTCTCAATTCTGTGCAGAAAACTGACATTTTGAACTTATTATTTAAACCCACATAATGAAGGACTCCAAGAGCAGCCAGGTAAATAGTGAGAGACCCAAAGAAAATAAACGCAGAATATTTATAGTCAATTATCAAATCCTTCTAAATCAGAGGTTGGCAAAGTTTTTCTTATAGGGCCAGATGGATAAACATTTTTGGCTTTGTGGGCCAAGACACACAGTGAAAGCTCTTATTATTTAAAAATGTAATCATTAAAATGTAAAAACTATTTTTAACCTGTGGGCTGTTAAAAACAAAATTAGCCCCTGGCCAGATATGGCCCATGGGGTGTAGTTTGCTGGTCTAGACTTGTTGATATTGTTTAGTCGCTAAGTTGTGTCCGATTCTTTTGTGATGCTATGGATTGCCACCCGCCAGGCTCCTCCGTCCATGGGAATTCCCAGGCAAGAATACTGGAGTGGGGGCCTTTAAAGGAGTCAGCCCATCTCAGAGTCCATGCACCCACCCTTGCCACGCAGCTTTAGTCATGGCATCCGGCAACGCGCATATCGGAAAACCCGCCCTGGAATTCCAGGCACCCCCAGTGGTGGATGGTGCCTTCACGAAGGTGAAGCTTTCTGAGTACAAAGGAAAATACAGGGCCTGCTTTTTCTCCCATCTGTAATTTACCTTTGTGTGCCCCACGGAGATTATCGCTTTCAGCAACATGCTATGGAGTTGCAGAAGCTGAACTGCAAAGTGCTGAGCATCTCTGTGGACTCAGTTCACTCACTTGGCTTGGATCAACACCCTCCAGAAGGAGGGAGGCTTGGGCCCCTGAACATCCCCCTGCTGGCCCATGTAACCAGAAACTTGTCCCATGATTATGGTCCCTAGGAAGACGAAGGCATTGCCTACAGGGGCCTCTTCATCATCAATGGCAAGGGTGATCCCCAGATCACCTGCAGTGATTTGCCTGTTGGGTACTCTGTGAATGAGGCTCTGCGGCTGGTCCAGGCCTTACAGTTCACAGGGGAACACGAGGAAGTCTGTCCCGCTGGCTGGGTGCCAGGCAGTCACACAGTCAAGCCCAGCGTGAGCCACAACAACGGAATCTTTCTCTAAACACAACCAGGCTGGCAGATGGGTGGCAAGCTTGGGCTCTTGGCCACCATCTGTGCCCCTACCTGTGTGTGCCCCTTACTGACCCAGGAAAGGCCAGACCTGCCTCTTTAGACTTGACGGTCCAAGATGGAAGAGGGGCTAAGCCAAGGCCTTCTTAACCTCCTAGCTGAGAGCTAAGTGAATGGTGACCCCTTCTTTGGAGCCCACATAACTGGGAACAGGCCTAGAGGTGATTAGTAAAGTATTAGTGCGTGCGTGTGTGCTAAGTTGCTTCAGTCGTGTCTGACCATTTGCAACCCCATGGACTGTAGCCCACCAGGCTCCTCTGTCCACAGGATTCTCCAGGCAAGAGTACTAGACTGGGCCATTTCCTATTCCAGGGGATTTTCTAACCCATGTCTTCTGCACTGGAAGGCGAATTCTTTACCACTGAACCACTAGGGAAGCCCGATCTAGACTTCTCCTCACTCAAATATGAATAATGAGGAAAATCACTGGATCTGTGACTTATGAAACACAGCAGAAAAAGATAGATACAGCATTCAGAGAGAGAGATATTAGCAAAGATAGTTTAGGTCATGCCAGAAATCCAATTTAAACTATCTTCAGGGAAAAAGGATTAGTGGCTCAAATAACTGAGCAGTGCTGGTGTGTCAAAAGGGGGAGCAAAATGATCTTTCCCTTCCGTCTCTCTTGTCAGCTCTTCTCTGTGATTCAGTTGCTTTCAATCTGCAGATGTCAAAGAAATATATTGGAAATCTGGATTAAGCAAACAATTTGGGAAAAATAAAAATAAGTGAAACTGACCAATAAATACCTGTATAGATGCATAACATGAAAGTGACCTAAAAACTGGTGAAGAGAGGATTCCCAGTGGTCCAGTGGGTAGGACTCCGAGCTTCCACAGCAGGGGGCTTAGTTCCTGGTGGGAGAACCTCCCTGTGGCACCTCTAAATAAAAGCAAAGAAAAAATAAGTGCCAACACTGAATAGTTAAGGTTGGGGCTGGAATGTTCTGGACTTGTCAGCCAGGCCGCGCCAGCTGCCTGTGTCAAAAAAGCAAAAAAAAGAAGTTTAAAAACTAGTTAAAAAAAAAACTAATGAGTAAGCTGTGGGTTTGAGAGGGCTTGAGGTGCGTGGGGGAAGCTTGGAAAGGGAGAGAGAATGGAAGAGGAGGAGAATCAACTAAGGACAAGGAAGGGGGTTCTTGAGTATTATTCTGGGTATACAGCTCCAGAAATTTGAGGCAGTACTTATCCTTGTAGCATGCCTCATCATTCTTGGTATAGGGGCAGAGAAGACAGCACCGGATTTGTTCTCAAGATGGTGTTGGATGTCAGTCAATTCATAGCTCAGTTGGTAAAGAATGCTCCTGCAATGCAGGAGACCCCAGTTAGATTCCTGGGTTGGGAAGATCCCCTGGTGAAGGGACAGGCTACCCACTCCAGTATTCTTGGGCTTCTCTTGTGGCTCAAGAGTAAAGAATCCACCTGCAATTTGGGAGACCTGGGTTCAACCCCTGGGTTGGGAAGATTCTTCTGGAGAAGGGAAAGGCTATCCACTCCAATATTCTGGCCTAGAGGATTCCATGGACTACAGTCCATGGGGTCTCAAGGAGTCGGACTCGACTGAGCAACTTTCACTTTCCGATAGTAAAACAGAGCAGGACCATATGGTCCTTGACCACCCGATCCCCCCACTGCCACCCACAATATCTTCTGCCTGCCTTTTGCCTGTGAAAAACTGCAGTTATAAAAAAAATAAGTTTAATCAGAGAAGTGAGAAATGCCGAAACAAAGGAAAACAGTCCAGAGACACTATATAATAATAATGCAGTCATTAAGCAGAGTCAAGGACCTTTAATATTTTCTCAAGGCCTATAGATAATACTCTGAGCCATACCCTGTGACTTGTCTCATAGCTGTCTTACAGATATCAAAACACCAGGTGGAGAAGTTAACTGCATGGTAACCAGACAGTGCCCAGGACTTGAGCTGCCACAATTCTGAGAACTGACTGCAAAGAAATGGGAACAAGTGCGCCCTGGAACTGAAGAGTCACTGTACCTACAACAACCAAGATGATGTTGGTCAGAACACTGATGACCAATTTGAAGATGTAGAGATGACTGTATTCTTTCTGCCTGTAATCCTCCCACTCTGTCTATAAAAATCAGTTCACTCCCTGATTGTAGGGCCGGGGAAGCGGTGTCGGCCTTTGGACAGGGTGGGTCACTCTCCCTCCCAGTTGCCGGCATCTGAAATAAAGCAAACTTTCCTTTCCAGTGACCTGGCCTGTTTACTGGCTTTTGAGTGACAAGCAGGCCTGTATACCACCCCCCACACACACCTTTCAGTGACAACAGAAGAAGGAAGGGACGTGGGAAGTGAGAGTGCTCCTGAAGGGCCAGTTGAGGTGATAAACCAGGGAGGTCAGACTACAGAGCAAGGGAAGTTTGGCAGTAATGGAGCTGATGAGTTGAGAAAAGAAAGATCAAGAACCTACATGTCTTCAGAAATTTACACAACATCGTAAATCAACTATACTTCAACAAAATAAAAGAATCCCTATGCCTTTTTTGGGTCAATCAAACCTCAAAGCTGGCAAAAAAAAAGAACCTACAGGACTCTGTACGATCTCAAAACAGTAATAAAAGCTAGGGTTTGGAAGATGTAGAAATAGAGACTGGTAGGTACATTGAAGTCAAAGATCTCCATTTCATTTTTCATTTTATTATTATTTTTACTTAACATTTGGCCACATTTCGCAGCTTGCATGATCTTAGTTCCCCAACCACAGGGTTGGACCCGGGCCCCTGGAAGTGCAGACTCCTAACCACTGGACTGCCAAGGGATCCCCCAAAGATTCCTAACAGGGAGCACATGGTCATGGGTGAGTCCGCTTGACCTGGAGTGAAACTATATATCCCTTGAGTTGTATAAGTCACTGAAGTGTGGCTCATAATCATGAGGTTTCACGTCTCTTTCAAGGGAAGATGACATTATCAGGGTGCTGGCAAGGACGGGGGTTAGCAGTAGACAGGAGCCAGGGGCTACAAGCTCTTGTAAATGTAGACTAGAACCATAAACCGGTGGATGAGAAAGAAAAATGGTGGAGGAATTTTTACCCATCTGAGAGGAGTATTGGTTTAGTAATAATGGAAATTAAAAAAAAAAAAAAAAAAAAGGAGAACTCCCTCCAGCCCCTACAATGTATGGATTGTGGGAGGTTATGAGCCACCTAACTTCAGAAGAGCAGTCCCAGAAGTAGGATTTTCAAGAGAAAATGAGAGGGGAGGGAGGGAAGATTATAGAGGAGAAAAGGATGTAGAGGAGTTCGTTTATAATGGGAGTAAATATCCAGAAGGCACAGCAGAAAAGTATTTTGGGGAAGGGAGCGTGGGAGGATGAGTCAGGAAAGAGCGAGTAAAGTGGCGTTGGCCTGAAAGTGCAGGAGAGGAAAAGAAAAGTATGGGGACTGCCCTGGCAGTCCGTCCAGTGGTTAAGACTTCATCTTCCAGTGAGTGGTGTGAGTTCCATCCCTGGTCAGGGAGCTAACATCCCACGTGCCTCGGGGCCAAAAAAAAAAAAACCCCAAACATATTATAAAACAGAAGCAATATAATAATAAATTCAATAAAGATCATTTTTAAATGGTCCACATAAAAAAAAAATCTACAAAGGAAAGAGAGGGAGACACAGAAGTTAAAAGATGAGCTGCCCATATCTGGGGTAAAACCCAAGAAAGATAAGTGAGTTCAGTTGTCTTCTGCATGAAACTCTAGTGTCCTGTTCGCTACCTCTGATATTCTGAGTATAGCTAGTTTCAGATCAGGTCTCGGTGGATTCTGTATCATGACATGCAGGCTGGGGAGCTGGGCGATCGTGTTGGAGCAGGTCTAGTTTGGCTCTATTACTCAGTAACGTCCAAGCCATTGTCGACAGTACGTATTCAATGTGTGTTCATTTCTTGTCCAATGAAACAGGGACTGGGTGTGACCACAGAAAGCAGATGAAGTCGCCAAAGGACTGAAAAGCCTAGAAGATCTCAGCTATTCTTCCTTCCCTTCCCATTTCAAGAGTCAGAAAACTGGGAGATGGGGTGGGGCTGAGATTCGCCTGGCTCAGAGAACAGGAGGGGCTGAGTGACTATCCTTTCATCTTGAATTGGATACAAAGGTATGTCTGTGGAAAGGGAGGTGGGGAAGGAACTTCCCTGGTGGTCCGCTGGCTAGGACCCCATCCTCCCAACGCAGGGAGCCCAGGTTCGATCCCTGGTCAGGGAACTAGATCCCCGCATGCCCCAGCAAAGATTCTGCATAAGGCAACTAAAGATCCTTCATGCCTCATCTAAGGCCTGGCACTGCCGAGCAAATAAGCAAGTGTTTAAAAAAAGAAAAGGAGGTGGGGAAGAGAGGAAGAATTCTTCATACTCCGTCCCATGGAACACGTCCCAAAAAAGTCACTCACTGAAATGTCTGTATGAGATTCAAGCTTCTGAAATGAAGATGGGGAAATCAATCCACTGACAGATGAGGTGGAGGAAAATATCTTTCTTTTAAACAGAGACTCTCCCTGGTCCCCCTCACTCCCTACCATCATCTCCATCCAATTACCCAACAGTTCCGACATAGTCTCATTTCACTCCATCTTCTGAATATTCTCTCAGATCTAATCTCCATGACACTGTCACTTGTCTTTGGGGATTTTACGTTTTTGTACTATATTTGTTAACTAATTTGTTTCCTCCTCTCTCTTTACTGTTCTTCCCTACTATGAGTTTCCCTGTGGCTCAGCTGGTAAAGAATCCGTCTGCAATACAGGGGACCTGGGTTTGATCCCTGGGTTGGGAAAGATCCCCTGGAGGAGGGAAAGGCTACCCACTTGAGTATTTTGGCCTGGAGAATTCCATGGATTGTACAGTTCACGGGATCCTAAAGAGTCAGACAGGACTGAGGTGGAGGAAAATGTCTTTCTTTTAAACAGAGACTCTTTCACTTTCACTTTCTCTTTACTATGCTGCAATAGAAAAAGTGGTGAATAGGATTACCCTTAACTACTCAGAACTGGATGTTAAATAATACCTCAAAAACTGAAGGTAAAGCCCTGTTAGGGAGATTGATAGATCCCAAAGTTGGGAAGTGTGTGTGTGTGTGTTAGTCACTAAGTCAAGGTTCAGTGTATAATACTTTGTTTAGAAATAATCTTTTTCCATCTAAAATTTGGGAAATAGGGAGACTTTGTTGACCTCAAGCAAAAAAAAAAAAATTTTTTTTTCTTTTTTTTTGGCTGTGCCTAGAGAAGGCAATGGCAACACACTCCAGCACTCTTGCCTGGAAAACCCCATGGGCAGAGGAGCCTGGTAGGCTGCAGTCTACGGGGTCGCTATGAGTCGAACAGGACTGAGAGACTTCACTTTCACTTTTCACTTTCATGCACTGGAGAAGGAAATGGCAACCCACTCCAGTGTTCTTGCCTGGAGAATCCCAGGGACGGAGGAGCCTGGTGGGCTGCTGTCTGTGGGGTCGCACAGAGTCGGACACAGCTGAAGTGACTTAGCAGCAGCAGCAGCAGTGGCTTGTGGTGGCTCAGATGGTAAAGTGTCTGCCTGCAACTCGGGAGACCCGGATTCGATCCCTGGGTTGGGAAGATCGCCTGGAGAAGGAAACGGCAACCCACTCCAGTACTCTTGCCTGGAGAATCCCAGTGATGGAGGAGCCTGGTAGGCTACAGTCCATGGGGTCGCAATGAGTCGGACACGACTGAGCGACTTCACTTTCACTTTCAGCGGCTTGTAGGATCTTAGTTCCTCTGCCAGGGATGGAACCCAGGCCCTGGCAGTGAAAGCGCCAAGTCCTAAGCACCGGTTCACTAGGGAATTCCTCACTTCAAACAAAATTTTAACTTCAGATTTTTGTCTGTTAAAGGATGTATTACTATTCACCTTTGCAGAGCTATTATATTAACCCTATGGTATACTAGGGATCTGGCATGAAATCAGCCTTCAACAAATAGTAACCATTATTATGGGCTTACTGGGTGGCTCAGTGGTGAAGAATCTGCCTGCAGGCTTGGCCCTTTCCAAAGCAGATGCTTCTAGTTACCAGCCACAGGAAAAGCTTAACAAAATCTTAATCTTTCTTCCACTGCACCACACAAGTTTCTGGTCAGATTGTCTGGATGAAGTAATTGAAAAATGTTCCTTTAATCAGTAACAAAATAAATTGACTTTTTGGGTTACGAGAAGGGCTAATTAGAAAGTCATAAGCCTGCACCTAATATTTACAGCTCCTTATCCCATCAATCTCTCCCTTGCTCTCAGCTGATTTCACTTCTATTTCACTGAGAAGGTGTAGGCCAATGGTCAGTAAATTCCTCAGCCTCCTGTGCTGTGCTGTGCTTAGTTGCTCAGGTCGTGTCCAACTTTTTACGATCCCATGGACTGTAGCCCATCAGGCTCCTCTGCCCATGGGGATTCTCCAGGCAAGAATACTGGAGTGGGTTGCCATGCCCTCCTCCAGAGGCTCTGCCCAACCCAAGGACTGAACCCACGTCTCCCTCATGGCAGGCAGATTCTTCACCAGTTGAGCCACCAGGGAATCCCAAGAGCACTTGAGAGGGTGGCCTATCCCTTCTCCAGTGGATCTTTCCAACCCAGGAATTGAACCAGGGTCTCCAGCATTGCCGGCGGATTCTTTACCAGCTGAGCTATCAGGGAAGCCCCACTCAGCCTCCCACCACCCTCCAAACCTACTCATTTGTCTGCCTTTTCCTTATGTCCTCAGTGATGAAGCTGTTTTGCTTCTAAGGTGATTCTCTTCACTTCCATGCTGAATCGATGGCTCTCAGATATGATCCCCGGACAGGGAGCATCAGCAGCACCTTGGAGCTTATTAGAAATGCAAATTCTTGTGCCCCATTCCAGAAGTACTGAAGCAGAAACTCTGGGAATGGGTCCCAGAAACCTGTTTTAGCAAGCCACGAGGTGTTTCTGATGCACCCTTCAGTTTGAGAACCACTGCTCTAAATTCTTAATATTCAAAGCAGAGCCCATGACGCATCATTGGCATCACCTGGGAGCTTGTTAGACCTGTTGGCTCAATCCCACCGTTGAGTCCAAGATCCCCAGGTGAATAATAAAGTTTGAGAAACACTGCTATAGATAGCATTCTCTTCTCAGGGACCATCCACACTCCCCCTCTCTCTATCACTTATTACCCTCTTTTGGGTATCTCCTGTCAGCATTAAAAAAAATTTTTTTTTATGTTTATTTATTTATTTTTGGCTGTGCTAGGTCTTCATTGCTGCATGAAGATTTCCTCTAATTGTGGTGAGTGGGGGCTCCTCTCAGGTTTTGGGGCACGTGCTTTTTTAA
Organism: Ovis canadensis; assembly: GCF_042477335.2. Taxonomy (NCBI): domain Eukaryota; kingdom Metazoa; phylum Chordata; class Mammalia; order Artiodactyla; family Bovidae; genus Ovis; species Ovis canadensis. The sequence goes on along the minus strand of NC_091255.1, from coordinate 20,781,921 downwards.
AAAGAAAAACAACACTTTTTCTTTTGTATTGTGGGTAGAGCTGATTAACAATTTTGGAATAGTTTCAGGTGAACAGTGAAGGAACTCAGCCATACATATACATGTGTCCATTCTCCCCCAGCACCTACCGTCACCACAAACTATGGAAAATTCTGAAAGAGATGGGAATACCAGACCCCTGACCTGCCTCTTGAGAAATCTGTATGCAGGTCAGGAAGCAACAGTTAGAACTGGACATGGAACAACAGGCTGGTTCCGTATAGGAAAAGGAGTATGTCAAGGCTGTATATTGTCACCCTGCTTATTTAACTTCTATGCAGAGAACATCATGGGAAATGCTGGGCTGGATGAAGCACAAGCTGGAGTCAAGATTGCCAGGAGAAATATCAATAACCTCAAATATGAAGATGACACCACCCTTATGGCAGAAAGTGAAGAAGAACTATAGAGCCTCCTGATGAAAGTGAAAGAGGACAGTGAAAAAGTTGGCTTAAAGTTCAACATTCAGAAAACTAAGATCATGGCAACTGGTCCCATCACTTCATGGCAAATAGATGGGGAAACAGTGGCTGACTTTATTTTGCGGGGCTCCAAAATCACTGCAGATGGTGACTGCAGCCATGAAATTAAAAGACACTTACTCCTTGGAAGAAAAGCTCTGACCAACCTAGACAGTATATTAAAAAGCAGATACGTTACTTTACCAACAGAGGTCCTATAGTCAAAGCTATGATTTTTCCAGTAGTCACGTATGGATGTGAGAGTTGGACTATAAAGAAAGCTGAGTGCCAAAGAATTGCTTTTGAACTGTGGTGTTGGAGAAGACTCTTGAGAGTCCCTTGAACTGCAAGGAGATCCAACTAGTCCATCCTAAAGGAAATCAGTCCTGAATATTCATTGGAAGGACTGATACTGAAGCTGAAACTGCAATACTTTGGCCACCTGATGTGAAGAACTGACTCATTAGAAAAGACCCTGATGCTGGCAAAGATTGAAGGCGGGAGGAGAAGGGGACGACAGAGGATGAGATGGTTGGATGGCATCACCGACTCGATGGACGTGAGTTTGAGTAAACTCCGGGAGTTGGTGATGGACAGGGAGGGCTGGTGATCTGCAGTTCATGGAGTCGCAAAGAGCTGGACACAACTGAGCGACTGAAATGAACTGATTCTCCCCCAAACTGCTTCTCACTGTGGTGGCTTCTCCTGCTGTGGAGCACGGGCTCTAGGTGCTCGGGCTGTGGAGCACGGGCTCTAGGTGCTCCTGCTGTGGAGCACGGGCTCTAGGTGCTCCTGCTGTGGAGCACGGGCTCTAGGTGCTCCTGTTGTGGAGCACGGGCTCTAGGTGCTCCTGCTGTGGAGCACGGGCTCTAGGTGCTCCTGTTGTGGAGCACGGGCTCTAGGTGCTCGGGCTGTGGAGCACGGGCTCTAGGTGCTCCTGTTGTGGAGCACGGGCTCTAGGTGCTCGGGCTGTGGAGCACGGGCTCTAGGTGCTCGGGCTGTGGAGCACGGGCTCTAGGTGCTCGGGCTTCCATAGCCACAGCACTCAGGCTCAGTAGTTGCGGCTCTTGGGCTCTAGAGTGTGGGATTTCTCATAGTAGCGGCACATGGGCTTACCTACCCCGAGGCATGTGGGATCTTCCTGGACCAGGGATTGAACCCTTAACCCCTACACTGGCAGGTGGATTCTTATCCACTGTACCATCAGGGAAGTCCCATGTTTGTCTTAACATCCTCCTCCTTTGGCAGTGGTGAAGAATCCGCCCATCAGTGCAAGAGATGCAAGAGACTTGGCTCCCATCCCTGGGTGGGGAAGATCCCCTGGGAAAGGAAATGGCAACCCACTCCAGCATTCTTGCCTGGACAATCCCATGGACAGAGAATCCTGAAGGGCTACAGTCCATGGGGTCATGAAGAGTTGGACATGACTGAGCATAAGAGCATATGGAACACCTGTTTCTCTGACCACTCATTACCAGCCCTCCCATACCCAGGTTGGGTGCTTCAGAGAAGTGAGCCTACTTGGTCTAAAGCTGGGTTCCTAGTCTCAACACTCTTGACATTTTGTTTTTATATTTCTGGCTGTGCCTTGAGGCTTGCGAGATCTCAGTTCCCTGATCAGGGATTGAATCCATGTCACTTGCAGTGAAAGTACAGAGTCCTAACCGCTGGGCCACCATGGAATTCCCCGACACTCTTGACATTTTGGACAGGATAATTCTTGGTTCTGGAGCTTTGGTGGGGAGGGGGAGGTCCTGTGCATTGCAAGATGTTTAGTAGCATCCCTGATCTCTACCCAACTAGCATTAGATGCCAGTAGCACCCCTTTATTCCAGCTGTGACAACCAGAAATGTCTCGAGATATTGCCCAAAGTCTCCTCAGAGAAGACTGCCTTGTGGTTAAGAGCCACTAATCTAAAAGTGATTGCAGACTTCCTCGGTGTTCTAGAGGTTCAGAATCCACCTGCCAATGCAGAGGACATGGGTTCAGTCCCTGGTGCAGGATGATCCCACATACCCAAGGACAACAAAGATGACAAGCCACGATCACTGAAACCCGTATGACCTAGAACTCTGCAGCAGTAGAAGCAACCACAATGAGAAGCTGAGCCCTGCAGCTAGAGAGGAGCCCTGGCTCACTGACACTACAGAAAGCCCTTGCTCAGCAACAAAGACCTAGTGCAGCCAGAAATAAATTTAAAAAAATTTTTAATATTTATTTATTTTTTAGGCTACATCAGGTCTTCTGTGGCATGCGAACTCTTAGTTGCGGCATGTGGTAATCTAGTTCCCTGACCAGGGATCAAATCCGAGCCTCCTGCGTTGGGAACACAGAGTCTTATCCACTGGACCTCTAGGGAAGTCCCCAGATATTTTTTAAATGAAACATTTCTAAAAATAAAGGTTATTCTCACGTAAGCTACTTCAAATGAGCACCAAGAGAGGTTTGCTGAAGATTTCTGGGAAATCTTCACTTGAGAAAGAGTTGTGGAAAGTCATTCTTCTCTCACCACACTGGGGAAGCACGCAATGTGGTCTTCCTTATAACTCGGAATGAAGAAAGCGAAGGGTCTCATCACATCACTGAATCACCGGATCAACCGGGCCTAATGTCTGTCCTTCCTCTGGATTTAATTTTGAATAATAAACCTTCTAAATGTGCTTACTCATCTTGTTGACTCCTGTTTGTCTCCTTCCTTTGCATCTGTTTTTTTTGTGTGTCTCAGTCTGTTTCCTTTAGTGTGACATTCTGTTTGCACTGCTGGTTTGGTTTTCTACTTCAGTTTCCCAGCAGATACTAACTTTAACTCTTTCTCCACTTGAAAAACAAAAAAAAAAGTATTTATTTCTTTATTTGGCTGTGCTGGATCTTAGTTGCTAAACTCAGGATCTCTGATTTTCATTGTGGCTTGCAGGATCATTCGTTGTGGCATGTGAGATCTAGCTCCCCGGATCAGGGATCAAACCCAGGCCCGCTGCTTTGGGAGCATGGAGTCTTAGCCACTGGACCACAGGGAAGTCCCTCTCCATGTTTTTCAGGAAGGCTAGTTATCTCATCGTGGTCACGGTGACTCCCAACTCTAGGCCTTAACCTGAAACCTCAGAGATGACTCTCTGCACAGCTGAGGGGCACCTGGAACACACAAGTCAGAACAGAGGTCTGACTGGGCTCCAGAATGCTCTTTCACTGCTCCTCAGGCTCATTGGTGCCCTCTGCTGATACTAGGTCAGGAGGCTGCACTGCTCCAACCTAAAACCGATTTTCTCTGGAGTTATAAGACCTTCACTCGAACCTGTAGAAGTAAAATTGAGAAATAGAAGCAGGAAGTCCAAAAATTTGGGGCTCTTGGAATCAAAAGAACGTGTCAGTTCGAAAGGCTTAGATGAACATTTTGGGGATATGTGTTCTAGTCTATTTGATTCTCTTCTCTAGCCACAGTGCCTTGAAGAGCCTTAGTCCAAGGTAAGAATGTAAAACATATTTGCTGAGTGACTGTGTGCTGATGAGCAAACAAAGGACTGGTCTGCGGAGAAAGGCATAGTTGACACCCTTTATGCTCCTAGATAGATAAAAAGAACAATTGTCTTGGTTCCTGACAAGTCCCTATTCAAGGTCCTGCCTTCAGGTTCCATGAAACACTCCTGTATTTGTATAACAAATCTGTAACTGAGCAAGACCCTAGGGGGTCTTCCCAGGACAGATCCCCCACATACCCTCTCCCTGCCTCTTGTCTGTAGGAAACTTCAGCCTTCTAGGTCTTCTCTGAGTTTCAAAGCTTAAATTTAATCAGAGAAGTGAGGACTTCCCTGGTGGTTCAGTGGTTAAGAATCTGCCAGCCAATGCAGGGGACCTCGGTTTGATCCCTGGTCCGGGAAGATCCCACATGCTGCGGAGCAAATAAGCCTGTGCACCACATTTATCGAAGCCCGCCCACCTAGAGCCTGTGCTCGGCAACAAGAAAAACAACCGAAATGAGAAGCCCAGACACCGAAGCTAGAGAGCAGCCCCCACTCACCGAAACTAGAGAAAGCCCACACACAGCACCAAAGACCCTGTGCAGCCAGAAACAAATAAATAAAAATAATTTCAAAAAATCAGAGAAGTGAGAAAATGCAAAAGGAAGGAAAACAAGCAAGGCAAAATAATAGTACTTTAGCCATTAAATGAGTCAAGGACTTTTAGTTCCTCCTCAAGGACTATGGATAATACTCTGAGTCATGTCCTTTGAACTGTTTTGCAGAGACTAGAACCCCACCCGGTGCAAAAAGTTAACTGTATGCTGCCTACAGGGCTTCCCTGGTAGCTCAGCTGGGAAAGAATCTGCCTCAATTCAGGAGACCCCAGTTCGATTCTTGGCTGGGGAAGATCCCCTGGAGAAGGGATAGGTTATCTGCTCCAGTATTCATGGGCTTCCCTCCTGGCTCAGACAGTAAAGAATCCCCCTGCAATGCGGAAGACCTGAGTTCAATCCCTGGGTTGGGCAGATCCTCTGGAGGAGTGCATGGTAGCTCACTCCAGTATTCTTGCCTGGAGAATCTCCATGGACAGAGCAGTCTGACGGGCTGCAGCCCATGGGATCTCAAAGAGCTAGACTTGCCTAAGTGACAAAGCATAAGCACATGCTGCCCACAAACATGTAGACCCAACACAAGTTAGAATCAAGTTGCTTTTTAATATGCTGTCTAGGTTTGTCATAGCTTTTCTTCTAAGGAGCAAGCATCTTTTAATTTCCTGGCTGCAGTCACTGTCTGAAGTGATTTTGGAACCTAAGAAAATCTGTCACTGTTTCCACTTCTTCCCCACCTATTTGCCATGATGTGATGGGACTCAATGCCATGATCTTTGTATTTTGAATGCTGAGTTTTAAGACAGCTTAGAGGGTAAGGTTTAGAGGCTGGAGAGTACCTTCCCAAGGAAATGAGGCACATCCCCTACTGCATCTGATCCTCAAACAATCTGGAGGAATTCGATTGACTTTCTGCAGGGTTACCTTTGTAAAGAGGATGAGGCACAAAATGAAAGTGTCTCTCGGACACACCCAGTATGTAAGCTCTGAAGTTTCTCCATTAGTTGTTCTCCTCATACAGCCTGTAGAATCATTCACTTTGTCTTTTTGAGAAATGTTTTTAAATACAGAAAAATATAGAGAGTAATAAAATGAACACCTTGTCCTTACTACCAAGGATTGAGGATGGTTACCATTTTTGTTATACTTTTTATTCTGTTTTAAAGAAGAAAAATATCACAGATGAATTTGACGTTACTTCACCTCTCATTAGGCATTCCAAAGTGTTATGACCTATCTCCTCACCTCCAAAAATATCACTGCCTTGATGTGTTTGTACTTTTTCAGTGCACTTTTTTTTAGATTTTAGACTTTAAATTACCTTATATTTTCTATATATTACCCAAAATATATTACTTTAGCAATATAAAGTATTGCCTTACATGTGTTCAAATTTGTATAACAATGTGCTATGACCATGTAAATTTGTTTTCATTTAACATTATTTATTTTATATCTTGTAACATTCTTTTTGGTCTTCCCAGGGGATGCAATGGTAAAATCTGCCTGCCAGTGCAGGAGACACAGAAGACTCCTGGGTTGGAATGGTCCCCTGGCATGTGTGTGTGTGTGTGTGTGTGTATGTGATCACTTGTGTCCAGCTCTTTGTGATCCCATGGACTGTAGCCTGCTAGGCTTCTAGGGTAGGAAATGGCAACCCATTCCAATATGGTTGCCTGGAAAATTCCATGGACAGAAGAGCCCCTTGGCAGGCTATAGTCCAGGGGGTTGCAAAGAGTGAGACATGACAGAGTGACTGATACTTTTGAGATATATCCATATTGTTACAACATACTAGTTAGTGATGCTTTTAGCTGAGAATAGTATAAAATCCAACCGAGAGTTACTTCCCTGAAGTAACTAGCTCAGTTGGTAAAGAATACGGCTGTAATGCAGGAGACCCCAGTTCGATTCCTGGGTCAGGAAGATCCCTTGGAAAAGGGATAGGCTACCCACTGCAGTATTCTTGGGCTTCCCTTGTGGCTCAGCTGGTAAAGAATTCACCTGCAATGCGAGAGACCTGGCTTTGATCCCTGGGTTGGGAAGATCCCCTGGAAAAGGGAAAGGCTTACCCACTCCAGTATTCTGGCCTGGAAAATTCCATGGATTTTATAGTCCATGGGGTTGCAAAGAGTCAGACACAACTGAGCGACTTTCACTTTAAAAAAAGAGAGTTACTTAAACAAGGATTTTCCCCCCACATAGCAAATACTCTAGATGTTGGCATTTTTTCCATGGCTTAGTAATGTCAGGACCAGAATCTCTGTATTTCTCTTGGCATTTCCTTTCGTTTCTGATTGTATGCTGGGGGGAAAGGGAGTGCCAACTACATTTGTCTTCAAAATCCCCCAACAAATTTCCATTTATATTTCATTGATCTCTTAAAAAATATTTATTTATTCATCTGACTGTGCCAGGTCTTAGTTGGGGCATGCGGGATCTAGTTCCCTGGCCAGGGGTTGAACCTAGGCCCCCTGCACTGGGAGCATAGAGCCTTAGCTACTGGATCACCAGGGAAGTCCCTGTATTTTCTTAATCTTTATTACCCAAAGATCCAGGTACAATGGAGTTTGGGAAGGGAGTGTTGAGCTTTTATATCTTCTACAGAGGAGATGGCAAATGGAGACAGGAGTTAGGAATATTGATAACTCAGTCAAATAATGTCTGACATACTATTCCTGAAAGACCATTCCTTCCAACAGCTATCACAGTCATATGAGTACACCACATACTCTTATCTATTCCATTTTTGATGGATGTTTTTTTATTTTTGCTATTGCAAACAATGGTGCAGTGAATATTCTTGCATTTGTCTTCTAATTTTGTAAAATCTTTATCATCTTCATCAAACACAAAAATTGTTGTTTTAATTGCTAAATCATGTCCAACTCTCTGTGAGCACATGGACTGTAGCCCTCCAGGCTCCCTTGTCCATAAGATTTCCCGGGCAAGAATACTGGAGGGGGTTGCCATTTCTTTCTCCAGGGGATCTTCCTGACCCACGGATCGAACCCATACCTCTTGCACTGGCAAGAGGATTCTTTACTACACGGCCGCCAGGGAAGCCCCTCCCCTCCACAAAAACTGGCTCTAATGAATAATATATTTTTGCTTAGCAAGGATTTTGAAACAAAAAGTTCAATATTTACCTCTAACATCACTTTCCTGAGGTATAAACTTGAAGTGAATTTATGAGTTTCTCCTTGGGGTAATAGGAGTTTCTGGGAGTAGAAAGCCGGTAAACATATAAACAATTTCCTGCTACACATAAATCAATAAAGTCTAAGTGCATAAAGACCATAATTTGAGTTAGTTCATAAGCAAAAACTATGATCTATCAAAAGGAAACAAAACAAATCAGAAATCTCAGAACAGAACACATCTGATGAAAGTAACACTGGGGAAAAAAAAAAAAAAAAAGAAAGCAACACTGCAACACAGAAGAGCACAGGTCGGTTCAGGGCCCAGACGAACAAGACCAACCACACTGGTTACAGGCCATCCCCAGTTCCCTTCAGAAGAGAAACAGGAGGTTTCTATTTTTGTCAGTGGAGATTCTTTACATTGCAAGTGAAGAAAAATTCAAGAGAAACTGATTTCATTGAAAAGGGGAACTGAAGAGACCATTGGTGGGTCCAGGGATAATCATAACATTATTCAAAGCTTGATGCAACAACTAATACTCAACACAGCCAAAAATAAATAAGTATATTTTTAAAAAACCCACGAAGCTCAAATACTGCCACCAGACCTAGCTCTCAGATCTTCTTCCTCTTAGGGTTAAGCTCCATTTTCAGACTGGTTCCCGTTCAATCCCTGGTCGGGGAACTAAGATCCCACTGGTCAAGAAGCAATGGAACCTGGGTGCTGCAACTAGAGAGTCTGTGTGCCACAACAAAGGTCTTGCCAAGACGGAATAAAGATTCCGAGTTCCGCAACTCAGACCTGACGCAGCCAAATAAATAAATATTTCAAAAAAAGTATTGGAAGATATTTCATTGTTATTGTTTACAATAGTTTATTGCAGTAAGTAAGCAGAGTAAGTTATGTTATTCTTATTACAAAGCCAGTCTCAGTCATTTTCTATGAGTTCTTTGACTTTGCCACCTCATTTTTCATAAAGTTCTTTCAAGAATAATTACACAATAGAAGTTCTTCCCACCACTTGGCACCACTTACCTGATTAATCAGTGCTCTGCTCTGCCTCCAGAGAGGACACTGATGTCCAGATGCCCACTGCACATGAATCTTTGGATTAGACTTTCATTCTGCTAGACATTTCTGCTCCCAGGTGTTGAGTCAATGCTGGTTCACAAACCTGTTTGTTCCAGTTGTTCTGGTTTAATTAAATATTGCATAACATGATGAAATGTGAGTGGAAGAAAAATAAAGTTCTCTCTATTAAAAATTAAATGGAAAGCTTTATTAATAACAAAGGCAAATCCGTTTTTAAAAACTGTTGTGAATTAGGTGTGGGTGAGAGAGACAACTGGAAAAGGTGGATGGCGAGTTGTGTAAGTTATAAAACCCAGCAGAATTCTGCATCAAGAGCACTCTGTACCAGTTTTGAAAGTCTTGTTCCACTTTAAGGAAGTAAAAACTGAAAGTCATAGGTGATACACTATTGATGTGGCTTCTGGCAGAAGGAGGGGTGCTGAACCCCAAACAGTAGACTCATATTCAAAGTAAAGGTCTCGGCCCTACATCAAAAGACTGGGAAATGAATATATGGGAGTGTAAGTTAAAATGTTTAAAGTACATATGTGTGTGTGTGGCGAAAGCTACAAATCAAGCAGAGGAGTCGATGAGCAAGAGAAATGGAATTGAATTAGTAACTAGCAGGTAAGAAGTAGATGGTTCAGGAAAGTAAAGAGGATGGAGCTCAGATTATAGGAAAGTAAGGAGAAAAAATAAAACCACTGAGAAAATTTAATCAAGAAGTTTGATAGAAATAAATGACTACTAACAATGATAAGAACTAACATTTATTGAGTGCTTTTATTGTACGCAGGTACTATCCTAGCATTTTCTATGCACTATTTTTTTTTTTTACAACAATTTAGGAGATAGTACTAAGTAACTTGTGCCAGATTAAACCACAAGAAAGTGAAACTGATTTTTCTGGTAAAGCACATGCTGGAGGGAAAAAGCTCGGGATTTTTCTGATGAGAGGATATTCCAGAAATAAAAATAAAAGGATTCAATCAAAAGCAAATTATAAGTATTAAGTATTCTTGCTGGTTGACCAATATTCATTAAAAAATACAAGCTTCCTGGACTTGCCTGGTGGTGCTGTGGATAGGAATCCACCTGCCAACACAGGGGACGTGGGCTCCACCCCTGTGCTGGGAAGATGCCGCATGCTGTGCAGCAGCTAAGACCGTGCACCACAACTGCTGAGCCCAAGCTCTAGAGGTCGAGAGCCGCAACTACTGAGCCCACACACCGCAACTCCTGAAGCCCGTGTGTGAGAGCCTGTGCTCCACAACAAGGCGAAGCCACCAAGAGCAGCCCGTGCACTGCAATCAAGAGTAGGCCGTGCTCGTGCAACTAGAGAAAGCCTGCGTGCAGCAGCAAAGACCCAGTGCAACCAGAAATAAAGAAACTAATAAAATAAAAAAAGGATAGATAAGAAGGCCCTGCTGTATAGCACACGGAACTATATTCAATATCCTATGATAAACCATAATGGAAAAGAATATGGGAAGAATATATATACGTATACGTATTATTGAATCACTTTCCTATAGAGTAGAAATTAACACAACACGGCAAATTAACCATACTTCAGTGAAATAAATTGTTAAAAATAGCTTACCTTTAAAACTCAACTCTGAACTCCTTTCTAAGTTCACTCAATTCCCGCAGACTGGACAGAAAAAGAAAATCTGGGGGAAAAAAATTATGATATACCTTACAAGTTCTGCTTAACACAGAGGAGGCAGTGAGTATTCTAAAATGCTCTGTTCCTGCCATAGCTCAGAAACCAAAATTATGATATTAGCACCTCTAAATAAATCAATTGCTTAATTTTTGCTAGTTTCTATCTTAAAGTGGTCTTCTCTGATTTTGTCTCTAATTATGAAGGGCGCACTATTTGGAGGTTGGAACTTCCAACAGAAGCATAGTAAGCAGTTGTTCCGTCTCTCAGTCATGTCTGACTCTTTTCAACACCGTGGACTGCAGCACGCCTAGCTTCCCTGTCCTTTACCATCTCCCGTAGCTTGCTCAGACTCACATCCAATGAGTTGGTGATGCTATCCAACCATCTCATCCTTTGTCGCCCCCTTCTCCTCTTGTCTTCAATCTTTCTCAGCATCAGGGTCTTTTCCAGTGAGTCAGTTCTTCACATCAGGTGGCCAAAGTATTGCAGTTTCAGCTTCAGCATCAGTCCTTCCAGTGAATATTGAAGGCTGATTTCCTTTAGGATTGACTGTTAACTAAAACTAATAGCACACAGTACTTCAAGGGTAAAATCAAATGCATTCCTCAAAGTATTAAAACAAACGACTTTTGTTTAACTTTTCAGAAACTGATAAAACGGAAATTTTCTTCAAGGAAAAGCAATAATCAATCTAAGAGTAGGTTATATCTCTTTAGAAGAAAAGCCTAACTGTGTAAGTAGAGCTACCTAAAGTAAAAAGGTATGAATATTCTTTCCACACTAATGACAGCAAAACCAGTTAGCTGCAGAGAACGTGACAGATTGAATTTCCATGGCTAGTTAAGAACACATACAAGTTTGACACCTTTGGGACCCTGGCAGCCGTGATTCTAATTTGGTGTCTCCTACCAATTTACATTTGCACATGATGAATGAAACAGTGGTAGCCAGATTAGACTGCTTATTTTGTTAAATGCTGAGTTGCAAAAACAACAGGGTCAGAGTAAAAGCAAGTTTAAGAATTTAACCTCTTGAGGCACAGTATCTCATAACTCTAATTACGAAGGGTGACTCTAATAGCTGAGCAATGGACTATTACTTAGCCACAGGAAGAAACAACAGCAAATTAATTAGTGTCTTATTTTTCTTCTAAGATTAATTGTTACAGTATACATTTGAAGATTTTGAACTCAGTCTTTAAAAGCAAGATAATGACTTCCAAGTCAACAAATTAGTAAGAGTAGTGAATACTGAAATAGATCCAAGTATATGAAAAACTTCCTGTTTTAATAATGGGAATATCACTAACTGATATATCAAAAAATAAGGTCATTGCACAAAAGACATTGGAAAACATACCTATTTGAAAGAAATTCAAATCTAATTCATGCCAAAATAATTTCAAATAAGTGTGAATGTAAAAACACATTTTAAAACATAAAAATACTAGAAGAAAGCAGGAAATTTTAACCCCATTTTACTGATTTCAGAAGTGAAAAGGATATTTTAAGCACAAACCCACTGGAAATATAAAAAAGAAAAGCTCCAGGTGTTTTAGTATTTTCTATCCCATCTTTTATTCTAGCATTTAAAAAACACTTATTCCTTTCCTGTTATGAGCAATGCTTCTGCGAAAATCTTTATATGTGTACCTCTTGCAAAGATACTCTATGATGAATTACTAGCAGTGGAACTTCTAGGTCAAAGCATAGATGTACTTTAAATTTCATTTGATATGGGCTGAAGCTAGAAATAAACTAAAGGTTTATGAGTCTCCACTTGTTTCCCACCTCTGCTTATTATCAATCTTAAAAGGATTTTGCCTGTCTGATAGGTAAAAAAATTTCGTTGTTTCTTCTTGCAGTTTTACATTTTTTCCCCCCTTAATTTACCTCTTTAATCCACCTGCCATTTTATTTTAGAGTTGGTCTCAGTTAAGGGCTTCACCTTTTCTCCTCTTCAGAGATGGTGAGTTGTCCCAACAAATGGATAGCCTGGAGTCCTAATATCAGTTCATGAATCATCAGGCTTTTATTCAACTGTTTGAAATGCCACAACCATCATATATTCTCTTCACATATATATATATATTGATCCTTTTCTGGACTCTGTCTGTGCTATTATCTCTTGGTTCATTTGCCCTTTCTCTGCCACTCCCAACTTTATAGAATATTCAGGTACCTTCAGGACAACTAATCATCTTAATATTCTTCATTTTTGATAACATGTTGGCTATGCTTATCCATTTTCTCTTCTTGATACATTTTATGTTTATTTTTTAAAACATATTTATCTATTTATTTATGGATGCACTGGGTCTTTGTGGCTGTACTCGGGCTTTCTCTAGTTGCAGCGAGCGAGGGCTACTCTCTAGTTGCAATGCTTGGACTTCTCATTGTGGTGGCTTCTCTTGTTGCAGAGCACGGGCTCTAGAGGGCTTCAGTAGCTGTGGCACATGGGCCTAGTTGCCCTGAGGCATGTAGAATCTTCCCACACCAGGGACTGAACCCATGTGCCCTGCATTGGCAGGGGGTTCTCAATCACTGGACCACAAGGAAGTCGCTGGATAAATTTTAGAATCAACTTGTCAAGCAAAAAAAAACCCAGTTAGAATTTTGATTAAAATTTATAACAAATGTGTAGAATGAATTATAACAAATTAAGTGTCTCATCTAGGAATGTGACATGTTTTTCCACTTATTCAGGGAATTATTTTTTCCTTTGGTAAAGTTTCATTGTTTTCTTCACATAAATTTTACACATTTCCGGCTAAAAGGATGAAGTAACCAACTTATATAATGACTTTTTGTTCTAGACTCAGGGAATATAGAAATGAACAAGACAAGTTCTCTGTTCTTGTGGAGCCTGTATTCTAATTGAGAGATACAGTCAACAGACAAATGAACAAAAAAGATGACATAGAATTTCTCTGCAGAGAATTAGAGTTATATGATAGAGATATAGGGAGGCTGGGGGCTTCCCAGGTGGCACTAGTAGTAAAGAATCCACCTGCCAATGCAGGAGAAATAAGAGATGCGGGTTTGATCCCTGGGTTGGGAAGATCCCCTGGAGGAGGGCATGGCACCCACTCCAGTGTTCTTGCCTGGAGAATCCCATGGACAGTGGAGCCTGGTGGGCTATAGTCCATAGTGTTGCAGAGAGTTGGACACGACTGAGCGACTTAGCACGCATGCATAGGGAGTTTATTTTAGATAGGATTAGTAAACTGAGATCTGAATAGCAAAAAGAAGCCATTCTTTTGAAGATGGTAGAGGTGCGGGTAGCATTCTAAGGAGATGGAATGCTGCTGCTGCTGCTAAGTCACTTTAGTCGTGTCCGACTCTGTGCGACCCCATAGACGGCAGCCTACTAGGCTCCGCTGTCCCTGGGATTCTCCAAGCAAGAACACTGGAGTGGGTTGCCATTTCCTTCTCCAATGCATGAAAGTGAAAGTGAAGTCGCTCAGTCTTGTCCAACTCTCCATGACCTCATGGACTGCAGGCTACCAGGCTCCTCCGTCCATGGGATTTTCCAGGCAAGAGTACTGGAGCGGGCTGCCATTGCCTAAGGAGATGGAATAGCTAATGCAAAAAGTCTTAAAGCCCTTAAAAACTTGGCTGTTTCAAGGAACAGAAAGGTCACTGAGGCTGTGAGGGTAGTGGGGAAGGGGGAATTAAAAGTCATTAAATGCTCCAAACATTTAGGGACAAAGAAGATCATGTAGACCTTCACAAGGAGTTTGTATTTTATTTTAAATGTGATGGGAAGTCATTGAGAGCAGTGAGTAGGGGAATGACTTGATCTGATTTACGGTTTTGAAAGATCATGATAGTAGCTAGTGGAAAAGGGATCGCAGAGGTGGTTGTGGTTTAGTTGCTAAGTCGTGTCTGACTCTTTGAGACTCATGGACTGTAGGCCGCGAGAGTCCTCTGTCCATGGGATTTCTTGGGCAAGAATACTGGAGTGGACTGCCATTTCCTTCTCCAGGGGAACGTTCTCGACCCAGGGATCAAACCCACGTCTCCTGTGTTGCAGGCGGAGTCTTTATAGCTGAGCCACCTGGGAGGCACTTACAGAGGTCCAAGAGTGAAAGAAATAAGACTTGTGAAAAGACTGATTAGGTGGCATAAGTGAGAGGTAATAGTGGCTTAGAATGGAAAGGTAGTGGTAGACAAAGTGAAAAGCGGTGGGTTTGGTATTGATTTTGAAGATTTAGTCAAATGGATTTGCTGATAAATTAGAAAGATAGGAAAGAAGGCTGAATGCTGGAGAATTGATGGTTTTGAATTGTGGTGCTCGAGAAGACTCTTGAGAGTCCCTTGGACTTCAAGGAGATCAAACCAGGCAACCCTAAAGGAAATCAACCCTAAATAGTCATTGGAAGGACTGATGCTGAAGCTGAAGCTTCAATACTTTGGCCACCTGATGCAAAAAGTCGGCTCACTGGTGAAGACGCTGATGCTGGGGAAGATTGAGGGCAAGAGGAGAAGGGGGTAACAGAGGATGAGATAGTTAGATAGTATCACTGACTCAGCGGACACGAATTCGAGCAAACTCCGGGAGATAGTGAAGGACAAGGGAGCCTGGTGTGCTGCAGTCCATGCGGTTTCAAAGAGTCAAACACAACTTAGCAACTGAACAACAACGAAAAGGACAGAAAATGGAGGAAAGAGAGGAATAAAAATCTCCAGTGTTTGTTGACTTGAACAGCCTGGTGGATGATGATGCTTTTTGATATTGGCAAGACATGGAGGAGGAGATGTGGAGAAGAAATCAAGAGTTTGTTATTGCCATGTTAAAACGAAATGCCCATTAGACACTCATGTGGAACTGTCAAGTGTACAGATGCATTCAGAATCTGGGATTCAGGGAAAAGTTCAGACTGGAGATACACATTTGGGAGTCATCAGTGAATAGTTTTCAGAACATCGGTCCTGAATTCTGTTGCTTGCAAAGAGTGTACAGGAAAAGAAAAGAGCCTATGACAAAGCCCTGAGTTCTCCCAATAACCTGAAGACTAGCTGGTGTTAAATAAGCAAAAGAAAATGAAAAGGGGGTCCCTTAATGAGGAAGGAAGAAACCTAGTGTGGTCTCTCACAAGCTAAGAGAACCAAGTTTCCAGAAGGAAGCATATTAAGTTTCAAGAAGGAAATAGTGGCTGCGCTTGCTGCTTCAGTTAGAACAGAAGTCAGTAAGTTCAGAACAGTCATCATAAGCTTTGGAAACAGAGAGGTCTGGTTATGACATAAAAACAATCTTAGCATCAGGGGGATGATTGCTTAACTGGATTGGGTTAAGGAGGAATTATGAGGTAGGAATCAGAAGTAGACTCTAGAAAGAGACAAATCTTTAAAACTTTTTTTAAGAGAGGGAGCAGAAAAATTGGATAGAATGAGTCAAGGTAGCTTTTGTCATTGTATTTTTGTTAAAATACAAACCAGAACATATTTGTACAAAGATGGAAATAATCCGGTAGAAAAAGAGAAACTGATGAGGTAGTAATCTCGGAGAGACAGCAGTGACCGGTCCTGAAGAGTGATCTTAGCTCCTTGTCCAGGGATTGAACTTGGGTAGCCTGTATAAGGGAGAAGGCACTGGCACCCCACTCCAGTACTCTTGCCTGGAGAATCCCATAAATGGAGGAGCCTGGTAGCCTGCAGTCTGTGGGGTTGCTGAGTCGGACACGACTGAGCGACTTCACTTTCACTTTTCACTTTCATGCATTGGAGAAGGAAATGGCAACCCACTCCAGCGTTCTTGCCTGGAGAATCCCAGGGAGAGGGGAGCCTGGCGGGCTGCCGTCTATGGGGTCGCACAGAGTTGGACACGACTGAAGTGACTTAGCAGCAGCAGCAGCCTGTATAAAAACCAGGAATTCTAGCCACCATTCCACCAAGAGCTAGAGGCTAGAAGCAAAGTAGCCCTGGCCCTTTCCCACATTTAAAAGCAAGAATATTTCAAGGAGGCAAAAACTGTAAAAACAGGAAGCTTTATTATTAGAGACACAGCACAGCGTGTGGGAGAGCATACAGAGAAACAGTCTATGTCAGAAACTAGGCAGAAATATACACCCAGAGAGGAGTGTAGGCATCCTGAATGAGGAGCCCAGGAAGAAGGTGACTTAAATCACTTACATAAGACACTCCTTCTGGGTCTTTGTTTGCACTGGCTAATTATTTTGTTTCTTTCTTCACATGTGACCAGTCCTAGGATCCTCCTCAAGATGTGCACACAACATTTTTTAAGATGGATCTCATTGCAGAGGCCTATGGGTGCATGTCCACACTTATTGTGGGGTGAATCCCTCTCCCTTTTCAACCCCCAAGAAAGCCTCCTTGGTCATGTGCAGACTAGGAAGTCTTTCTTGACCTCAGGAGTGGGAACCTTATCACTTTAGCAGAGCTCAGCTTTTGTCACTAGCTTTGTCCTTAGAGTGTCTGGGTGAGAACAAAGCTTGAATTTTACTCCACTTGACAAACACCAGCTGTCCAGCCCAGTTTAGCTCAGTTCAGTTGCTCAGTCCAACTCTTCAGTGTCCAGCTCTTTGTGACCCCATGGACTGCAGCATTCCAGGCTTCCCTGTCTATCACCAACTCCCAGGGCTTGCTCAAACTCATGTCCATTGATTCGGTGATGACATCCAACCATCTCATCCTCTGCTGTCCCCTTCTCCTCCTGCCCTCAGTCTTTCCCAGCATCAGGGTCTTTTCCAATGAGTCAGTTCTTCACATCAGGTGGCCAAAGTATCGCATTTTCAGCTTCAGCATCAGTCCTTCCAGTGAATATTCAGGACTGATTTCCTTTAGGACGGATTGGTTGGACTTCCTTGCAGTCCAAGGGACTCTCAAGAGTCTTCTCCAACACCACAGTTCAAAAGCATCAATTCTTTGGTGCTGAGCTTTCTTTATAGTCCAACTCTCACATCCAAACATGACTCCTGGAAAAACCATACCTTTGACTAGACAGACCTTTGTTGGCAAAGTAATGTCTCTGCTTTTTAATATGTTGTCTAGTTTTGTCATAGCTTTTCTTCCAAGGAGCAAGCGTCTTTTAATTTTGTGGCTGCAGTCACCATTTGCAGTGATTTTGGAGCCCAAGAAAATAAAAGCTTTCACTGTTTCTATTGTTTCCCCATCTATTTGCCATGATTTCCCCATCTATTTGTCCAGGCCAGGGGCCCACCTATCTCCTACCTTAGTAAGAGCAAGAAAGGATAACTGGTGGAGCAGAGCTCTTGAGAGGAGAGGAAACAGGAACTAAAACACAAATTTAGGGGATGCCTTTAACGGTAACAAGGCCTGTAATGGTAAGAAGGAGGATGAGGTGTGGAGAAGCCAGGGTGTTGGATGGAAAATATGATGAATATTTTGAAACATAAAGTGGCTGAGAAGTGATAAGAATAATGGAAGAAGGGAAGACAGTGATCCATGAACAAATGAAGGGGGAGTTAAGAGGGATCAGTTGGTGACAACATCTTGGTGCAGTGGCAGCTGGCATTACCTTTAAAAGAGTTTGTGTAGTGTTGAGTTAAAAAAATAGTCACAACCTAAAAGTTGACAGTTATGTTTTATTTGGTGGGAATTTTTAGGACTTCAAGCCTGGGAGATAGCATTTCAAGTGACCTTGAGAGAATTGCTCTGGGCAGGGGGAGGAGTCAGGCTATATAGAAGTTTGCAACAAAGGGTAGGTAGTCTGAACATCAGAAGTATTTTCATGAATTAAAGAAAACCAGATATCTCAAGTTTGGGAATTTAGCACTTTTCTATGTATGGCAAGATGCAAGAGTCTGGGCTCACTTTTCATATTTATCTTGGCTATCTGGGGCCAGCATCATGTTTCTCTTCGGTGCTCACCATAGGGAGTGGCTGCAGCCTGAAAGGGGCTGGATGGTAGGTGTTGTTCTCCTTCCTGGTTGCCCTGGAAGGCTGGAATTAATTGATGATGATTTTGACACCCTCGTTTATTGATACAGCAGGAAATACTCCATTTCCCAGTTGGGACTTCCCTCGTGTTCTAGAGGTTAAGAATTCACCTGCCAATGCAGGGGACAGGAGTTCGATTCTGGATCCAGGAAGATCCCACATGCCACAGGGCAACTAAGCCCATGAACCACAGCTACTGAGCTGGAGTGCCCTACTTAGCCTATGCTGCAAATACCAAAGCCCACGTGCTTAGACTGACTGCAAAGAAAAGTAGCTTGGGGGGTTTCAAGGAAAAAGGAAGAGAAATGATGAAATGATTTGGGGCAACATGAGAAGTTGTTTCAAATGTAAGAATACCTATGAGAGGAATAATATTCTCTTGTACTTGAAATGCTGTAAGGGAGGTAGAAATGTTGTAAGGGAGGTGAGAAAAGAGAATTTAAAGACAAAGGAGAAAGGGAAAGATATACCCATCTGAATGAAGAGTTCCAAAGAACAGTAAGGAGAGATAAGAAAGCCTTCCTCAGTGATCAGTGCAAAGAAATAGAGGAAAACAATAGAATGGGAAAGACTAGAGATCTCTTCAAGAAATTAGAGATAACAACAGCACATTTCATGCAAAGATGGGCACAGTAAAGGACAGAAACGGTATGGACCTAACAGAAGCAGAAGATAGTAAGAAAAGGTGGCAGGAATACACAGAAGAACTATACAAAAAAGATCTTAATGACCCAGATAACCACGATGGTGTGATCACTTACCTAGAAACAGACATCCTGGAATGCAAAGTCAAGTGGGCCTTAGGAAGCATCATTATGAACAAAGCTAGTAGAGGTGATGGAATTCCAGCTGAACTAGCTATTTCAAGTCCTAAAATATGATGCTGTTTAAGTAATGTACTCAATATGCCAGCAAATTTGGAAAACTCAGCAGTGGCCACAGAACTGGAAAAGGTCAGTTTTCATTCCAGTCCCAAAGAAAGGCAATGCTGAAGAATGTTCAAACTACCACACAATTGCACTCATCTCGCATGCCAGCAAAGTAATGCTCAGAATTCTCCAAGTGAGGCTTTAACAGTTCATGAACTGAGAACTTCCAGATGTTCAAGCTGGATCTACAAAAGGCAGAGGAATCAGAGATCAAATTGCCAATATCCATTGGATCATCCTAAAAGCAAGAGAGTTCCAGAAAAAATCTACTTCTTCTTTATTGACTACACAAAATTCTTTCACAGTGTGACTCACAACAAACTGTGGAAAATTCTTAAGGAGATGGGAATATCAGACCACCTGACCTGCCTCTTGAGAAACCTATATGCAGGTTAGGAAGCAACAGTTAGAACTGGACATGGAACAGCAGACTGGTTCCAAATAGGAAAAGGACTATGTCAAGGCTGTATATTGTCACCCTGCTTATTTAACTTATATGCAGAGTACATACTGCTAAATGCCAGGCTGGAAGAAGCACAAGCTGGAATCAAGATTGCTGGGAGAAATATCAATAACCTCAGATATGCAGGTGATACCACAGTTATGGCAGAAAGTAAAGAAGAACTAAAGAGCCTCTTGATGAAAGTGAAAGGAGAGTGAAAAAGTCGGCTTAAAACTTAACATTCAGAAAACTAAGATCATGGCATCCGGTCCCATCACTTCATGGCAAATAGATGGGGAAACAATGGAAACAGTGACAGGCTTTATTTTTGGGGGCCCCTAAATCACTGCAGATGGTGACTGCAGCCATGAAATTAAAATATGCTTGCTCCTTGAAAAAAAAGCTATGACCAACCTAGACAGCATATTAAAAAGCAGAGACATTACTTTACCAACAAACGTCCTATAGTCAAAGCTATGGTTTTTCCAGGAGTCATGTATGGGTGTGAGAGTTGGACTGTAAAGAAAGCTGAGCGCTGAAGAATTGATGCTTTTGAACTGTGGTGTTGGAGAAGACTCTTGAGAGTCCCTTGGACCGCAAGGAGATCCAACCAGTCCATCCTAAAGGAAATCAGTCCTGAATTTTCGTTGGAGGGACTGATGCTGAAGATCTAATACTTCGGCCACCTGATTTGAAGAACTGACTTGTTGGAAAAGACCTTGATGCAGGGAAAGATTGAAGGCGGGAGGAGAAGGGGACAGCAGAGGATGAGATGGTAGGATGGTACCACCAACTCAATGGACATGAGTTTGGGCAAGCTCGGGGAATTGGTGATGGACAGGGAAGCCTGACATGCTGCAGTCCATAGGGTCACAAAGAGTCAGCCATGACTGAGCAATTGAACTGAACTGAAGGGAGGTAGTTCTGCTAGGCAACAAACCAGTCTTCCCAGGTGGCTTAGTGGTAAAGAATCAGCCTGTTAATGCAGGTGACGTAGGTTCAATCTTTGGGTCAGGCAGATCCCCTGGAGTAGGAAATGGCAACTCATTCCAGTATTCTTGCCTGGAAAATCCCATGGACAGAGGAGCCTGCTGGGTTACAGTCCATTGGGTTGCAAAGAGCTGCACACTACCAAACACACACACACACACACACACACACACAAACCAGCTTTCTGTCAGAACAGGAAGTTGAAGGGAAGATTTAGAGAAGAGGTGAAGTATAGAGGAAATGGGTGATAACAGATGTTGAAATCTAAAGGGTGGGGTGAAATGGTTTAGGATGGTTTGTGAAGAGCAGGTTGCCGAATCAGATGAAAAGAAAGAGAGAGTAGCATGGAGATGTTAATCAGGGTAATGATAGATGACCCTCAGGCTACCCGGTTGTGACTGAGTAAAAAGGATTGTAGAACTGTAGGGATTATCTTTTTTGTTATCTCTTGCAATGGAAAGGAAGGTGGGTAAGCTCTTTAAGAAGAGTAATACAGAGCTACACAAGCTGTTCTTTCAGGTGGTGTTATGGAGAATACTGGGTTTTTTTTTCATTTATTAAGTTATGAAATATAGGTTATCATTTCCTTCCAGTGTTATAATTGTCAGGTTTTGATGACGGGATTATTATCATCTTTCAGAACACGCTGGGATTTTTTTTCCCGAGTCCTTTTACCCTCTGGAACCACCTGGCCTAGTGCATTTTGATGCAAAGTACATTTTCAATTTAATTGATCTAGTCAGATTTGCTACATTTTGAAATGATTTTTATTTATATTTTATTGGTAGAAGGATTTTTCCTATTTTATGTCTGTGTCACATGTCGAAAAATGAACATTTTCCCCATTCCCAGTGCTAGCGTCATTCCACTTGAAAAATCTCCAAGGCTCTGCTGGAAAGAACACAGAGGAGAGCTGATGGTGGTGAAGCGGCCAAAAACTGACAAAGTGAACTTTAAACTGATTCCCGAGAACGTTTGCTGGTGACAACATACCAACCTGCCCACTCCGAGGCTTGGTTTAGTGCTGTTGAAATCCGTGCAAAGGTTTTAGTTCATAGATTGTAACTTGCTGGGAGAAGACGCGGGAAGGTAACCGAACTGTTGGAGCCCTGTAGCACTGGGCAGTTTTTGTAACCTATTTTCAAGTGATCCCACCAAAGGAGTAAAATACTTGCACCCAGGGCTCGTGGGAAAAACTATTTTCAACAAAACGTGAAAAGATGTTAAAAAAAAAAAGTTAAAAAATATAAGTCTTTTCAGTCTCCGAAGTACGATGAAATGCGACTGGGTAGCCGACCAGATGGATATCCCAAGTTTTCTTAACACAGGTTGGATTTGCGCTAACTCCCGGCCAGATCCATCCCACCCAAATCCAGCTCAGCGGTGGCATGCTTTTTTTCCCCCCAGCCTGTTCGCAAACCACCTTCTGAAGTGAGATTTCCCGCCATTTCAGTTCAAGAAATGAAAGGTCTCTTCCCGGCAGATTCTCCGGACTCGCTGGAGGCCCGAGCCCACACGGCTTTCCCCGCAAGGCAAGGAGCGGCACGCCCTGGGCGGCTGCATGCATCGTGATCCCGGGGATTGTGTCAAAAGGTGCCAGCAGACTAGCAGATAAAGCGTTTTAGCACCCGCCGAAAAAGCCGGACGGCGAAACCCGCCCGCTGTGGCGAAGCGAAAGCCGGGCGGGTCGGGCGCGCCTCCAGCGCCCGCGCGGGTCAGGACGGAGGAGCGCGGCCGTTGCCGGGAGGAGCGAAGCTTGGGGGCGGAGGGCGGGCGCGCGCGCCAACCCGACTCCGAATTGGTCGGCTCCGTAGAGCCGAGTGACGTCAGCCGGCGAGAACGTCGGATTTGTGTAGTGGGCGCGGGCAGGCAGGCGAGGGAGGCCTACTGCGCAGGCGCAGCGGCTGGGCTTCGTCCGCCCCCGGCTTTCCGGCCCAGCTCTCGCGGACAAGTCCCGACATCGCGCGCCCCCCCCCTACCTCCGCCCTCCGGGACCGCCCCCTCCCCCGGCTCGGCCTCGTCGGAGATAAACAATAGTTGGCTGGCGAGCGCCGAGGGTGCCTCCCGCCGCGGGGACTCGGCGGGCCGCGCGGGACCGGCGGGATCGCGGCCAGCCGGCCATGGCGGGGCTGTACTCGCTGGGAGTGAGCGTCTTCTCCGACCAGGGCGGGAGGAAGTACATGGAGGACGTTACTCAGATCGTGGTGGAGCCCGAGCCGGCGGCCGAGGAAGAGCCCTCGCCGCGGCGATCGCCCTCGCGGCCGCCGCCTCCGCCGCGGTCACCGCCGCCCCCGGCCGGCGGCGAAGTGGCGGGAAGAGGCGCCGCGGGGGCCGCCCGGGAGGCTCGCGCCGCGCCGCCCGACGCCGGGGCCTCGCCGGCTCCCGGCCGCTGCTGCCGCCGCCGCTCCTCGGTGGCCTTCTTCGCCGTGTGCGACGGGCACGGCGGGCGGGAGGCTGCGCAGTTCGCCCGCGAGCACCTGTGGGGTTTCATCAAGAAGCAGAGGGGCTTCACGTCGTCCGAGCCGGCGAAGGTGTGCGCCGCCATCCGCAAAGGCTTCCTCGCCTGTCATCTCGCCATGTGGAAGAAGCTGGGTGAGTTCCTCGGCTTGCTGCGGCCTCCCCCCTCCTCTTCTCCGGGCAGTTTTGGGCTTTCTGTTGCGCCGGCCCCGCGAGCCCCCCAACCCCCGGCCACCGAGGGCGCTCTCTGTGTGTCCATCGACGGGAGGGAAAATTCCACGGTCTCTCAGCGCGCTTTCCAGGATGGGGGGCTCCGGTCAAAGGAAAGTGGCTTTTCGGAAGGAGAGGGTTGCGGTCTCCTTTCAGACATCCCTCGCTTTATTTCCACCCCCCCGCGCCCCGGCCAGGATCGGTGGGGAGCCGTCCCCTCCTCCCTTCGCTACGCCACTCTGGTGGCAGCCAGCCGGAAAGCGTGTTTGAAACCTGGCGCCAGATTTTAGCCAAAAGATGCACTGAAGACGTGTTGCTACCCAGAACGCGCGAAGGAAGCGGGAGATGTCAAAAAAAAAAAAAAAAAAAGTGTCTCCTTCAAATCTGTCATCATTTTGCTGTTGAAGGACTTGTGCCTATCGATGGCCTCCTACCGGCGGTGTCAGGCCTCCAAAATTGACCCCGGGTGGCTGGTAGTTGGAGGAAGCTGTTGGCTATAGTAGAGAGGCTAAAAAGTTATCATCCAGCGACTTAGTCTTGGGAAGGAATTCGGTATGGTGATCCTGAAATGTTGCTAGGATATTTATGCTTGTACTGCTTATGAAAAACAAAAGCATGGAATGGGTTCTTACCACTTAAACTGGCCCCGTTACCGGGAGGTGTTAAATTCAGTTTAGGGCTTTTCAAAAGTGCACTTTTTTTGTTTTTAACCCTTTGGTACTTACCTTAGCTAATTGATGTCAGAGAGTTTTCAACAGTTTGCACGTAAAAATGCTTGTAAATTGTAGATACCCGTCAAAGTAGGAAGAGATAAGGAATTACTGATGTGCCAAAAGGAATCGGAGACCCTAATTTCTAAAAATTTGATGTAGTTGTAGTTTCATCAGAGCTTTGAATGTGTTCTAAAGCAGCCGATGTTTCTGTTCCCAACCTGTGTTATCATACAGAGTTTTAGGTGCTTAGGCATTGCTGTGAATGAATGGCATGAATCTTTTTTTAGAGAAAACACAATACCACTTCTGTTGTTTAAGAAAGTCCTCTTGTTTAAGGTAGCATAATGTTGCTTTATTTTCCGCAGAGGGACAGAGACATAGAGAAGAGTGTAAAGGTTAATCAGATACAGAACATTTTTTAAAAGTATTGTCATAGAGTTGTAGACTAGCTTCTTTCAAAGTCTGTTTTCTGTTTGCCTGGATTTCTGCCAAGAATTGTTTGATTGACTCATAGAACCTCCAGTCCGCCTGTGGGAGGCTGTTTGATCCAATCCCAGAGGCCCCTATTATGGATTTGTTTTGTTTTTGTGTAGGCAGAGCACAGCTGAAAGCACCAGCAGCATATTCCAGAAATTTGTCATTTCATTGCTTGTAGGGCAAGTGGGAGTGGACGGCAAGACAAGATAGAGGAAAATTAGATGCAGAGAACATTTAGAATCCTGTGTATTTTGGAGTACACTTGGAGCAACATAAATTTGCCATGTGTTTTCACTGAAAGGATAAAATATAAACCCTGTTACTTGAACGTTTTTTAATAAAGCAGAAATCCTGCTGTTAAATGTGAATGCGTATGTCTGTTGACATATATGTACTTTCTGAACCAAGATTTATACACCAAATGTTAAAGCTTATTTTGTTCCCACAGTTAACCTTATACTCCATCATCAAAACTTGAAGGAAAAAAGAGTAGGATACTTATATGGAAGTCTTGACAAACACAGTCTTCCTGTGTGTCAGGCTATAGTAGTGGTTCTCAAACTTTTTGCTATCAGAACCCTTTGTACTCAAATGATTCGAGGTTCTAAGCAGCTTTTGTTTATGTGGGCTACATCTATCATATTTTACTGTATGAGAAGTTAAAACTGAGAAATTTAGGGGCTTCCCTGGTGTTCCAGTGGTTAAGAATCTGCACTGTAGTGCAAGGGACGCCAGTTCCATGCCTGGTCTGGGAAGATCCTACGTGCCATGAACAACTAAGCCTGGATGCCACAGCTATCTGAGTCCCTGTGTTGCAACTACTGCAGCCTGGATGCCTAGAGCCTGGGCTCTGCAGCAAGAGAAGCCGCTGCAGTGAGAAACCCAAGAACTGCAATGAAGAATAGCCCCTTGTTGCTGCAACTAGAGAAAGCCCACATGCAGCAAGGGAGACCCACCGCAGCCAAAAAACAAATAAATCTTAATAAAAAAAACTGAGAAATTAATGAAATTTAACCTATTAAAAATAAGCTTATTGTGTGTTGACATTTTAAAGTGAAAAATCACTTTTCCCCCTAAGATAAATATTGAAATAAATATTCTAATCTTTTGCCCATGTTTTGTTTCTTTGAGTTTTGAGAGATCTTAATACATTCTGGATACAAGACGTTAATTAGATATACAATTCGAAAACATTTTCTCCCAGTCTGCAACTTTAGCATTTTTAAAGAGAAATTTTTAATTTCGATTAAATCAAATTTATCAAGTTGCTTTATATGGCAGTCTCACACACATATGTAGTAGAAAAAGGGAAGAATAGTTTGTCTTTTCAGATAATTGTGGATATTCCACCCTGAAGTGGTAGTTTCTTAAGATTAGTCAAAGTGGAATCTAAAACATCATCAATGAACTTTTCTATTTTAACAGTAAGAGCCATTGGTTTCTCTTGCACTTTGAATCAGCCTTTTACCCACATGTGTTCTTGTGGCATGGTACATGAGTCATTTGGAAAATAATGGCTCACTGAATTTATGTAGATCTTCCAAGTATTGATGCATTTCATTATACAATATTAAAATACCCACATTTGTTACTATCACTGATCTCATCAGAGAAGTCTTAAGATTGGGAAGTTACCAAGTTTATTGTCATCACTACAAGGTAGTGGACATATAAATTCTAAAATATGAGGTTTGGGGACATCCCTGCTGGTCCAGTGGTTATGAATCTGCCTTGCAATGCAGGGGACTCAGGTTCCATCTCTGGTAGGGGAACTAAGATCCCACTTGCTTCAGAGCAGCTAAGCCCACGGGCCTGTAAGTACTGAGCCTGCATGCCACAACTAGAGAGGACATGCCCTGTGAGGAAAGATCCCACGTGACGCAATAAAGATACCGACTGTTGCAACTAACACCCAATGCAGCCAAATGAATACGAGGTTTTAAGCAGCAGTTCGAAGTTTATCACTGGCAACAAATAACTGTCTGCTTTTCTTGAAAAACTTCATTTTGAAAAAAATGTATGCCACATGCCCAAGTCTTTCTTTTTTTTTGGCTGTGCCTTGTGGCTTGCAGCATCTCAGTGTCCTGACCAGGGACACAGCAGTGAAAGGTCACAGACCTGGGACTTCCCTAGTGGTCCAGTGGCTAAATGCCTTCCCAGTGCACGGGGCCCAGGTTTGATCCCTGGTTGGGGAACTAGATTCCACATGCCAAAAACTATGTTCTGGAGACTAAAAAAGATTCCGTGTGCAACATTGAAGAGTAAAAATCCCATGTGCTTCTACTAAGACTCGGAGTGAAAGTGTGAAAGTTGCTCAGTCGTGTCCAACTCTTTGTGACCCCATGGACTATGGAATTCTCCAGGCTAGGATACTGGAGTGGGTAGCCTTTCCCTTCTCCAGGGGATCTTCCCAACCCAGGGATCGAACCCAGGTCTCTCGCATTGCAGGCAGATTCTTTACCAGCTGAGCCACAAGGGAAGCCCAAGAATACTCGAGTGGGTATCCTATCCCTTCTCCAGCGGATCTTCTGGACCCAGGAATTGAACCGGGACGGATTCTTTACCAACTGAGCTATGAAGAATGAATAACTAAATAAGACCTGGAACAGCCAAATAAATAAATATATATAAAAAGAAAGGCCAGAATCCTAACCACTAGACCTCAGGGAATTCCCTGCTCAGGTCTTACTAAGTCATTTTTATCAGTCTTTCAAGTAAAAATGATGGTCTGTGAAAATTGTGGCTACTTCTTTCCATAAGTCACTCGGTCACAAACGCTTTTCCTCTTTACAGCCATACTATGCAACAGAAGCCTTTTATGCACCTCCCTTCTTGTTTTACAGAATGTTGAAAAGACATGTATTCGTGGATGGAAGTTTAGTAAAATTAATTTTTATTGCATCATCAAGGACATTCATAAGTTAAACTGGTTTCCCTTTTTTTTTGCCAACTGAGCCACAAGGGAAGCTCTCCCTTTTCTTTTTTTAAACTGGAAGTGAGTGGCTATGTTTTTCTGACTTTGAGGCATGTGGGGTCTTTAGTTTCCCAATCAGAGATCAAATCCAGTCCCTTGCACTGGAAGTGCAGAGTCAACCACTGGACTGCCAGGGAAGTCCCTGGTTATAGCGTATACAGGACTACTAGTTCACTTTGGTACCATTGCCTTGATTCCTGCTAAGCAACAGCAGTTTTACTAGCCACTGCTTTTCAACTATCAGTACAGATGTCAACACAGTGAAAAGGGCAAATAAACTTAGAAATATTATGAAAATGGTTTTGGTCTTGTGGAATCCCTGTAAAGATGATTCGCACCATTGTGAGATAACTGCTGTGTTTTGTCTGTTTCTCGGCTAAATCTTGGGGTCTTTGGGAGCAGAGATACTGCCTTACACATCTTATGGTTAATCTTTTAGGGCTGACCATGCAATTCCTTGCCCAAAGTGGCTGCTAGTTTAATTGAATTTCTGTGGGTGTGGTGATTAAATTGGCATTTTAACCTTTTTTTTTTAAATTAAAAATTTCCCCCTTTAAAAATTATAATGTATATGCATACGGTTTACCATTTTAGCCAGGTTTAGGTGTATAATTCAGTGGCATTACGTATATTCATAGGATTGTGCAACAATCACCACTCTGCATTTTCAGAGCTTATCCATTATCCAAACAGAAATTCAGTACTCATTAAACAGTAATTTCCCATTATCCTCTTCTCCAGCCCTGGTAAACCTCCATTTTACCTCCAGTTGCTATTCACCTCTTCTAGGTACCTCATATAAACAGAACCATACAACATTTGCCCTTTTTGAATTTTATTTCATTTAGCATGATGTCTTTAAGGTTTGTCCAAATTGTAGCATGTGTCAGAATTTTCTTCCTTTTTAAGGCTGAATAATATTCCACTGTATATGCACACCACATTTTATCCATTCATCCATTGATATTTGGGTTGTTTCCATCTTTTAATGCTGCTAGAACTTGAGTGTAGAAGTGCCTGTTAGATTCTCTGTTTTCAGTTCTTTGGAGTCTAAACCTGGAAGTGGACTGGCTGGGTCATTTGGTAATTCTGTGTTTGATTTTCTGAGGAATCACCAAACTGTCTTCACAGCAGGTGCATTGTTTCACGTTGCCACTAGCAGTTCTCCCAGGGTCCTGATATCTCCCCATTCTTGCCTCCATTTGATATTTTTCTTTTCTTAAAAAATAATAGCCATACTAGTGGGTGGGGAGGGCTTTCTTATATTTTTAAAGAATGCTTTCTTTGTCTTTCTACACCACACCCCCTTATTTTTTTTGGCCGCTTCTGACCTGCAACATTTTGGTTTCCCAATCAGGGATGGATCCCACACCCCCTGCAGCAGAGGGTGGAGTCTTAACCACTGGACCCCCTGGGAAGTCCCCTAAGCCCTTCTTCATTTATTTAATTACCGTTAAGCTTGACCTCTCTAGCATTGTTCAAGTGCTTATATACTCTTGCCAAATTTACAGAGGAAAACTTGAATTATCTAAAAATTTTTATATGACTTATTTTTGTCTTGAGGCAGAGGGACTTGATGAATATAGCATAGAGTGAGAGAGAATGTGAATATATCCTTTTTTCTTTTTTTTTCTTTTGGCCATGTCATGTGGCTTGTGGGGTCTTAGTTCCTCAACCAGGGATTGAACTTGGGCCCCCAGCAGTGGGAAGCTTGGAGTCCTAATCACTGGACTGCTAGGGAATTCCCAACATATCCTCTTTTTGAAGTTTGTTTATTTTGGCTGTGCTGGTTCTTGTTGGGGCTCATGGCCTCTGGAGCACACAGACTCAGTAGTTGCAGCACAGGCGTAGTTGCAGTGTGTGGGATTTTAATTCCCCCATCAGGGATTGAACCCAGGCCCCCAGCATTGGGAGCATGGAGTCTTATCCATTGGACTACCAGGGAAGTCCCAGCATATTCTTAAAAATTTTTTTTCATATTATTACTTCTTGATCTTAAGTTACAGTGTATGCCTAATTGATTTATATTCCTATGTGTGGATGTACTGTTCCTGTGTTATGCTTGCCTTCTAAGAAATAATGTTTCAGAGTTTATGTGTGCTTCTTTTTAGGCTTATTCATTTGAAATAATGTTCTTATTGCCCTTTCCTTTTGATAGTGAGCAACGTGCAGCTTTTATTCCTTTGAATCATAGTTCATTGACTTGTGTCATCAAGAGAACCATTAGAAAGGTAACAGCATACACTTGAAATGAATGAAGTGAGATCGCTGATGTGATTACAGGAAATTCGCCACAGTATTTGTAAAGGACGATGAAATATGGGAAGTTTTATTTTTTTAATTTTTCAACTGAAAAGCAAAGCATTTACTTAAAAGAATGTGGCTAAAGAAATGAATTATGAAGAAACTGGTCTTAACCTAGATTGTTGATTCTATGTTTGGCAGATAGTTTTCATTATCTTAAATTTAAAGACAGAAACAGAGATGGACAAATGCAGAAGAGGGGCAGAAGGGGTAAAGGGAAACGAGAAAGCCAGGCTCTGTTGTGTCCCACTCTTTCCAACCCCATGGACTGTAGCCCACCAGGCTCCTCTGACCGTGGCATTCTCCAGGCAAGAATGCTGGAGTGGGTTGCCATTCCCTTCTCCAGGGCATCTTCCAGACCCAGGGATTGAGCCTGGGTCTCCTGTATTGCGGGCAGATTCTTTACCATCTGAGCCACCAGAATCTTCCCCACATTTGAAGAAAACTTACTAAATCATGGAATTTAAGCTTGTATCATTAGTCTCATATTTTTCAGTTTTTGGTATTAAGGACCTTCATCGTCTTGCTCATCACATGTGCTGAATGAATTTGCCACATTTATCAAGTACCGATCTTGTCTGTTTTTGCTAGTCATTCATGACTTTCCATCAGTGTTAGAGAATCTGTGCTGCCGCATGCTGTTGCCTGTAGTTCGCTCCTTCTTTCCTCCTTACTGAGTGGTTATTCCATTGTCTAGATATACCGCGGCTTGTTCCTTCACCCATTGATAGGCATTTGTATTGTCCGCAGCTTTTGCCTGTTACGAATAAAGCTGATGTAAAGCTTTTCTTTACAAGAGTGAATGTAGAAAGGGTGATGGAACTAGAAAATTTCATTTGGTAACCATCATAATAGTTGAGTCAGCCAAGAAACATCAATAAACACTAAAACTAGTAGGTAAAACTTTGAGGAACAGAATTGCTATAATGAGTTCCCTAGAGGGGTGGTTAGCACACATTGGATGTTCTAAAGACAACATAAATGTATTCTCTCATGGTTCTGGAGGCCAGAAGTCTGAAACCCAGGTGTCAGTAGGGTTGATCCCGTTTTGGAGGCTCTG
The DNA here is from genome assembly GCF_042477335.2 of Ovis canadensis. Lineage (NCBI taxonomy): Eukaryota > Metazoa > Chordata > Mammalia > Artiodactyla > Bovidae > Ovis > Ovis canadensis. The sequence continues at coordinate 20,750,992 of NC_091255.1, read as the reverse complement.
AGGGCGAATCTGTTCCATCCTCTCTTCTAGGTTCTGGTGGCTGGCAGCAGTTCTTGGCATTTCTTGGCTTGTTCCGTCCCCACTGTCTTTATGTCGCCTGTGTCTTCTCCCCTTCTGTCTAAAGGACACTTGTCTTTGGATTTAGGACCCACTCTAATCCAGGGTGATCGCTTCTTAAGATGTTTAACCTAATTACATTTGCAAAGATCCTTTTCCCAAATTAGGTCGCATTCACAGCTTCTGGGTGGGCATATCTTTTATTGGTGTTGGGAGGGGTCACCATTCAGTTCACTCCAAAGGATATTTATGTTGTCTCAGATAATCTCCCTGTGAAACATATTAATTACAAAAAGAAAAAGGTTAGAGGGAGAAACCTGGCAGACACCACCTTAATTGAGTGATTCAAGAGTAGCATCACTTTTCATGGGACAAATCGAAATTGTATACTGCCTGCAGGGAGATGATCATATTTCTGTGATGTTCCTGCCAAAAATGCATAATCTGGTTACAAACATGAGGAAACATGAAACAAACCCAAACTGAGAGACATTCTTGAAATGACTGGCCAAGTGTTCCTAAAAAGCATCAAGGAAACACTGAGGTTCCAAGTTGGAAGTGACTAAAGATACATGATAAGCATATATAACAAGGGATCCTGAATTTTATTTTTTATTATAAAGCATATTGTTAGGCTAGTTGATGAAAATAAGTGAGATCTATAGATTAGGTGGTACTATGCTCTCAGTGTTAATTTCCTGATTCTGATGGTGTAGAAATTAGGGCTTTCTGGTGCTTACATTGCAATTCTGTTCCTCAAATTTCACCCTCTACCCAAGGAATCCACCTGTGATGCAGGAAACGCAGAGACTCGGGTTTGATCCCTGGGCCTGGAAGAATCCTGGAAAAGGAAATGGCAAAACCATTTTAGTATTGTTGCCTGGGAAATTCCATGGACAGAGGAGCCTGGCTGGGTCGCTGAGTTGGACACGACTGAGAGACAGGAATTAGATACTATAATAGTATTTGGGAGTGATGGTATATTTTGTGGTGGTTGACTTTCTGTTGGTTCAAGAAAAAAGTTCTTTGGATTATTCCTGAGGGGGCAGGGAAGTAAACCTGAGGAAGTAGGTGTCCGATCGGAAGAGGAATCTAGGTAGCTCTTCATCAGAGCCCTGCAGTTGGATGCATACCAGGTAACCAAGGCTGTGTTTATTTGTTTCAGTGAAGAGGATAAATCAAAACCGCGGCAACATTTGGCATCATCATTTGATTAAATTTGATTATAATCTCCTGTCATTTTCAGACTGTCAGACTTTTGGAGTAGTGAGACTATATCAGATCATCACCTCTGCTCATGTTTTAGGTGACACAAATCTTTGTGGTTCTTTGAGAGATGTGGTAATGCTTTTAACTTGCTATTTTGGAAGAGAGTGCTGTTGGTAGTCTTGCACTTGGCCTTTTCTACCGTAGCAGACTTTCTGACCAATTACTGAGAACGGTGAGAGGAAGCTGTTAGTTGCTGAGGTTATTTGGGGACCAAAAGCTGTGGGATAGATAGGTTTGGGATTCCATTGGGTCTCAGGTAGACTGGATCGAAAGTCTTTAGAACCTGACCTCCATGGGCCTTAGCTCTTACTTATCAGTGGACTGTGGCTGTATTCTGTAGCTCCAGAATTTTTATCTTGGAGCTGTTGTTCAGTAGTTACTCAGTGTTGTGGGTATCTCCTTTTCCTTCCTGTTTAGCTGCGTGTGAAAATGGCCACATACCACTTTGAAGATGGTTAACAATTCTTTAAACTTGGAAGATTGTTTTGTTTCTTGTTTTTTGTTGAAAGAGCATTCTGGAGATCCAGTTTTTCTTCTCCCCTGGTGTTGGTGAAGTAACCATACCAGAAGTAACCATTGTCTTTGGGTAATTAACTGCTCTCATCTGATCTCCATCACCTCAGGATTTTCCCACCCACAGAGGTCAGGAGACCCATTTTCATGGCAGCCTCTTCCCTTAGTATTTCTTGCTTAGAGAGAAAAGTCAGTAAAATATGTTTAAAAGATTTTGGTGTACTGTATATAAAATAGATAAACAGTAAGCATATCTGTATAGCACAGTGAATGCATTCAATATCTTATAATAACCAATAGTGGAAAAGAATAAAGAGTATATAGGAACTTCTTTGGTAGTTCAGTGTCAAAGACTCCAAGCTCCCAATGCAAGAGGCCTGGGTTCCATTCCTGGTCAGGGAAGTAAGACCCCACATACCACGCGGTGTATCCAAAAAGAAAGAAAGGAAAAAAAAAAAAAAAGATGTCTAACTGAATCACTTTGCTAAATACCTAACACAATATTGTAAATCAGTTATACTTCAATTAAAAAAAGGTTTTGTTGTTTACTCAATTACTTCCTTAATTATTGAAAAAGAGTCTTCTCAACTTTTCTTGGGGTGGATAAGTGGGATGCATATTCATATAATAGATTTAATCTAAGGTCCCTATTTCCCTAAATCTTTGAATTGTTTCCTTCATATCATTGTGTTTGTTTTCTGGAACTTAATAATAAAGTACCAAAAATTGGTTGACTTAGCAGAAGTCTCTTGTCTCACAGGTCTGGAGGCCCAGGGTGCAAGATCAGGGCTCTGGCTGGGCCATGCTGTTCCTGTCTCCTGACAGCGCTGAGAGGAAGCCCCTTACCCCTCCTAGCTTCATGTTTACCAGGACTTCGTGGCATTCCCTGGCTTGTAGGAGCAGCCCTCTAGTCCGATGACTCTCCCTTCTGCGTTTCCCATCTTTCCTCTGCGGGTTTGTCTGTCTCTGTGTTCGTATTTACCCTTTCTGTAGGAACACCAGTGCTACTGCATTAGAGCCCGCCCTCACGACTTATTTTAACTTGACTGTCTCTGTAAAGACCCTCTTTCTGAGTAAGATCATGTTCTCAGGTACTGAGTATTAGGATTTCAGCATATCTTTTTTGGAAGGACACAGTTCTGCTCCTTAACAGTCATGTCAAATTGTTTGTTGTTTCTCAGTCATGGAACCGTTGGCTGGAGTTGGATCTGTTTGCAGAGAAGTTTTATTACCATAATTCTAAGCTAGTATGCTCACTGTAGACTATCCACTTATTGTTTGCCCTGTCTCACCACTGGTTACTGCCTGGAATATGAACAGGAGACTCAACGTCTTCTACCCCTTATTGGTTCCGTAACTAATTGACATTTTTCTGAGAAGCAGTTGCTTGCAGCCTACTCTGTGGTGCTGGTTTTGTATTACAATTCTTTGCAAACAACACAGTGACTCAATCTACAATAAGGAGGGAAAAGAGCATGGGAGTTCAGTAGAAGGATGTTAGGCAGCTCACAGAATCAGACTAAAGGCTAAACCAGGTTTTGCAGTGGACAGAAGCAGGGATCTCTGGGGCTCTAGGTGATAGGAACTGGTGGACACTCATTGAAAGGTTTTAGTTTCTGGGGTGAATCAGCTCCAAAAGTTGGCTTTATGCCTTTCTATCTAAAGATGCAAATATATGAAGAGTAACACAGGTCATTTGCCTACAGCTAAGCCAGGAGCAAGCAGGTTTTTAGTTCCGTCCTAAAGACTGCATGCAATGGAGGCTGTGAACTCCAGAACAAAATTGGGATGCTAGTATTGGAAGGGGGAATGTGTGTTAGACGCGTGTGTACTGTATTTTAATACTGTAAGTAAAGACTAAAGTAAAAGCAACATAAGGGCTTCCCTGGTGCCTCAGTGGTAAAGTATCTGCCTGCCAGTGCAGGAGACGTGGGTTTGATCCCTGGTCTGGAAAGATCCCCTGGAGAAGGAAATGGCAACCCACTTCAGTATTCTTGCCCAGGAAATTCCGTGGACAGAGGAGCCTGGTGGGCTACAGACCGTGGTGTCGCAGAAGAGTTGGACACGACTTAGTGACTCAACAACAGCAACAAAAGCAACGTAGCCTTTTCCTCCATTTGGATGTTTCTGCAGGAAAAAAAAATTTCCGAAAGCTGAATTATTTGGTTGAAGAATAATATATTTTATCTTTTGATGACTCTTGATACATGTTTTTCAAATTGCTTCCTGAAGGCTTCTACTGTTCTGTACTACTTTGACATTAGAATGCTGTAAAAATTCCTAGTGCAGTGATTAGGACTCTGTTGAACTGCCTGGGTTTAAATCCCAGTTTCTCCATTCACTGCCTGTGTGACCTTACCTCTTTGTGCCTGAGTATCCTCATCTTTAAAATAGAATCAAGATAGTACCCACCTCGGAATTCCCTGGTGGCACAGTGGATAAAGAATCCACCTGCCAGTGTAGGGGACACAGGTTTGATCACTGGTTCAGGAAAATCCCACATGTTAAGGAGCAGCTAAGCCTGTGTGTGACAACTACTGAAGCCTTCACACTTAGAGCCTGTGCTCCACAAAAAGAGAAGCCATTGCAATGAGCCCATGTACCGCAGCTGGAGAAAGCCCTGGTGCAGCAACAAACTGAAAAACTAGCAGTCAAAACTTTAAAAAAAAATAGTGCCTACCTCTTGAGAGTTAAATGAGTCTTAGTTCAGTTCAGTTCAGTTGCTCAGTCGTGTCTGACTCTTTGCGACCCCATGAACTGCAGCACGCCAAGCCTCCCTGTCCACCCGAAGTCCACCCAAACCCATGTCCATTGAGTCAGTGATGCCATCCAACCATCTCATCCTCTGTCTTCCCCTTCTCCTCCTGCCCTCATTCTTTCCCAGCATCAGGGCCTTTTCCAGTGAGTCAGCTCTTCGAATCAGGTGGCCAAAGTATTGGAGTTTCAGCATCAGCATCAGTCCTTCCAGTGAACACCCAGGGCTGATCTCCTTTAGGATGGACTGGTTGGATCTCCTTGCATGCCAAGGGACTCTCAAGAGTCTTCTCCAACACCACAGTCTGAAAGCGTCAATTCTTCGGCGCTCAGCTTTCTTCACAATCCAACTATCACATCCATACATGACCACTGGAAAAACTATAGCCTTGACTAGATGGACCTTTGTTGGCAAAGTAATGTCTCTGCTTTCAAATATGCTATCTAGGTTTGGCATAACTTTCCTTCCAAGAAGTAAGTGTCTTTTAATTTCATGATTGCAATCACCATCTGCAGTGATTTTGGAGCCCCCCAAAATAAAGTCTGACACTGTTTCCACTGTTTCCCCATCTATTTCCCATGAAGTGATGGGACTGGATGCCATGATCTTTGTTTCTGAATGTTAGCTTTAAGCCATCTTTTTCACTCTCCTCTTTCACTTTCATCAAGAGGCTTTTTGGTACCTCTTCACTTTCTGCCATAGGGTGGTGTCATCTGCATATCTGAGGTTATTGGTATTTCTCCCGGCAATCTTGATTCCAGCCTGTGCTTCTTCCAGCCCAGTGTTTCTCATGATGTACTCTGCATAGAGGTTAAATAAGCAGGGTGACAATATACAGCCTTGACATAGTCCTTTTCCTATTTGGAACCAGTCTGTTGTTCCATGTCCAGTTCTAACTGTTGCTTCCTGACCTGCATACAGATTTCTCAAGAGGCAGGTCAGGTGGTCTTGTATTCCCATCGCTTTCAGAATTTTCCACAGTTTCTTGTGATCCACACAGTCAAAGGCTTTGGCGTATGAGTCTCAGGATATATTAATAGATATTAAAACATGATAAGTATATATAAGTACCCCCAAATTTAAACTTATTATAAAGAACATATACTTTCTATACATGTTTATAATAGCTTTACTTCATCCAGAAATTTTACATTTTTGTGTTATAAAATTTATTAGTCTTTGTTTTAATGACTTACATATTCTAAAAGATGCTTAAATCAGAATTCATATACTATCTGATACTGTTTTTGATATGCTCCTTGTTTTAAATCACTTTTGTTTTTTGATTAAAATGTAAAGTAGAAAACAAGAAAGGCTAAGGAAGACATAAAGAGGCAGGTTCCTTAATACATAAAGTCATTGCAGTTTCACTCAGAACCTCCACAGGGTGGAGGTTGCTTCTGAAGTTAATGTGGAAAAATACTTCAGAGAATATTGAGAAAGAAAAATAATTGGAGGATACTTAAACTCCCAATTATTAAAAAGCACCATAAATAGATTAGTAGGATGAGTCCAGAAATAGATCTGAGGCAAGATGTAACATATGATAAAAGGTGACATTTCAAATGAATAGGGAAAGCATGGATTATTCAGTATTTTTAGATCATTGCAGAATATCTTTCATAATATATTAGTGCTTTTGACAAAAAATGTGATTTAAACATTAACATTTCTTTGAATATCCTTTTTATTTTTAGCTTTTTTCCTCCCTCTTCATCTCATTTTAGGTGCTTTTTGCCAACAGCTGAATTACTTGTATACTGTAGGTTAATTTTGTTTTTCTGAATGTGCTTAAGAACTCTTTTTTCTGGGAGTTCACTTCGTTCTCATTATATTTAGCTGCAGAAAACAATCTTTTTTAGTTTCTTTAAAAAAAAAAAAAGGAAAGGTTTTACCTAGAGCCATAGAATAAAGGTCTAAAGAAACATATACCATACTCTAGGCTGAGCTTCTAAGGAATGATGTCTATAACCAAACTGCAAAACTGCATGGTCTATAGAGCTGTCTGCTGGGATCTATGTTTGCAGAATTGATGCCTTTTTCCTGCTGCTTTTTTTTTCTTTTAACTTAAAAAACCCCCCTGAAATATAGCATGTATACATAAAAGGCCGTAAAACATAAAGTACACTATAATAAATAATCATAGAATGAACACCATCCAGTTAAGAAAGAGAACATTTGCCTGCACCCCAATAGGCCCTTCTGATCTCATATTCCTCACTTCCCCCAAGGGGCAACCAGGATCTTGACTTACGTGATTGTAGTTCTGTAGTGATTTACTTATTTTTCTTAATAGTTTGCCTGTTGCTTGTAAACATGGTAGTTTTCTTCTTTTTTCTGAAGAAAATCATGCTGTATGTATTCTTTTATCTCATGCTTCTTGTGAGATTCTTACCCATGGTGTGTAATATAATCTATTGTTATTTTGAAGGACATTTGACTTGTTGCTCATTTTAAGCCCAGATGAACAGTGCTGCTGTGAGCATTCATAGGTATTGTGTGCACATGTGCTTTGATTTATCGTGTATACCAAAGGGTAATGAACAGTCAGAGTATGCCTGTCTTCACCTTTGCCGTATAATGCCTAGATGCTTTCTAAAGTAGTTGTACCAGTTCACACTCCTACCAGTAGTTGACGATAGAACGTGTTATTCCACATTCTTAACTTACTATTGTCAGGCTTTATGCAGTCTGATAATTATGTGTGGTATCTCACTGTGGCTTTTAATTTGTATTTCCCTGATGATTAAAGAAGCCAGACATCTCTGCGTGCTTCCTGGCTGTCTGCATGTCCTCGTTTGTCAAAGCCTGTTTAGGCTCTTCATGTGTTTTTCTGTTGAGTAGTCTTATTGATTTGATTTGTGGAGCTTTTTACGTATTCTGGATACTATTCCTTTGGCCCATATATGTTACAAACATATCCTCTTCCATTCTGTGAGTTGTCTTTTCACTCTAATATGTTTGAATGAAAGTCTTGATGGTAGTACAACTTCACAGTCATTTTATTTTACATGGCTAGTCCATTTTTTGTCTTTAGGAAATCCTTCTTTACCTTGAGATCACGAATGTACCTTTCTGTGCATTTTCTGAGCGTTTTAACTTTGCTTTTCACGTTAGGCCTTTTTTTAAATTGACTTATTTTGGCTTTGCTGGGCCTTCGCTGCCGCACGCAGGCTCTCCAGTTGCAGCGAGCAGGGGCTGCTCTCTAGTGGCCGTGTGCAGGCCTCTCACTGCGGTGGCTTCTCTTGTTGCGGAGCACGGGCTCTAGGGCCCGTAGGCTCAGAAGTTGCGGTGCACAGGATTAATTGCCCTACTCAGTTCCAGGAGCAGGAATCGAACTTGTGTCCCCTGCATTGGCAGGCAGATTCCTATCCACTGTGCCACCAGGGAAGTCCCTCATGTTTGGTCTTTAATGTATCTGGAATTGATTTTTTTGTGTTTGGCATCAGGAACTCAGAGTTACTAGTTTTTAAATTTTGTCCCAGCCCCATTTATTGCATGTCTGTCTTTTCTCCACTGTTCATATACCAAGTGTCTAAATATGCATGGGTCTGTGCTGTTTTATTTGTTCACTGGTTTACTACTTTTCCATAAGTGTCTTATTAGAGATTTGTTAGCATTGTTCCCAGATATTTCACACCTTTTGCTGTTACTGTGGATGGGATCTTGTTTTTAAAGTTACATTTTGTAATTTTTTCTATTTTACAAAAATAGAATTGATATTTTATATAAGTATTCATATCCATTGATCTTATTGAACTTTATCAATGCCAGTAATCTAGCCACAACTGTTTTCCTTGGGGCTTTTTTTTTTTTTGCAACTCCACTTGGTGTCTCTCAGGCTGTTTGCTTTTTTCTTAAATACATAATGGTAATAACAAAAACTGATGTTTTAAAATTTTATTTATTTATTTTATTTTTGGCTCTGCTGGGTCTCTGTAGCTGTGCAGACTTTTTCTCCAGTTGTGGTAAGTGAGGGCTGCTCATTGCAGTGGCTTCTCTTGTGGCTGAACACAGGCTCTCAGTCTTCAGAGCACAGGTTCTGTAGCTTCGTTGCTCTGTCGCCTGTGGGATCTTCCTGGACCAGGAATCGAACCCATGTTCCTGCATTAGCAGACAGATTCTTAAGTACAGAGCCACCAGAGAATCCCGCAAACCAATGTTTATTAACTACTTACCATGTGTCTGGTACTGTTGCAGATGGTTTTACGTGTGTATATGGTATCTGTACATGAATTTCTAGCTACATCAATATTGGTAGCTGTTCTGGTTTCCCTCAGCAGTTGTTTCCTGTGCTGCAGGAAGCCCTCTGTTGTGACAGGTCACTCTGGAGGATAAATTCCATCTGTATCATGTGATGGGCCAGGGAGATGCACTGTAGGGTTCAAGAGATGGCTTTTTGGCATATATAATTTTGGAAAAGAAAAGAACTAGTCAGCCTAGTATATTAAAGAAGGCTCATGGCTATAAAAGTTGAGTGACACCTCATCCACTTGGCGGGGGCGGAATTTATTTCTTCTCCCACATCTCCTTTGAGATCCTGTTGTTCCCATTGGCAGATGCACCACTTTCCTTAAAAGAGAGCAGAATTGGAAGAGACACATGGACCCCAGGATTCATGGCAGCACTATGTACGATAGCTGGGACATGGGAGCAGCCTAGATGTCCATTGCCAGATGAATGGATAAGGAAGTTGTGGTACATATACACAATGGAGTATTACTCAGCTATAAAAAGGAACACATTTGAGTCAGTTCTTATGAGGTGGATGAACCTGGAGCCTGTTACACAGAGTGAAATAAGTCAGAGAAAGGCAAATACTGTATAATAATGCATATATGTGGAATTTAGAAAGATGGTACCCATGGTCCTACATGCAGGGCAGCAAAGGAGACACAGAGGTAAAGAACAGACTTTTAGACTCGGTGGGAGAAGGTGAGGGTGGGATGATCTGAGAGAATAGCTCTGAAACCTGCAAAAATAGAGGACCAGTGCAAGTTTGATGCATGAAGCAGGGCACCCAGAGTCAGTGCTCTGGGACAAGCTAGGAGGATAGGGTAGGGTGGGGAGAGAGGTGGGAGGGGAGTTCAGGATGGGGAGGACTCATGTACACCTGTGGTTGATTCATGCTGATGCATGGCAGAACCATCACAATATTGTAATTATCCTCCAATTAAATAAATTAATTAAAAAGAAGAGAAGTATTACAGTTAGTACTGGGGCTTCCCAGGTGGTGCTAGTGGTAAAGAATCCACCTGCCAATGCAGGAGACATAAGAGATGGAGGTTTGATACCTGGATTGGGAAGATCCCCTGGAGGAGGGCACATCAGCTTACTCCAGCATTCTTGCCTGGAGGATCCCTGGGCAGAGGAGTATGGCGGGCTACAGTCCGTAGGGTCACGAAGAGTGGGACATGGCTGAAGCGACTTAGCATGCACGCACTGTAGTTAGTACTGACATCTTAGGAACTTAAGTGTTTCACCTTTTACCATGTGCTAGGTTAGGCACTAACCTAGCTCCCAGTTTTAAATGAATCTGCCAAGCTTCCACCATCCATTCCTTACTTCAGCCTTTGTCACTGCCTCTGAGTTTGAACTTTTCTGGAACTCTGTTAACAAGGAATACTGATGTACTGCCTTCTTTACTGACTGCTTTTTCCTCCTGTTGAATTACAAATTTTGCATTCTGATTTTTTTCCCCTCAATACAGTTGCATTTGTTTAAAATTTCAGGAATTCCTCAGATTTTCTTATGACCCTTCTCTGTGTTTCATGACTGTGTTTCAGAACTTTTTATTATTTGTAATCTGTCTTTTCAGTAGGATTTTGTGGGGAGAATACGTTAGTGTTCAGACTTTGTTTGCTATCTTGAACTGTAATGTTTAATGTTATAGAATATTTCATTCTTGTAGCTCAGTCGGTAAAAAATCTAGCTGTAGTGCAGGAGACCTAGGTTTAGTCCCTGGGTTGGGACGATCCCGTGGAGAAGGAAATGGCAACCCACTCCAGTATCCTTGCTTGGAAAATCCCGTGGACAGATGAGTCTGGTGGGCTGTAGTCCACCAGACAAAGAGTCGGGCACGACTGAATGACTACTCTTCATTTCATAGAATATTTCAGAAGTTTTAAATGATAGTGAATATAATCAGTATAGGTTTTGGAATTAGATACATGGGATCTTTGCTACTTAAAATATTTGAGTTATTTTGAGCAACTTTCTTAACCAAAGTTTTGGTTTCTTCATCTGCAAAATGAAAATAATGGAACTGATCTTAGCTTATTGTTAGTGTTATGAGATAATACAGGTAAAGCTCTTAGCACAGGTAAAGGTCTTAGCAAGTGGTATCCAGTAGGTGCTTGGTAAATGTTATTTATTAGGTTATGAATACTCAGCAGAGTTATTTTAAAAACAAATCAAGTAGCTTTTTCTGAAACTCTTTTTGGAGAAAAATTAATATAAACAGATGATAAGCTGCTGCCAGTATGGTATCAAACTTTTAACATATCCTTGCTACTAAATGTAGTTAAGACTAAGACTTATGTGGAATTACTAAACCTATGATGTAACATTTTTCTCCTAAGATTGCCTTGATGGTCACAATATAATTGCATTATCTATATAATTAATTTATTAATGTAAGAATGAAGGGATTAACCTAAGTCCTTCTTTAATAGCTTTCAAATATGTTTCTTAAATATTTTTGTGTGCTCATTCAGATTTTAACATGCTAACTCAACGTAAGTTGCAGTTTTTATTCTGCCACGGTAGTTATGTATACACCTGAAAGTAACATTTTTTCTTTTCTATTACAGCAGAATGGCCAAAGACTATGACAGGTCTTCCCAGCACGTCAGGGACAACTGCCAGCGTGGTCATCATCCGAGGCTTGAAGATGTATGTTGCTCACGTGGGCGACTCGGGGGTGGTTCTTGGAATTCAAGATGATCCCAAGGATGATTTTATCCGAGCTGTGGAGGTGACACAGGACCATAAGCCGGAACTTCCCAAGGAAAGAGAGCGAATTGAAGGACTTGGTGGGAGGTAATGATTGTCCTGCTCTGTCTTTCCTCTCTTGGTTTTATTTAGTCCTTTTCTGCTTTACTTACCTGGTAGGCTGCAGTCCATGGGGTCGCTGAGGGTCGGACACGACTGAGCGACTTCACTTTCACTTTTCACTTTCCTGCATTGGAGAAGGAAATGGCAACCCACTCCAGTGTTCTTGCCTGGAGAATCCCAGGGACAGGGGAGCCTGGTGGGCTGCCATCTATGGGGTTGCACAGAGTCGGACACGACTGAAGTGACTTAGCAGCAGCTGCAGCTTTACTTACCAGATTGACCTACTTATCCCTTTTAATAAAGTTACAGATTTTTAGCTTGCCTGGTAAAATATCCATGTATATTCATATTTATTTTATTATTTTGAATTGACTGATTTATTTCTGATAAATGGCTCCAAAAGGAAATAATATCTTAATGGCACTCAAGTAACAAAACAAACAGGGATTTATTTAAAGCCTTTTGTATAAGCACTAAACAGCATGCCCTTCAGAATCTGGACAAAGCAGCCCTCAGAGTTTCAGAACAGAACAATTTGAATCTATTTTGGGGAATAGAATTTTGTTAGAATTAGCCTTCAGTTTTCCCCTTTGGTTTGTAAGTCATGTACATGGCAAACCTCTGTGTTATGTTCTCAGTGTGTTTTGAGACAGTTTGTAAACTATGAAGTGAATTTGACTTAAGCATAGTATTTTTATGATACAAACTAAAATGCAAGGTTATTCTACAAGCAGAGGAAGGAATAACATAAGAAAATTTAAAAATCATTCCAATACTAGTTTTTAAAAAATCAAGGATCTGAGGGAAGTAAACAGAATCCAGTGTTTTCTAAATAATCATTTAACTCAAGTCTTACCGTAATATTGTTACTTTTTTCTCCTTTCTTGTTTTTATTAAATAAAAAATTTTTTTTCAGAGAAATAATAAGCTGAAGGAAAGAATTAACATCCTTAAATTACCAAGAGTTCAAAAGATCAGTAAGAGAAGCAGTAAAACTCTGCCACCTTCAGATGGCATAAAGGAGAAGTTTGAATGACAGGAAAAATTAAAAACAGTAGTAGAAGCATTTGAAAAACTATTTAACATTGAAGTGAAGTTCTATTTTTTGTTATTGAGTTAGCAGTGTTTTAATTGTAATGGGTATCCCGTTGCTAGGATTATATATTGGTATGACCTATACAAAAAACAACATACCACTAACTTCAAATTTATATAGCCTGAGTAATTTCAGGAATCTCCTCTAAAGAAGAAATATGAAATGTGGACCAAAATGTCTAAATAGAGTTATTGATTGCAGCAGTGTTTATTGACTGTTAATTTAGCTGAAAATTACTTGAAGGCCCAACATCTGGAAAATGGTTAATTACATTTAATTATATTCGTAACTGGATATGATGTGAGCAAAATTTTTAAAAATAATGGTATTATGAAAATTTTCAAACGTTAAAGTAAAGGTCAGGGAATTCCCTGGTGGTTCAGTAGTTGAGACTCTGCAGTTTCACTGCTGAGGGCCTAGGTTCAGTAAGATCCTGCAAATTGCATGGCATGGCCAGAACAAATAGACAAAAAAGTAGGGGTAGACTGGTATAAGGACCTCCAACACGTATGAGGGATGTTAAAAAATACACCCTTTTTTGCCTGTTTCGCTGAGGGATAATCGCATGTCATTGTGTAGATTTAAGACGTACTACATCGTGGTTTGGTTTAATTATATTGTGAGATATTACCACAATAGGTTCAACTAATCTCCATCTTCTCATACAGATACAATTTTTAAAAAGAGAGAAAAAGGGAAAAACGGTTCTTGTGATGAGAACCCTCAGGATTTATTGTTATAACCACTTTCCTGTGTATCGTATAACAGTGTTCACTACAGTCACCATGTGGTCCATTCCATCCATAGTACTTACTTATCTTATAACTGGAGATTTGTACCTTTGACCAATTACCCCTTTCCCCTGCCAGGAACTTTTAATAATATAGGAGAACGCTTGTTGGTCACAATAAGCAGGATATAAAATTACATTGGTAACTATTTGTCTCCATGGAGATTGTACCAGTTTATACTTCTATTAGCAATATATGTGAATGACCCTGACAACATAATTATAGAACTTTTTGACCATCACCAGTTGTAGGTTAAAAAAAAAAGTCATCTTGGTGATGCTTTCAGTTGAATTTATCTTGAGAAAAGTTGAATTTCTTTTTTTATTTGTTGAAAAGCCATATAGACTTCCTTTTCTGTGTGTTTTTGTGTATCATCTTTGTTTATTTATGAGGGAGAGTAGTCAGCCTTCTTTTTGTATTGATGTATAGGGGCCACATGTAGATTAGAGAAATTAGATTTCTATGTATGTGATGAATTTCAGATGTTGCTTTCACAGTTTGTCTTTTGATTCTGCTCCTGGGATTTTTTTTCCATGTGGAAGTTTATTTTAGTGTAATTAAATTTATCCATGTCTACCATTATGACTTGGTTTTTGTGCCTATACATAATTCCTTCCCTCTGAGGTGGTTATAAAGTCTTCTATATTTTCTTCTCATACAACAGTTATGAACTTTGGTCTTAGGAACACTTTACCTTCTTAAAAATTGAGGCCCTCAGAGAGTTTTTTTGTTTATATGGGTCAGATGTATTGACTTAACCATATTAGGAATTAAAATGAAGATGTTTTCAGATATTTGTTAATTTATTGAAAAATAACAATATTAAGCTCATTATATGTTAACATAAAGAACTTTTTTTTTTAATGAAAAAATAGCTGGTTCCCCAAAACAAATATTTGAGAGGATTGACACTGTTTTACAGTTTTGTAAGTCTCTTTCTTGTCTGGCTTAGTAGGTGACAGCTAGATTCTTATATTTGCTTCTGCATTCAGACTGTTGTGATAAGGTATTTTGGTTGCAGTATGTAAAGTAAAATCATATTTTACATAGATATATAGGTGGAGGAGGGAGACTGTTTTAAAGCTTTTTCATATTTGGGGGGTATTTTTCTTTGATACTGTTCTAAAATTCATCAAGAGGGAATTTCTTGATAATGTGGTGTCTGAAATCTTATCAGTAACTTTTTCATATTCTTTCATTGAGAGCCATTGGTGTATCAGTTAAGAGCCTTTGGTTAAATAATATCTTCATCCATGCATGATCTTTTAAATAGACTTTTATTTTTGGAGCAGTTTTAGATTCATAGCAAAATTGAGCAGAAAGTACAGGAGTCCCTGCCTACTCTGTGTGAATAGTCTCTTCACTATCAGCTCTCTTTCCCAGAGTGGTTCATTTGTTATGGTTGATGACCATACATTAACACATCATTATCACTCAAAGTCAATAGATTACATTTGGGTTGCTTTTGGTGTTGTACATTCTAGGGTTTGACAGATGTGTAATGACAGGTGTCTACCTTTATAGTTTCATACAGAGTAGTTTCACTGTCCTGGGAATCCTCTGTGCTCTGCCTCCTTTCCCCTTCCTCCCTTTCTGTTCCTGGTAGCACTGGTCTTTTTATTATCTCCTTAGTTTACCTTTTCCAGAGTGCCACATAGTTGGAATCATAAAGTATATAGCCCTTGTGCATGGTTTTGAAACCTAAGTATTGGTCACTTATAAAATATTGGTTAGCTGGGTTATGCGGATCATCCGAATATTGACATCTTTTATCATACAATATATCAAGTTCTGTAGCTGTTTAAAAACTCCACTGTAAAAAAAATAAATAAATAAATAAAAACTCCACTGTATGCACGTGGTCTTAGTATTATTAGGAAAATAATTTTGACCTTGCAGATCCCCTGAAATTGTCTGGGGGACTTCCAGGGGGGTCCCTGACCCATATTTCAAGAGCCACTTTTCTAGTATTTGTATGGTTTTACCATTTACATTTTAATCTTGTAGCTGTGGAATTTTAAAGTTACGTAGTAGAGATTCAAGTTAATATTTTTTTCTAACTGTCCATCAGTAGCCACTTGAACAATTTCACAGCCATTCCTTGCTGATTAGAAGGCTTACCAGGCATAAAACCCTTCTATAGTGGGAAGATGACCTGGAGTTTATCCTCTTCTAGCACTCATTCCCTGGTTAGGATAAATGTGGAATGTAACTATGTTACATTGCTCCTTGTAGAAGGACCCTTGAATGGAACTGCAGGTGGATAGGAAAGATTTCTGTGGACCTCAGATTTCCCTTGGAAAGCAGGGACCTGAGATTTCCCTTGGAAAGCAGGGATCTTGGCTGCCCTGTGTACATGCAGCTGGACTTGTGTGGGGACCGGGAAGTGAGGGGCTCTTGAGACACAGATTCCTGTGGCCTACGAAGCTCACTTGTGGCTGGAAATTGGCTCCTGGATTTCTGTAAGGATCGCTGCTGAAGGCGGCACTGCTGGAGCTGCAGTTCTGGCGGACTGGTTCCTGTCCTGCATCCTGCAGAGTCAGGTGAAGCTGGTTTCATGCTCTAGTTTATTAGGTCCTGTAAGTGTGAAGGTCAGCGTGCATCTGAGACCACTACTGGTAGTTATGTAAAGTGAGCTTTGCAATCATATTTATTGAGCTGGCCAAAAAAAATAGTTCTTTCAGGTTTTCCCATATGATGATATGGCAGAACCTGAACGAACTTTATGGCTCGCCCAAATTTGGGCCTTTTCTGGGTGTCCTTAAATACCAATACCATACTTTTTTTTTTTTAATTGATGCTTTTTTATAAATTTTAATATTGGTAGGCCTGATTCCTCTCATTAGTCTGGTAAAAAATCTTTTTCTTTACGAATTTTTAAATTATATATTTGTATTTAACTTTATTTTTTGAGTTTATGGTTTTTGTGCTGTTACTTAAAATACCAGCTGGACAGCTGGAGGAACTCTTTGCCATTTGAGAGCAGGTGTCTTTTTGCACAAATTGAGCTGTTTTGTTATAAGTTATTTCCTCCTTTCCTTCTGTCCTCACCCTAGGCAACTGGCCAGTGCTCTGTTTTCCCAGCCTTCTGTTGCTTCTCTGTCAGCCCCTGCATATCAGGCTGATACTTTTGTATGCCTTTTAATCACACAGGACAATGGCAGGAAGTGCAAGAGAAACAGCATCTTCTACAGCATTGCTTTGGGTTTTGATACTGGATGTAAAACTTACAGCCAGTGCTCTTATTTGGTCATCTGTTCCTCTGTCGGTGTTTATGCTCAGAGACCATAATAACTTTGAATATTACGTGTCAAGAGAGCTCCCAGGAGTGTTATATTGAAAGCAATGTGGGTAGCTACTGTAATTACTTTCTGTTAAGCCTTACTTTGGGGCTTCCCTGGTGGCTCAGTGGTAAAGAACGTGCCTACAATGCAGGAGCCACAGGTTTGATCCCTGGGTCTGGAAGATCCCCTGGAGGAGGGCATGGCGACCTACTTCAGTATTCTTGCCTGGAGAATCCCATGGACAGAGGAGCCTGGAGGGCTACAGTCCATAGGGTTGCAGAGTTGGACACGACTGAAGCGACTGAGCATGGCACACACGCAGGCCTGACTTTTTAGGGAGCAGGATTAGGAAAGAGCTACAGGGTGTAAGCTGTTAGGAAGGCAGAATGCTGGTGTCTTTTTTCCCGTAACTCTTGTGTTCCATAGTTTCTTGTGAATGGTGTTTTGGTTGGATATTAGCAAAGATTTGGACAGCAACAAACACTTTGTCTCTCTCTCCCTCTCTTTCTTTTTTTGGTCACGCCACACAGCCTGGGGGATCTTAGATCCCCACCAGGGATAGAACCCAGGCTCCCTCCTTTGGAAGAGCAGAGTCTGAACCACTGGACTGCCAGGGGAAGTCCATGAATGGTAGATGTAGTCTTTACTGTTTGCTTTTTGAGGGTCAGCTTTGAAGAAAGCATAAAATAAAAAGTAACCTCCTCCCAACTCAGCCCTCCATCTCCCCAGGGGCTTCCGTCTGGGCGCGGTCCCCCAGCCCCAGCCCCAGCCCCATCTGCCTGGGCAGGGGACCGAGCCCCTAGCAGCAGGGCCATAGGGATCAGCGCTTCTGTCTCCAGGACCGAGCCGCTCGCTTTGTGGGGGCCGCAGCGAGTCCCTAGTCTCCTGGGCTGCTCAGGAAGCCTCTTCCCAACTGGAGGGTGAGGTCCCCAAGCAGACCCAGCCGGCCTAGGCCAGGCCCCCAGACCCCAGGCCTCTGGCTTCAGCCCTCCAGCCTCAGCTCCCTAGTAAGTGCCTGCTGTGTCCCCGTTCGCACCCCAGGCCCCAACGACGCAGACCTGGGGTGGGAGACAGACCCTCCTGATGAAAGGCTCGCCACTGCCCAGCGCTTAGACGTGCCAGCCAGGTACGGCGGGCCCCAGTAGGCTTCTGCCTCCCGAGGCCTGCTGGGCACCCCTTCCCCGGTGCTGCCTGCCTGCCTCTCCCAGGGAGCCTCAGTCCCCGAGTTGGCCCGGGATGCTGCCAGGGCAGTCCAGCCGGTGCCGCCCGCTCCTGCTGTATCGCCCGGGGCGGGGGAGGGGGGGTGTCCGCCCCCACCTCTGCCCTAGGACTGAGCTGGCCTGTTCTCCTCGCCCGGGGAGGTGGCTCGAGGAGGCGCCTTGAGGAGGCGCCTGGCTTTGCTGCCTCCGAGGCGGAATACTCACCTGGATCACTTACCTGACCACGGCGGGCCTGCCCCAATAAAAGCAATTCCAACCTCAAAAAAAAAAAAAGATAACCGCCTTTGCTGATGCTTACTAAGACCTGGAACAGTGTTTCAGTACTACAAATTAATTCTCAAAAGGGAGAGTAAATGAGCAACTCTCTTGATATTTCTCTTCTGTGTTAACATCGACCAAAATATCTACCGTGTTCTTGTTTCATTCCCCTCCTGTTCTGTCTGGTTATTGTAGCCCCATGTGGCTGTTTGACCTTAAATATGAATTAATTAAAGTTAAATTAAAAATTGAGTTCCTCATTTGCCCTAGCCACATTGACAGAGCTCAGTAGCTGGGCATGGCTGGTGGCTGCTACATGTTAGAATGTGCGGAGGGAGCATTGCCATCACTGCTGCAAGTCTGGTGAGACCGCGCTGCTTAAGGCGCCTGGCCTGCCCTTGTCTCATGAGGCTTGTTTTCTACTTTAGAAGGATGGTTGCGGTTGTTCTCTTTCTGCTATATTCATGTTTTTCTGGACTTGGAGATTTTTTTCTCATTTATCTATATTTATGCCTTTGTTTCTGCTGGAACTTTTATTCCATTTGTTGTTTCTTTAGTATCTTCATTCCTTTGAAGTTAGAGCAGAAGCAGAAGAGCCATAGATAGAGGTGAGCTGGCTGGCCGCTGCTGATGTCCACAGCATTTCTTAGCGACATTCCTGTGGAGATGGTCACCACTGTCTGTTCCATTTTCTGCTTTGTGTGTCTGGAACCCGGTTTAGTTTCTGAGTTCATTAAGTTTAGGGGGACAGAGTCATGCTACTCACAGTCAGCATAGTAAACTATTGAGACTCACGTGTATATCAGGATGTCATAGTGCTCATTAATAAGGAGAAGAGTAACTGACAAGAGGACCACAGGTGATTGTCAGTTGACCTGCCATAGATGAAATGAATTTCAGACTGTAATCAGAGGGTTTCAGTGCATGCCTGGGACCTGAGTGTGAAGACTGAATTTGGTAACTTGAATGTCACCTATCACCGAGAGTCAGGAATCCAGTCTTGTGCGTGTATCTATCTGGCAGGTAACCCTGATATCAGGCAGGCTAATATTGGTTTCTTGGAAATGCTCTTTCCGCTTTCCCCCTCAACTTTTTTAAACCTTCCAGGGAAACATTTTTCTTTTATTTATTTATTTTTTAATTCCAGGCAGATTATGGTTAAATTGATATAAGGGCCAGTTTCCCATTTCAGTCATTCGGGCATAGGTTGAGAGACCATCTCTACTGTGTTTTTAGTATTACGCTTTTTGCTGAAATATTTGACCATATTTCAGTGTTAGGCACCCTGGAGTGTACTAACTACTCTGTGTATTAATTACAGATTTTTCTTGTTCCTACACCAAATTTCTAGGAGGGTTTTCTTGTTCTCTAACTCCCAGATCTCTCTCTCTACAGCTGATCTGTTTCCAAGGTCTAGTCTCACATTTCTAAGTACAGAAATATCTAAATACATAGGTATTTCTAGTGAGGCATTTCTTGTTAATTCCTCAGATCAAAAATACTAAAGCGGAAGTTCTGTTTTCAATACCCTTAAATCCTTCAAAAACTATATAACCTTTTCGACTTCTTTTATGTATTCCCTCTTCTTTTATAACCCCTTCTTCCTCCCCTCAGTTTTCTCAGTTATCAAATTATCTTGCTTTTGTATACATGCTACCTACTCATTTCTGTTCCTCTGTACTCCCTAAATAATCTCCAAATTCTCATCTTAATTTACCCTATTTTGTCTTTGCCTTATGAACAGGAACTTTGATTTATGCACGTGTCTAAAGCAGATGAATCATTATTTTGTATTTTGTATT
This sequence comes from Ovis canadensis, assembly GCF_042477335.2. Lineage (NCBI taxonomy): Eukaryota > Metazoa > Chordata > Mammalia > Artiodactyla > Bovidae > Ovis > Ovis canadensis. The sequence goes on along the minus strand of NC_091255.1, from coordinate 20,730,891 downwards.
GTGATAATACAATCTGATTGTAAGTTATTTAACATGTGGAACTACTTGAGTTGATATATTGTGATCACTTACTGTATTTCTGTGAACTCTTGTCTTTCAGCGTGATGAACAAGTCTGGGGTGAACCGTGTGGTTTGGAAACGGCCTCGGCTCACTCACAATGGACCTGTGAGGAGGAGCACAGTCATTGACCAGATTCCCTTTCTGGCAGTAGCCAGAGCACTTGGTAAGTAGGACTTCTGTTTGGTGAAACCATGTTGGATGTTCTGCAGCGTATGGTGGTAAAATAAAAGACAAGACTGAGAATTAAACCCTCATTTGGCACATGCTGAGTGTGTAAATAGATACTGTAGTAAATGATTGAAAACCTAATTGAGAGGAGGATTATCAGTGCTGTTTGCTCTTTGATCCTGAGTTATGTTCAATGTTCTGATAGTTTCCATTTATTCCTAAGGAAGTAAATGTATGCCTAGGCTTGATGTTAGCCTTAAAACTATTTCTAAATGTCCTTTCCTACTTAGCCCTTCAAATTTCTTTTCAGAGCCTTCAAAGCTCTTTTTTCTTTTTCATTAGCTAGCAAAGTAAATTGTGACAAAATTAACATACTTATTTTCTGTTCTGTTTTGTTTTGGAAGGAAGGCTAGAGGATTGTAACTATAGAAATATCTTACTTTGGATGTACTAGTGAAGTTTTCTTCTAAAGAAAATTTCTCTTAGAAAACACCATTTTTTTCCTTCTTTCCTTCTTCCTCTAAAGATACTTGAGCACTAACTTGGTACCAGGTACTGTATTAGGGTTTGGAGTGATGATACAGATACACTCTGCCCTCAGGGAGGAAGAATAAATAGTTGGGGAGATGGGTGATAAAGAAGTAAACCTGTTCTGAACCTAGTATAATATTGCAGGTCAATTATATTTCAGTTTTTTTAAAAGGTAAGCTTGTACATTGTAAAAGGTAAGCGTGTACATTGTAAAAGGTAGCTTGTACACTGTACTGTAAACAGTGAGAGACTGTTTTTTTGGGCTCCAAAATCACTACAGATGGTGATTGCAGCCATAAAATTAAAAGATGCTTGCTCCATGGAAGAAAAGCTATGACCAACCTGGACAGCATATTAAAAAGCAGAGACATTACTTTGCCAACAAAGGTCTGTCTAGTCAAAGCTATGGTTTTTCCAGTGGTCATGTAGGGATGTGAGAGTTGGACTATAAAGAAAGCTGAACGCCGAAGAATCGATGCTCTTGAACTGTGGTGTTGGAGAAGACTCTTGAGAGTCCCTAGGACTGCAAGGAGCTCAAACCAGGCAACCCTAAAGGAAATCAGGCCTGAATATTCATTGGAAGGACTGATGCTGAAGCTGAAAATGCAATACCTTGGCCACCTAATGTGAAGAACTGGCTCATTGGAAAAGACACTGATGCTGGGAAAGACTGAAGGTGGGAGGAGAAGGGAACGACAGAGGATGAGATGGTTGGATGGCATCACCAGCTCGATGGACAAGAGTTTGAGTAAACTCCGGGAGTTGCTGCAGTCCATGGGGTCGCAAAGAGTTGGACATGACTGAGCGACTGAACTGAACTGAACTGATTTGTAAATGAAATAATTACAGACTAGGAAATATGAAAGAAAGAAATCACAGGGGTCCTGTGATAAAGAATAATTTAGAAGGGAAAATCTATCTTAGGTAGTGTGATGGAAATGCTCCTTTTAGGAAGTGTTATTTTAGCTGAGATGTGATGGCTCAGAATCAGGTTTTGTGAAGAGCCTGTTGAAGAATATTCTAGGCATGGATCCTGAATTGGGAAAGAGCTTGGCATGTTCTAGGAATTATCAAAAGTTGGGAGTTAATTGAGGCAAATGTAAACATCAGATATTTTTGTTCTAGACTAAGGTTACTGGGAAACATTGAAGGATATTAAGCTAAAGAGTAATGTTACCTCATTTGCATTTTTTAAAGGATCATGCTACTGTTGCTTGTTCATCTTTGGTATTTGATCAAGTGCACGTAGTCCCAACCTTCATGGACCTATAATCTAATGGGGAGAATTGATAATAAGCAAACAAATGAGAAAATTCTTTTAAAAAGCATCAAAAAGGAATTAAGCAATATGATATGCCAGTAGTTGATGGGAGGGATAGGTGGTGGCCAGGAGAAGAGGTACTTTGGAGAGGATGATTAAGGAAGATTCTTTTAAAAAGTGGCCTTTGAATAAGACCTGAAGGAGGGAAAGGGGCCAAGTCCAAGCAAAGGCAGAACACTTGCAGCGGCCGTCAGGCCACTGGTGGACGTTGGACTTGGGAGGAGCGGTGGTGGGGGTTGTTCAGCACATATTCTTTTTCCTACTGAATAATGTCCTGACTCCCTTTTGGGAAACTGTATCTCCCCTACTCTGTGCAGTATTAGTTTAGACATTCCTGTTTAGAGTCCTTTAGTAAAATATAAATGGTCAGGCATATGACCCCAGCTGGATCAGTTAGATTCCCTGTTCCATGATTTTGAATTGTGAATCCAGTAAGGATCAAAATTAAAAGCCAAGAAACCTGGTTGGTATGAATACGTCCAGGTGATAATTGACCTCCTTTGGCAGTGCTCATTGATGTGATTGGATTTTCCTGCTTAGTTGTTTGGAAGTACCCTGACCTAAGTTAACCTGAACTGGAAATTGTCATTTGTATGCAAAGAACCCTAACGCTGGAAGGAAAGGGCTCCTTGTCTTTAGTGAGAGAGAGAGGGTAGAGATTTAAAATGAGGGTGAAGATGAGGACGCTTGCCTGATGAGAAGGGTGGTACAGACTAAGGAAAGAAGTGTGATGAAGACATTATGGGTGGTAGGCAAGGACTAAATCCTTCAAGGCTTTTTAGAGCATGAGAAGGAATTTTATTTTAAATGATTTTGGGAAGGGATTGAAGAGGAGGAGAGGAAATAAACCCCGGTGATTAAGAGGTAGACTTGAGCCGCAGTTCCTAGGTCTCCAATCCCAGTGTTGTCATTTGCTGTACAGACTTGGGGGAAAATTACTTAATATATTGTGACAGTATTTTCATCTGTAAAGTGGGGCCTGCTTCATACTGTTGTGGGTATTGGGTAACTTGACACATGCAAAGTGCTTAATATAGTGCCTGGTACATAGTAAATGCTCTGTAAATGTTAGTTGTTGTTACTGTTGTTGTTTACTAAAGTAGGGCAATGACATGATCGAGTTTGTTTTTAAAGGATCATACTGGCTAAAATTACAGGGTAATAACATTGGAGGCCAGCGTGCCATTTTGGGGGCCTGTAGCAGTTTCTAAGCACCTATTTTAAAGATTTTTGTCTTAGTTACCCAGGCCATTCACTCATAGTATATATGTGATATAATTGACCCTTCAACTGTTAGCAAGGAAAAAAGAGGGGGGAAAGTGATAGTCAGCTTTTCTTTACTTTTCAGGTAGATGGCAAATTTCAAGTTAACTATTGCCATTTGTAGCATTAGTGAGCTCCCGAGGACATGGGAGGCAAGGAATTAATATTCCTGAAGAATGGAGAGGAGTTTCATGGGGAACTCAACATGGTCTGAGGGCAAGGTCTTCCTCCAGGTTCAAAAGTAAGGTGAACTTCAGTTTAGAAAAGCAGATGCCAGTTTATCTGGAGTATGTGAGTGTGTGTGTACCTTGCTTTTCACGTAAGCCTTGAAACCCTTATGTGACTTCAGAGAGGAGGAGAAGGAGCAGGTGAAGGAGCAGCAGAAAGAACAGAAAAACCAACTGGTGTTCCTGTTTCTAACATTGCTGGTCTGTTCAGGTACAGTGCTGGAGTAATTCAGATAAATAATTCAGCACACATGAGTATCTTCCGTAATCTTTACTTTATGTTTTTAAGGACACGTTGTTGCATTATTAGACAGTCCATGAGTTAAAATCTGTCTCCATGAAGCTTTCAGACAGGTCAGTGTGTTTAGGTTTTTGCATAATGACAGTCATTTACCTGTTCAGAATTGGCTAGCATGTTTCTCTAGGCTAATTTCAGACCTTCCATTAGTCTTGTCCTATCCCTCTGGATATTTCCCCCAATAAACGTGATTCCAGAATTAAGAACACTGCAAGATGTGGTCTCATCAGTTTGAAGTACAGTGGAAATATGTAGTTCCTGCTCCCTGAGCATTGTACTTGTAATAATGGAGTTTTAGAATTATAACTGTCATTAGCTTTTAGTAATCTTTTCACGTTAGTTGGCTTATTAAGCTCAGATCTCTAGATATTTCTCTTGTGAATTGCTACTAAGTCAGGTTTCTCTATTACATACTGTGTTGGCTTTTATTGGGATGGTGTTAGGGTGGGGAAATGGCAGAAAGTGAAGAGGAACTAAAGAGCCTCTTGAGGATGAAGGAGGGGAGTGAAAAAGCTGGCTTAAAATTAAATATTAAAAAAACTAAGATCGTGTCATCCGGCTTCATTACTTCATGGCAGATAGAGGGGGGATGGTAAAGTAGTGACAGATTTCCTTTTCTTGGGCTGTAAGATCACTGCGGATGGTGACTGCAGCTGTGAGATAGAAGATGATTGCTTCTGGGCAGGAAAGCTATGACAAAGCTAGGCAGTGTGTTGAAAAGCAGAGACATCACTTTGCCGAGAAAGGTTCATATGGTCAAGACTATGGTCTTCCCAGTGGTCACATACGGTGTGAGAGCTGGACCGTAAAGAAGGCAGAATGCCAAAGAGTTGATGCCTTCAAACTGTGGTGCTCGAGGACTCCTGAAAGTCCCTCGGATAGTCAGGAGATCAAATCAGTCAACCTTAAGGGAAATTAATCCTGAATATTCGTTGAGGAGACTGATGCTAAAGCTGAAGCTCCAGTATTTTGGTTATCTGATGCGAATAGCTGACTCATTGGAAAAGTCCCTGATGCTGGGAAAGATTGAGGGCAGAAGGAAAAGGGGGTATCAGAGGATGAGATTGCTGGATGGCATCACCGATGCAATGGACATGAAATTGCAAACTTTGGGAGATGGTGAGGGACAGAGCAGCCTGGCTTTCTGCAGTCCATAGGGTCACAAAGAGTTGGACATGACTGGGCATGACTGTGTGGCTCAGCCAAGGGTGTAGGGGGCGGGGAGCTTCCAAGTACTGAATGTTTCAAAAAACTGAGCATGCAAAAATGAGAGCAACAGGTGAAAATTCTCAAAAAGAAAAAAGGTGTGATGAACTATAAAAGAGAGAACAACAAGGGTGGGAAGGTGGAGGCTGAATAATAGATGGGCTTTTTTGCAGGATATATTAATCAATACAAAATTAATAGATGAGTGTGTAGTTGAAGAGATCTTTAGTGATGTGATTTTTTTCCCCTTAGCTTAGTTTCAACATTAACTATCTAGAGAAAGAAATAATGTGTGTAGTTCTCGATTTTGTGTATTATGCATATTCAGAAGTATGTAAGCAACAGAATGTTATTAGCATTGCTTAACTACTTTTAGTTGCCAGAGAGGAAAAATAGTAATTAGAGAGTAGAGAAATCAGGCAACACATTGAATGATGAAAATTACCGTCACTAATGAGTACATTGTATACCTTCAGATGTGTGATACACACTTCCCCTAGGTAGTACCCTGGTCAAGAATGCATGGCTGCAATCTAGATGAAGGAGGCTAAAGAAATGTTCTAAGTAAGTGCTATTCCGGCTCCTCACCTGGATCCTATAAAGGATATTATTAGGCCATCTAACAATTCAGAATATGAATGGTAGGTAGTATATTAGGTACATGTTATATTAATATAAATTTATGAAGTTGATAACTGCAGTGTCCTTATTCTTAGAAAACACACTTTGAAGTATTTAGGGATAAAAGACTATTATTTAAAACACTTTTGTTGCAAGGTTACATGCACAGAGTCTTTATACATATGTAGATCGAAAGCAAGCAAATGGGGCAAAATGTCAGCAATAATGAATCTGAGTAAAGATGGGGGTTCTTTGATATGTTTTGATTTTTATCACTTTATACATTTGAAATGATCTCCAGATGAGATGTTTTTTTAATAGGCTGGCTGTAATAATATGAAATTCAATAAAAGTAAATAAAAAGTGCTAGGTTTAAGTTCATAATATGCTTTGGGAGATTACCTGCTTTCGTAGCATTTCATTTGAGAGGGAACTAGGGTTTTTTGTTTTGCTGTCTCTTTTGCTGATTGCTAATGAGCATGAGATGATTCTGCAGTGTTACGTACATGCGTACTCAGTCGCTTGGTCATGTCCAGTTCTTTGCAGCTCCATAGACTAGCCTGCCAGGCTCCTCTGTCCATGGGATTTTCCAGGCAGGAATCCGGAGTAGGTTTCCTTCTACTGCCATTTCTTTCCCCAAGCTATCTTCCTGACCCAGGGATCGAACCTATGTCTCCTGCATTGGCCGGAGGATTCTTTACCACTGAGCCACCTGGGAAACCCCTAGGTGTAGTTTAGCCATAATAAATTAGTATAGTCTTAGAATGCAGTAATACAGTAGACTGTCCTACTAATCAGTTAAGAAACTGCCTTTCCAGATTAGTCAGTTGACCAAGTCTGTGTAGGTGGGATTTTGCGTACAGCTTTGTTCAACTTACAAGTATAAGTTTGGACCTTCCCTAGTGGTCCTGTGATTGAGAATCTGCCTTTCATTTCAGGGGACACAGGTTCAATCTCTGGTCAGGGAACAAATCCCTCATGCTGTAGGGCAACTAAGCCTGCAAGTGTGAATAAGACCTGACGCAGCCATAAATAAACATTTTCCCCACTCTTTCCACTGGATGCTGCTGCCACTCTCCTAAACTTAAACAGGATAATTGGGCAGAGTATAACCTGGAATCAAAATACTGAGGACACCTATAGCTGGGTTAGTATTTGTGAAGTTTTGTCATCTAGAAGAGAAATTAACCTGATTTTAAAAAGGTGTTGAGAGCTTCCTGGTGGCCTAGCGGTTAGGATTCTGGGCTTTCACTGCCATGGCCTGGGTTCAGTCCCTGGTTGGGGAACTGACATCCCATAAGCTGTGTGGCTCAGCCAAGGGTGTAGGGGGCGGGGAGCTTCCAAGTACTGAATGTTTCAAAAAACTGAGCATGCAAAAAAGAGCAACAGGTGAAAATTCTCAGAAAAAAGGTGTGATGAACTATGAAAGAGAGAACCATATTTTAGCTCAGTAAAACAGAATTATTACAGATGATAAAAAATAATAACATTATTTTGTGAACTGTAGTGAGCCTTTCCTTCACTAAAAGTGCTTGGGTGGTTGACAGAGATGTCTACGTTGGCTCGGAAGCTAGAGAATATAAAACTGGGTTTCTTACAATTCTGAGAGTGCATGATAATGTTAAAATAGTTGATCCTTGGTTAGCTTTCCATTGTATTTAAAATAGCTTTTCCAACTAGCTGTTTTTTCACCGTGCATTATTTTTAGATTTATCCATGTTTTTGTATGATTCTAGTTCATGCATTAACTGCTGTACATTTAGTTCCAATATGAACCTATAGTTTTTCCCTCTGTGCCCTGATTGGTGGACATTTAGGTTATATGCACACATTTGCTATTACCAAAAATGCTGCAATAAATACCTCCTTGTGTACATCTATGAGATTTATTTAAGGCACATAACTAGAAATGGAATTGCTGGGTTACATTACATTACTCACCAACTTTTAAAGTACCATGACACACAAATAATAAGATAATATTTTAGAATAAAGAGGGAAGGCTACTCAAGGCTGGGGGCAACTGACCTAGAGGTTCTAGCCACTCAGGACCTACCCTGTTGACCCACGGTCACACTTAGACCATCCACGGCATATCACTTGGAAAGCACAGTCCAAGATGTATAAAGATATGTATATCTTTAGCATTATTATGTTATGCCAAGTTTCTCCCCCCAAGTGATTATACCAGGCTATTAAAATCTCACTGTATTAAGAATATTGCTGTCTTAACAGAATATTCCCAAACCTAACAGTTCAAAACATTTATCATCTCCCATGGTTTCTGTGGCTTAGGAACTTGGGAATGGCTTAACTAGGTGGTTTTGGCTGAAGGGTCTCTTGGGTGGTTGCAGTCAAACTGTCAAGTATGACTTTGTTCCGAAAGCTTGAGTAGGGTGGGGCATTCACTCTAGGATGACCTACTCACATGGCTGTTGCCAGGAGGCTTCCGTACCTTGCCCAGTGGGCTTCTCTGTAGGGCTGTTTGCTGTGTCTTCATGCCGTGGAGCGAGTAGAGCCGCCTTCTTGGAGTGAGTGATCTGAGAGAGAACAGGGAAGCAGCCTCGATGTGCTTTTATGATCTAGTATCATAAATAAGTGACATCTCATCACCTCCTCCATATATATATATTTTTTTTTGGTTAGCAGTGAGTCACTCAGTCTGCCCTTAAGTGGAGGGGGATTAAGCTCTACTTCTTAAGAAGTATCAGTATGTGCAAATATTCTAAAACTGCACAGAGTCCCCGCTTCTTCATGATTGTTTATTCATTCACCAAGTATTTATTAAATGCCTGCTATGTTACACGTACTGCTCTAGGTTTTGAGGATTTGGCAGTGAATGAAACAGGTGAAGATTTCTTGACCCATGGATCGTACTTTATAGTAGGGGCAAACATGATAAACTAAAATAAATAAGTAGAATATATATTGTGGTATGCAGTGAAAAGTGCTGGCATGAAAAATAAAGCAGGAAACATTGTGGGAGGCGGGAGTCATAATTTTAAATGGAATGGTCAGAGGAGGTGTGAAGAGATGATGCTGGAGTGCAGAGGTGAGGGCCTGGGGGTGACTGGGGCATGAGGATTCAGGCAGAAGGAGCAACAATCCTCAGTGTCCTTTTCATAATTTTTTTTTTAAACTGAGGAACTTGAAAGGAAGAGTTGCCATTAACTGATGGAGCAAAGACCAGAGCGCATTAGTAGGGGCCAGAGCGCATTAGTAGGGGCCGGTCAGGAGTTCAGTTTCAGACAAGTTACATTCAAGATGCTTATCAGATATTGAAGCAGTGATATCCATTTGGCTTCTGGTTATGAGAATCAGCTAGTGAGAGCTAGGCTAAAGACATCAGTTTGTGGCTGAATCAAGGGATTGAGTGTAGGTAGAAAAGGGGAGGGGAAGAAATGGAAAGGTCCAGTGACTGAGCCCTGAGATACTCTCACTGTTAAGAGGTAGGGGCATGAATGGAGGAACGGGGTAAGACAAGACAGAAAGAGCCACAAGTGAAATAGAAGATAGTTCGGGAGGGTGTCCTAAAAACTAAGAGAATAAAGCATTTCAAGAAGGTGAGTATTTCCTTATATATGTCAGTTACACCTCAATTAAAAAAAAATGTATTTAAATAGTGTTGAAAGCTCAGGTAAAGCAAAGATCTGAGAGGTGATGTGAAAGTCATTGGTGACCTTGACAAAGTGGCTTTTGGTTGGATAGTGAGACCACAGTTGTGACTGGGGTTGGTTCAAGAAAGAGCAAGAAGAGGAAATTTTGATATAACAAGTTTTAGACACTCTTCCTAGGAATTTGGGAAGGAGAGATGGGGCTCTAGCTGGAGTCAAAACCCAGGAGAGGGTTTGCTACTGTTGTTTTAAAAAGGGAAGAAATAATCACAGTTTATGGGAAAGATCCACTCAACCAGTGCAAAACACCATGTAGGAGATAAAATACAATTGTTACAGTAATGTCCTGTGGCAACTTCATTAACATAATTTTGTAAACAAATGTATGGAGATAAATGGATCTTTTCGTATAAAAAGACGTATGGGAGAGGTGATATTGTTTCAGTAATGAAAAACATCAGTTCTGATTTTTCTCTTGATTTTATTTTTCTATCCCATATTTTCACCTCAAATACCTTCATTGAGATTTAACTGACATATAGTACTATATATTAAGTTTGAGGTGTACAGCATTAAAAAGATAATATCCTTTAGATCTGAATATTTAAGCTAAAAGAAATGCTTTGTTAAAGTTTAACTTGTTGCGTGGTAATTCTTACTGGCCCGTAGTAAAATTAAATTACAGTATTTAGCACCATTCTTATGGTTAATAGTCATTTTTCTTCTAGCTTTTTGGGAGAGAAGTTTGCTTATCAAAATTTGTACTGTTGATGATCAAAATTACTTGAGGGCAGATGTAGCAAAGGTGCCTCCTAGTGTCTCCCTGATGAAATTGCATGTGAGTCTTATAAATCATTGATTCATTGTACAGATATTTGAGTGCAGACACCCTGATGCTGGGAAAGACTGAGGACAGGAGTAGAAGGGGGCAACAGAGGATGAGATGGTTGGATAGCGTCACCGACTCAATGGACGTGAGTTTGAGAAAACTCTAGAAGATTGTGAAGGACAGGGGAGCCTGGTGTGCTGCAGTCCGTGGGGTTGCAAAGAGTCAGACCTGACTTAGCGACTGAAAAACGATAGTGCCAAACACAGGTCTTTGCCCTCAAGGAAGCTTATGGTTTAGAGAAGGGGAGAGGCGTTCATCAAGTGATCACAAAAAGAAGTAAGAAATGACAACTCTTAAGTATTTGTATGTCTGTTAAAGAGAACTTTAAATAGGAGTATTTTACCTAACTGGAGAGCCACTGAAGTGATGTTTGAACTGAGCTTTGAAGAATTACAAAAGCTAATAGGGGAAGGAAATGTGTTCTTGGCATAAGAACTGCATTTGTGAACAGCTCTGTGATAGGAGGAGGCCTGGCGGACATAAGGGGCTCTGAGTAGGGTGTGTGGAACATAGATAGGTATGAGAGTAAGAGGCGTTGATCAAGTGAGAAAAGACTGCATTTTCCTAGGCTGTGGTTAGGAGTTACGTAAGAGTAAACTGTTGCAGAATTAGGGAAGCAACTAGGGTGTGTGTGTGTGTGTGTGTGTGTGTGTGTGTGTGTGTGAATTATGGCAAAAGACCTATAACAAAATCTACCATTTTAATCATTTTAAGAATTCAGTTCAGTTGGAGTATATTCAGTTCAGTTCAGTTGCTCAGTCGTGTCCGACTCTTTGGGACCCCATGAATTGCAGCACGCCAGGCCTCCCTGTCCATCACGAACTTCCAGAGTTCACTCAAACTCACGTCCATCGAGTCAGTGATGCCATCCAGCCATCTCATCCTCTGTTGTCCCCTTTTCCTCCTTCCCTCAATCCCTCCCAGCATTAGAGTTTTTTCCAGTGAGTCAACTCTTCGCATGAGGTGCCCAAAGTACTGGAGTTTCAGCTTTAGCATCATTCCTTCCAAAGAACACCCAGGGCTGATCTCCTTTAGAATGGACTGGTTGGATCTCCTTTCAGTCCAAGGGACTCTCAAGAGTCTTCTCCAGCACCACAGTTCAAAAGCATCAATTCTTCAGCGCTCAGCTTTCTTCACCGTCCAACTCTTGCATCCATACATGACCACTGGAAAAACTATAGCCTTGACTAGACGGACCTAAGTACATTTAAATTGTTGTGCAACCACCACCACCATCTGCCTTAAATCTGTGTTTTAAAGAGATGATTTTGGTTGAGTTTTGAGGATGGATTAGGTGAGACAAAAGTTGCTGAGAACCTCTTCGTGGGAAGCCACTCAAGGCGTGAGTGTGAGGAGGTGATGCTGAAATTCCCTAGGGATAAGGGCTACTAGGTGTCCTGCACCCTGCTGGCCACAGTGTGTCTCAGGAGTGAGCAGAGAACACACTGAACCCCAGAAGAAAGGCCTTGTTCTCATCTGGTATCATTCCAGTGTCCCTAGTGAGAGCAAAAGGGAAATGGCCATTGAACAGGCAACCAGCAGCATCTGCCATGATGTATCCCTCCCTTCAGTATGTAGAGGAAGAACATTCTGTGCCCATCTAATGGTGTACAAACCCTAGACCAATGATAAAAACACTTAGCTCAATTCTGATTCCTACTCATTTGGTCTCAGGTAAAGCCATGGGAAATAATGGAAACAGTGAGAGACTTTATTTTGGGGGGCTCTAAAATCACTGCAGATGGTCACTGCAGCCATAAAATTAAAACATGCTTGCTCCTTGGAAAAAAAGCTATGACCAACCTAGGCAGCGTATTAAAAAGCAGAGACATTACTTTGCCAACAAAAGTCTGTCTAGTCAAAGCTATGGTTTTTCTAGTAGTCATGTATGGATGTGAGAGTTGGACTATAAAGAAAGCTGAGCGCAGAAGTGGAGTTGGAGAAGACTCTTGAAGGACCCTTGGACTTCAAGGAGATCCAACCAGTCCATCCTAAAGGAAATCAGTCCTGAATATTCATTGGAAGGACTGATGATAAAGCTGAAACTCCAATACTTTGGCCACCTGCTGTGACGAGCTGACTCATTGGAAAAGACCCTGATGCTGGAAAAGATTGAAGGCAGGAGGAGAAGGGGGAGACAGAGGATGCGATGGTTGGATGGCATCACCGACTCGATGGACATGCGTTTGAGTAAGCTTCAGGAGTTGATGATGGACAGGGAAGCCTGGCGTGCTGCAGTCCATGGGGTCGCAAAGAGTCAGACACGACTGAACGACTGACCCGAACTGAAAGCCATGTAGAAGACTTCTCTGGTGGCTCAGTGTAAAGAGTCTACCTGAAGTGCAGGAGACTCCCTAAGTCCATACTGAAACAAAAAGATTATAAAGAAGTAGAAGAATGGAAAGCTTTTCTTTACACAAGATAATTAGGGGCTTGCCTGGTGGTCCCGTGGTTAAGAATCCACCTGCCAGTGCAGGGGACACAGGTTCAATCCCTGGTCCAGGAAGATTCAGCATGTTGCGGAGCATCTAAGCCTGTGTGCCACGACTCCTGAGCCCAGGCTCTAGAGGCTCTGCTCCACAGCAAGAGAAGCCACCACAATGAGAAGCCCGGGCACTGCAACTAGAGGCCACAGCTAGAGAAAGCTTGAGTGCAGCAACGACCCAGTGCGGCCAAAAATACATAGGTGGGGAAAGACAACTAGTAAAGGTTAGTGTTCTGTCTTCAGTTTACAACCATTACAATAACATGTGATTTGTGCAAGAATCATTAATGGATGCTAAAACCTGGCATTTTTTGGTAAGGAACAGGATATTTCACAGTCTCAAACCATCACCCTTCAGATTACTTGGGGATACCTTGACAGTGCTGGTGGACAGCAGTTTAACTGAATGATCAAACTCGGCATTGCCAATGGCACAGACTGACAGTGTACCTCCTAGCTGAGAAAGATGTGGCATTCTGGCCAAAACCAAATTTAACCTGAACACAAGCCTTTATATCTTGCAGAACACAAAGAAGCAAACAGAAAGCAAAACCCTAAATCAAGGATCATTCTGCAGAACAACTGGCTTGGAGACTTGACAGTCGTCTATCAGTGTCATGAATGACAAAAATCACAAAACCTAGAGAGTTGTTCTGGGTTAAAAACAACTAAAAATATGCCAACTAAATGCAATGAATAATTCTTGAGTGGATCCTGGACATTAAAAAAAAAGGGTTGTTGGACTTTCCTGGTGGTCCCGTAGTTCAGAATCTGCCTGCCAATGCATGGGACAGGCTCAATCCCCGGTCTGGGAAGATCCCACATGCCGGGGAGCGACTAAGCCTGCGTACCACAACTGCTGAGGTCCCATGCTGCAGCCACTGAGGCCCGAGAGCCCTGGAGCCCATGTTCTGCAACATGAGAAGCCACTGCAGTGAGAAGGCCCTGCTTGCTGCAACTAGAGAAAGCAGCGACAGAGACCCAACACAGCCATAAATGTTTCTTAAAAAAAAAAAAAAGAATTATTGCAAAATTCCCTGGTGATCCAGTGGTTAGGACTCAGCACTTTTACTGAGGGGACCAGGGGTTGATCCTTGGTCAGGCAGGACACGCAGTGTGGCCAAAAAAGAGAGGCATTATTGAGATGATTGGAAAAATTTGAAGATTTTTAAATTGAAGATTACACAATTCTGGATCAGCATGACATTTTCTGACTGTGGTTCCATAGAAGAAATATCCTTATGCTCAGATTAAAGAAGAAATACACCATATTGTCAGGTTGAGAAATACAATATTGTTAAGATGACACTTCTATCCGAATTGATCTATAGGTTTGTTGTTCAGTTCAGTTGCTCAGTCGTGTCCGACTCTTTGGGACCCCATGAACTGCAGCACACCAGGCCTCCCTGTCCATCACCAACTTCCGGAGTCCACCCAAACTCATGTCCATTGAGTCGGTCATGCCATTCAACCATCTCATCCTCTGTCGCCCCCTTCTCCTCCTGCCCTCAGTCTTTCCCAGCACCAGGGTCTTTTCAGATGAGTCAGCTCTTTGCATTAGATGGCCAAAGTATTGGAGTTTCAGCTTCAACATCAGTCCTTCCAGTGAACACCCAGGACTGATCTCTTTTAGGATGGACTGGTTGGATCTCCTTGCAGTCCAAGGAATTCTCAAGAGTCTTCTCCCAATACCACAGTTCAAAAGAGTTCATTTCTTCAGTGCTCAGCTTTCTTTATAGTCCAACTCTTGCATCCATACATGACCACTGGAAAAACCATAGCCTTGACTAGATGGACCTTTGTTAGCAAAATAATGTCTCTGCTTTTGAATATGCTGTCTAGGTTGGTCATAACTTTCCTTCCAAGGAGTAAGCGTCTTTTGATTTCATGGCTGCAGTCATCATCTGCAGTGATTTTGGAGCCCAGAAAAATAAAGTCAGTCACTGTTTCCACTGTTTCCCCATCTATTTGCCATGAAATGATGGGACCAGATGCCATGATCTTAGTTTTCTGAACGTTGAGCTTCAGGCCAAGTAACCCACTCCAGTATTCTTGCCTGGAGAATCCCATGGACAGAGGAGCTTGGTCGCAAGAGTCCATGGGTCGCAAAGAGTCGGACACGACTGAGCGACTTCACTTTCACTTTTCACTTTCTTTCACTTTCATCAAGAGGCTCTTTAGTTCTTCACTTTCTGCCATAAGGGTGGTATCATCTGCGTGTCTGAGGTTATTGATATGTAGTCCTATTCAAAACCCAGAGTTTGGGACTTCCCTGGTGACCCAGTGATTAGGACTTCTTGGTTCCATTGTAGGGGCCACAGGTTTGATCCCTGGTGAGGAAACTGAGATCCCACATGCCAAGTTGTTGTCTAGTCGCTCTTTGGTGATGCCAGGCTCCTCTGTGCCTGGGATTTCGCAGGCAAGAATACTGGAGTGGATTGCCATTTCCTTCTCCAGGGGATCTTCTTGACCCAGGGATCAAACCCATGTCTCCTGCTTTGGCAGGCAGATTCTTCACCAGCTGAGCCACCAGGGAAGCCCTTTTCTCATGCTGCATGGTATCGCCAAAAACAAAAAAATTAATAAAAGAAACAGTTTTAGAAATTTAAGTTAAAAGAAATGTATGTTTCTTCTGGAAATGTGTTGAGGTTTAGTGGGAAAGAAAAGAGATGAACAGCATATTGGGGACTAGTGATTTGGGAGTTGCAAGCTTGAGAGAATGATTTTGTAGAAGGAGTATACATATATACTTGTATGTATATATATAAATATATATATATAGACATCTCTAGAAGAATACATGAGGACAACAGTTACTCCCTCAGTGGAAAACCAGAAAGCACATGAGTCAGAACAGAGATTTTTGTATCTTTTGGTTTTTGTGTTATGTGAAATAACTTATTTAAAAATATTTTCCAATTTATAAAGATATTATTGTTAGTTTACATATGAGAAATTGTGACCCTTCTTCAAGGTCATATAGTTTGCATTAGATTGAAAGTTGGAATTTCTTTTTTTTTAACGTAGATTTTAATTTTAGACATATTAGGGATTCTGCTGTATGTAAATCTAAGTTCTTGCTTGGAATGGCAATATTAATTCCAAATATTGGGGGAAAAACTACTTTTGAAGGCTTTTAACATCACGTATAAACCCTGTAATTGCTACTTTAATATTTATCTTAACTGTTTTTCCATCCATGTTCATTTTTATAGTTTCAGCGAGGGATTTTTCTTTTACTGGTATAAAGAGATGAATGTTTCTTTGTGAGCTGGCCTGGATTATAACTAGCTTTTAGTGGTCATATGTGTTCTCTTTTGTTACTCTGAAGAATGAATTGCCCCTTTCAAGAGGCTGGTTTAGCAGTGAGTTGCTATTTTATATTAGAGTAATTGCTTCGAGCTATTCTTTCCTTCTGCTCTGAGCATAGTTGAAATGGCTAGTATTTCTGATGGGAAAGTATGGTGAAGTTTGAATAATGAGAGGACAGAGAACTTCGTCTTATTTAGCAAAAGTCAGACCTGCTTAGCAGCGGCAAACGCAACTTATCCTCTTGTCTGAAAACTTCTTGCTCTTAATTTAAGGTCTTTCCCCAAAGACTATCACAACAAACAAAAGAGGCAGAAATTTGTTTTCCTCTCTTTGTCCCTTCCTTCCTGTTTCAGGGAGCAAAGAGTTTATATTGTCCTACTTAGTTATCTTGTGTATCACAAAAGGATGGATGGTTTCTATAAATTTTCTTTCTATTTCTGTTTTATTGATCTTGTTGATGAGCTGATTCAACTAAAAGTTTTTTTATGTTGAACATTCTGAGGTGTTCATCCAGTCGTTCTGAAAGGCAGAAGTTTTAGGCGTTGTTTTATGTGGAGCTAATCAAGGAGAGGATAACTATGTAAGAATCTTATTTTACTGGTTCACTGAAAGGGTGAACTATTGATCTCCAAAGACTGGTTAAAACTTTTTAGCGTCCAAAGATAGGTTAAAAGCATAAAAATGCTCATTTTTATCTCTGCAATTTTCTTCCAAGTGACTGGCACTCATCCTTACCGACTTGATGTAGGGGGTTACATCAAATTTTATTGGCCTAGGGGATTAACAGGTTTTCGGTTAGCCACTAGAACTCCTACTTAGAGAGCAAGTTCCCCCCATTTTATCTTTTCTTCACAGTTATCTTAGTTAATCTTGGCCATTTGCTCTTCCCTATACATTTTATTTTTTTCCCTACTTTTCTATGTATTTAACAATTTTTAATTGAAATATGGTTGATTTGCAATGTCATGTTAGTGTCTGCGATACAGCAAAATGAATCCGCGATACGTACATTGGCACCTCTGGCCACTCTTTTTGGGCCCTTTTCCCGTATAGGTCATTACAGAATAGTGAGCAGAGCTCCCGTGCTGCACAGTAGTCCTTCCTATACATTTTTGAGTCAGTTCGTCAAATTCTACAAGAATCCTTTTGGGATTTTAGTCGGAATTACACTGACATTATTTTTGGAAGACTTAACATCTTCATGATCTTCCTATCTTTGATTAGAATTTATTTCTCTGTGTCTATTTTCTGTTTCTTGCTGTTATATAGAGATGCTGCTGACTTTTATTTATTGAGTATTTAGCAACCTTGCTAAGTGTTCCTGTTCTGATAATTTATCTAATTTCTTTTTGATTTCCTATGTAGAAATAAACTTATCTGCAAGTAATGATAGTTTTATTTTCTCCTTTCTAATACATGTAAATGATATTTTTTAATTTTCTTACTGTGTTGAGAAGGGTCCTTCGTATAGAACTGGAAGAAAAGTGTTGATAGAAGACATGCTTTTATCAGGTTAATAAGAGAGTTAACTTTAAAAATTTCTGGTTTGCTAAGGATTTTTCGTTTTTAAAATCATGAATGGATTTCGAATGTTATCAAATGCTATTCTGCATCTTTTGAGATGAACATGTAAATTTTCTTCTTTAATCTGTTGATAGGATACTACTCTCTTGGAAATAATGCTTCTGGCTTTTTCTGCCTCCTGCTCCCCAGGTGATTTGTGGAGCTATGATTTCTTCAGTGGCGAGTTTGTGGTGTCACCTGAACCAGACACAAGCGTCCACACTCTTGACCCCCAGAAGCACAAGTATATTATCTTGGGAAGTGATGGACTTTGGAATATGATCCCACCTCAAGATGCCATCTCAATGTGCCAGGACCAAGAGGAGAAAAAATACTTGATGGTGAGAAGTAACTCAATTCAATATGATCACCTACGCATTGTTCTGGTGCTTTCGTCAGGAGTCTTGAATGTGAACTAAGCGTGTACCTGTGGAGTAGGTCTTTGCATTTGCCCTGGCTGGAGAAGAAAGTAAAGTATAGATTTCTGCAGCTCATTAGGGGAATAATCGATCCTTGAACAGTTTCCACTTTTTGGCTATTTTGAATGCCGCTGCCATTAACATTTGTGGACAAGTTTCTGTGTGGACATGTTCTTGGTTCTCTCACATCGACCTGGGAATGGAATTGCTGGGTCATGTGGTAACTCTGTTACCTGTACTGCTGTTACCTATACCTATACTTTATATACCTATAAACCTTGGAAACAGCCATCAGTGAGAAAACTCTTTTCTTTCCTTCATGGCTTGCTTGAAAATTGATCTCTTCATTCTGAGCAATGACAAAGGAAGATTTGGGAAAGTGTGATGTTATTGAAAGCAAGGAAAGAGAATGTTTTTGGAGCAGTAGCCAGCAATGTCAAATTCTACAAAGAAGTAGAGGCAGATGGATGAAAACAGGGTATTGGGTTTTACAGTTAGAATCTTCTAGTATTAGTGATCTTCAAGGATGCAGAGTTTCAGTTGAAGTGATTGGAACATTAGCTGGCAGGTTGGAGTGATGACGAAAGAATACTTTGTGAGCCTAGGAAATAGATGTAGTGAGTGTTCAGCAAGACAAGGGAATTGCCATTGTTAGGAAAAGACAGGATCTTGAAAACAGTTTTAAAGTCTTTCCAAGAAAGGTTGACAGAGTAAGAGAAATAAGAGATGAAGGTCCAAAGCACATGGAAGTAACTGGAGTCAGTGGCTCCTTGGAAAAGATGATCTTTTCCTAACATGAGAGGATCAGTGAAGCTAGATAAGGAGACAGCATAAAAGAACTTGTGTTAAATTGCCTGCATGTATTCCCTCAGCTGCCGTGTTAGGCACTAGGTACGTAGGATGCAGAGGTGAATAGACTATGGCCCTTGCTCAGCGTTTGCCATATCATTGCAACTAGGACGTGTAGATAGCTGTCAGTGCCATTTGACTGGGAGTTGTTTTAATGGCAGGTGCATGCGTGCATGCTCAGTCATGTCCAACTCTTTGCGAACCCACGGACTGTAACCTGCCAGGAGCCTCTTGTGGAATTTCCCAGGCAAGTATCCTGGAGTGGGTTGCCGTTTCCTACTCCAGGGGATCTTCCTGCCCCAGGGATTGAAGCTGCATCTCTGGCATCTCCTGCATTGGCAGGCAGATTCTTCACCACTAATTCAGTTCTACACACTCGGGTCCAGCATGATGCATTTGGTCGGTGATGTTAGATGTAAAAGAAAGCTTAAATAAAATAAATATTGTTTTGTTTGGCTGTGCTCGCTTGCAGGATCTTAGTTCCCTGGCCAGGGAACCTGGACCCTTGATAGTGACAGCATGCAGTCCTGGCCACTGAACTACCAGAGAATTCCCATGTCTGTTGGATTTATAATTCTTTTTCTTTTCTGGCTGTGTCGCATTTTAGTTGCAGCATGCTGGCTCTCTAGTTGTGCCATGCAGGCTCAGTAGTCATGATGCATGGGCTTAGCTGTCCCGTGTCTTGTGGGATCTTAGTTCCCTGACCAGGGATTGAACCCAGTTCCTTGCATTGGAGGGCAGATTCTTAACCACTGGAACTACCAGGGAAGTCTCTGGATTTATAATTCTTTAATGATGAGAGAAAAAGAAACATTTCAGTGGCATAATGAGGCCATAAGCCAGTTTTATTGGGCTGGAGGAACCTATTCATAAACACCTAAATGAGTATTGAAAGAGCGTCTATAGAACAATATTTAGAACAGGTGTTGAGGACAGAGAGAGAGAGGATAGGAAACTTGAAGATTGCATAAGGAAGTTTCATGGGTGAGACTCGTATTTGAGCAAGTCTTAAAGGTGGAGTTGAATTTGCCAGGTTAAGAAATCAAGGGAGGAGAGTGAAGCTTTCCAGACAAAGGAGTAGAATGTGTAAAGTCGAAGAGACAAGACTACAGTACATTCAAGTTTCACGAGTAACTTGATGTGATTGGAAAACAAGAGGCAAAAAGGTTTTGAGTGGTCTGTTATGAAGTTAGGTCTTTGTAACCAGGTAGTGGAGAGCATTGAAAAGCATTTTAGAAAGCGTCCTCATTACAGAGTGGAATATAAAATAGAGGGTAGATGACAATGGATGTGAAGATTGTATTTATTAGGATGTGCAGGAAAACCATTTGACCCCTTAATAAAATTAAACCAGCAAAGTTGGCAATGAAAGAGAATGAGTGTCAGCAGTGATTAGTGAAGAATCCCCACGAGAAAGTGAATTTCGATGAATAGAGTCATATTTATAAGATCTGTCTTCATTTCTCTTTACGTGTTGATTTTTACTGCCAGTGTCTTTGATTTGATTTTTCTTAATGAGTTTATTAGGCTTCTTCTACGGAGGCTGCTGTTACGTTCCAAATGAAAATTTTTGCAAGCTTGATCTAAGGCAGCAATGGAAAAACAAAAAGACTATATCTGCTACACACACACAAGCATAAAAGAAATACATTAAGTGATAGGACTGACAGAACTTGGGTTTTAAGAAGGCAGAGTATGACGCGCAAATTTCTTAGTGATGGCTGGAAGCTGTTATGAAGAAGAAACACACCATTTTGTGAGGAGGGATGATATGTAGGCATGTCGAATAGGAGGGGCCTTTGGTTCATCTAGATCGATATTTTCAGTAGGCAGTTACTGAAAGGCAATGCCTGGAAATGCTAATTTCAGTGTTAACAGGAGTAAAGTAAAGCCACAGCAATTTGTGATTCACCTAGTGAGACAGTGTGGTGGAAGAAAAGGACACGGTATTACGGAGTGGCCCAAGTGGACAGGGGCTTCCCTGGTGGCTCAACTGGTAAAGAATCCGCCTGCAATGTGGGAGACCTGGGTTTGATCCCTGGGTTGGGAAGATCTCCTGGAGAACAGAAAGGCTACCCACTCCAGTATTCTAACCTAGAGAATTCCATGGACTGTATAGTCCTTGGGGTTGCAAAGAGTCAGATATGACTGAGCGACTTTGAAGTCAGCAGAATCAGTGAGCTGAGGGAGAATGCAAGTAACTTAGTAGAAATGGCTGATACAGATTTCCTTTCTGTGGAGCGTTGCTGGGAGTGAAACAGGCACACAGAGGTGAGAGGGAGAGCCCCTCAGCGAGTTCTCAGGGCACTGGTGTTTGGCGAGTGGAGCAGCATGCGCGCACACTGGGGATGTGATAGATTGATGAGTTACACATTAATGCTGCCTTTCATCAATTGACGTACGTATTTTTCATATTAGAAGGGGGGCAAGCAATGTTTTAAAACACCATTACACGTGATGCTTTTCATAGGGATGCAAGGATGGCTTAATACTAAAGCAGCTGAGATGAGTTTTTGCAGTTTGCCATCATTAATGTATTGAATACTGTAATATGACCAAGATCAGACAACCCCAAATAAAAATGATTACCTGTTTCCCAAGGAGAGAATAAAAAAAAACCCAGTTCTTTATTCAGTTTGACTATATAAACTTTAGGGGTAGAACTGACAGTTAAATGACATATGTATTATATATATTTTAATAAAGTATGTATAGTACTGTAGTACATTATATATTATTATATACTATATATTACAGCATGTTACTATTTAATCTTGCAACACAATCTATTTATCACATTAAGTAAAAATTATTTTCAGCTTATAGTTCGTGGCACATTTCTTTTTCAAACATTTCTACTCATTTTCATTATTCAGCTGTTTCTAGAGGTACTTTTAAAACATGAAACTCTTTCCTGGAGCACATCCTTTTTCTTTTCTGTTCTTTGAAACTTAACAGTTATAAATCCATTGTATGATGCTTTGGGGGCTTCCCTGGTGGCTCAGTGGTAGACAATGCACCTGCCAATGCAGGAGATGCGGGGTTTGATCACTGGGTCAGGAAGATCCCCTGGAGGAGAAATAGCAGTCCACTCCAGTATTCTTGCCTGGGAAATCCCATGGGGCAGAGGAGCCTGGCGGGCTACCATCCATGCGGTTGCAAAGAGTTGGACACAATTTAGCAACTAAACAACAACATAATGCTACTAGTCATATTCTAAGCCACATTTATTTGTATAACGAAATTGTTTACTTTGTTTTTTTCCTTTTTCACTGTTTCTTTTGGTATATCAGTTCAGTCAGTTCAGTTCAGTTGCTCAGTCGTGTCTATTTGCGACCCTGTGAAATGCAGCACGCCAGGCCTCCCTGTCCATCACCAATTCCCAGAGTCCACCCAAACCCATGTCCATCGAGTCAGTGATGCCATCCAACCATCTCATCCTCTGTCGTCCTCTTCTTCTACTCTCAATCTTTGCCAGCATCAGGGTCTTTTCAAATGAGTCAGCTCTTCGCATCAGGTGGCCAAAGTATTGGAGTTTCAGCTTTAGCATCAGTGCTTCCAATGAACACCCAGGACTGATCTCCTTCAGAATGGACTGGTTGGATCTCCTTGCAGTCCAAAGGACTCTCAAGAGTCTTGTCCAACATCACAGTTCAAAAGCATCAATTCTTCAGCATTCAGCTTTCTTTATAGTCCAACTCTCACATCCATACATGACCACTGGAATAAACCATAGCCTTGACTAGATGGACCTTTGTTGGCAAAGTAACGTCTCTGCTTTTTAATATGCTGTCTAAATTGGTCTTAACTTTCCTTCCAAGGAGTAAGCGTCTTATAATTTCATGGCTGCAGTCACCATCTGCAGTGATTTTGAAGCCCAGACAAATAAAGTCATCCGCTGTTTCCACTGTTTCCCATCTATCTGCCATGAAGTGATGGGACCCGATGCCATGATCTTCGTTTTCTGAATGTTGAGCTTTAAGCCAACTTTTTCACTCTCCTCTTTCACTTTCATCAAGAGACTCTTTAGTTCTTCTTCACTTTCTGCCATAAGGGTGGTGTCATCTGCATATCTGAGGTTATTGATATTTCTCCCGGCAATCTTGATTCCAGCTTGTGCTTCCTCCAGCCCAGCGTTTCTCATGATGTACTCTGCATATAAGTTAAATAAGCAGGGTGACAATATACAGCCTTGACGTACTCCTTTTCCTATTTGGAACCAGTCTGTTGTTCCATGTCCAGTTCTAACTGTTGCTTCCTGACCTGCAAATAGGTTTCTCAAGAGGCAGGTCAGGTGGTCTGGTATGCCCATCTCTCAGAATTTTCCACAGTTTATTGTGATCCACACAGTCAAAGGCTTTGGCATAGTCTGGAACTCTCTTACTTTTTCGATGATCCAGCAGATGTTCGCAATTTGATCTCTGGTTCCTCTGCCTTTTCTAAAACCAGCTTGAACATCAGGAAGTTCACGGTTCACGTATTGCTGAAGCCTGGCTTGGAGAATTTTGAGCATTACTTTACTAGCATATGAGATGAGGGCAGTTGTGCGGTAGTTTGAGCATTCTTTGGCATTGCCTTTTTTAGGGATTGGAATGAAAACTGACCTTTTCCAGTCCTGTGGCCACTGCTGAGTTTTCAAAATTTGATGGCATACTGTTGGTATATATTTGATCTCTATACTATAATGACTTGTATTGCTTTTTTCTTCATATAAGTGACATTAACCATTTATGTATGTATGTATGTATAAGCCTTTGACTGGGTGGATCACAACAAATAGTGGAAAATTCCTAGAGAGATAGGAATACCAGACAACTTCACCTACCTCCTGAGAAACCTGTATGCAGGTCAAGAAGCAGTAGTTAGAAATGGACATGGAACAACAGACTGGTTCAAAATTGGGAAATGGAGTACATCAAGGCTGTATATTGTCACCCTGCTTATTTAACTTATATGCAGAGTACATCATGTGAAATGCTGGACTGGATGAATCACAAGCTGGAATTAAGATTGCCAGGAGAAATACCAATAACCTCAGATATGCTTTCACCCTAATGGTAGAAAGTGAAGAGGAACTAAAGAGCTTCATGGTGAAGGTGAAAAGAGGAGAGGAAAAGGTGGCTTAAAACTCAGCATTCAAGATACTGAGATCGTGGCATCTGGTTGTACCGCTTTCTGACAAATAAATGGGGAAAAACTGGAAACAGTGACAGATTTTATTTTCTTGGGCTCCAAAATCACTGCAGACTGTGACTGCAGCCATGAAATTAAGTTACTTGCTCCTTGGAAGAAAAGTTATGACAAACCTAGACAGTGTATTAAAAAGCAGAGACATCACTTTGACAAGAAAGGTTCATACAATCAAAGCTATGGGTTTTCAATAGTCACGTATGGATGTGAGTGTTGGACCATGAAGAAGACTGAGTGCCAAAGAATAAATGTTTTCCAGCTGTGGTGCTGGAGAAGACTCTAGAGAGTCCCTTGGACAGCAAGGAGATCAAACCAGTCAATCCTAAAGAAGTCAATGCTCAGTATTCACTGGAAGGACTTTGATGCTGAAGCTGAAGTTCTCGGCTACCTGATGCAAAGAGCCGGCTCATTGGAAAAGACCCCGATGCTGCGAAAGATTGAGGGCAAGAAGACAAGGGACTGACAGAAGATGAGGTAGTTGGTTGGCATCATCAACTCAATGGACGTGAGTTTGAGCAAACTCCAGGAGACAGTGAAGGACATGAAAGCTTGGTGTGCTGCAGTCCATGGGGTCGCACAGGGTTGGACATGTCTGAGCAACTGAACAGCAGCAGTGTATAGATACAGATATATATATATAGCTAAGAACCATTTGTGTTTGTCTCTGAAGTTTGTTCATGTCCTTTCACTTTTTTTATGTTGGGGTTGTCTTTGATTTGCAGAATCTCTTATTTTAGGAGGAAATTGGTCCTTTGCTGTGTGTGTGTATATTTTTTTTTTCATGTATGATTATTTCATTTGTGAATTATTTATTGTAATACTTCTTAAAATTAATTTTTATTGGCCTATAGTTGTTTATCTGTAATATCTTGATGTTTACTTCCCCCTTTTAGATAATTTCTGTATAACTTTTTTTAAGTAAGGTTACAGTGAAGACCAAGTTTCTTGCTCCCCAAAAGATAAAAATACAGGTGAAATCTAACCACGGGATAAGGCTTTGTTTTAGTGATTTGTTTTTTAATTTAGAGCAATCCTGTCTTAACATAGTTATTGGGATTGTGGGTAAGGTTTGAAATTTTAATTATTTATGTAGGCCTTGTTGAACATTATTAATCTGTATTAATTTGATACAACCATAGTGGTAATGGAGTCTGAGTTATCCTCTTTTTTTGTTGTTTTAAATACAGGGTGAGCATGGACAATCTTGTGCCAAAATGCTTGTGAATCGAGCGCTAGGCCGCTGGAGGCAGCGAATGCTTCGAGCAGATAACACTAGTGCCATAGTAATCTGCATCTCTCCGGGAGTGGACAGTCAGGGAAATTTCACCAGTGACGATGAGCTCTATCTGAACCTGACTGATAGCCCTTCCTATAACAGTCAAGAAACCTGTGTGATGACTCCTTCTCCGTGTTCCACACCACCAGTCAAGGTATACGGTTCTCTAGTATTTAAGTTGTAATAGATGGAATTTCTCTGATTAGTATTACATGAAAACAGTTTTCAGATTCTTTATAAAATAGGATTTTGGATTTTGTTACGTAACTTCTTATCAGTACCTCTTAGTTAGTGCTTCTTATTTAGCACCCAGAGGTACTAAAGTGCATGCTGGATCTCCGTAGAGCACCTGATAGACAGTGGCTAGATGAGGCCCCTGACGACTGTTAATATTTGGAACATACTGATTCCTTTCTAATATTATGCACGTTTGTAAGATTTAAATTAAAAGCTTGTGATGGACTTTCATATGTAGTATTTCATTTGAACCTCATAACCCTGGAAGCTAAATAGTGCAGATAATTAATTCCATTTTATAGATAATAAGACCGAGATATTAAGCAGTTTGAATAAGATACAGAATCAAGGCTGAACTGGACCTTAGGATATCAGCCTATTAACATGAATTAGAAACATCATTCCTGTTTCTTACCCATATTAATATTGAATGAATTTAAGATGTGCTCAGAAATAAGTTTACATGCTGTAGTATTTCCCCTTTTTCTGATTTCATCCCAATTTTTTCCTGCTTTTTTCCAATCTTCTGCTAATAATTAGTAATATTGATAACTGCTGTGATACACCTGGCCTTCTGAGAATGTGCTTTCAGAAGAATGACCATTAAAATGGGAAACACAGTGGGATTTTATGTCATGTATTGAGACAGTTTTTTAAGATGATCAAAGCTGCATAGTACAAAGTATTTATGTAATTTTGGGTATTGTGATCCTGTATAGAGTACTTGGAAGTTTTCCATTATTGCTTTCCTATCTTTTACTTCACATATATACGGTAACTTAATTTTCCTTACATGGACTCTTCATTTAGAAATTGACAAATTAATATTTTATGCTTATTTTCCTAAAAGAATTTCTTGTGGAAACTTTCTTTGAAAACTCTTGAATAATAATACAGGGTGAGACTTTTAAAAAGTCAAGGACTTTTAAAGTCTCTTCATTCTCTTTTGAGTGTTGTGAAGGAGCTTATGTTCATTTCAGAATTCACCAGTTTCTGTATTTGAAAGTATTCATTACTTTTGTGTTCCCCAAACTGTTTGTATTTGTAACTGAATTGTAGGTAGTATAGAGGTGCCACAGGATGGAGGTAAGAATGAGGGGAGAGAAGATACTGTAATAGGACATTCTTAATGTTAATCTGTGGATTGGCATTAGTAAAATTGCAGGAATAAGTTTTAAAGCACTGTGTAAGGACTTGCTCTTGACCATCCTGGGTCTTTGCTGCTGTGCAGGCTGTCTCTAGTTGGAGTGAGCAGGAGCTGCTGCTGCTCTTCGTTGCAGTGCGCGGGCTGCTCACCGTGGTGGCTTCTCTTGTTGCAGAGCGCGGGCTCTAGGCACGTGGGCGTCAGTAGTTTTGGCTCGTGGACTTGGTTGCCTTGCAGCATGTGGGATCTTACCAGACCCTTGATGGAACCCTGTCCCCTGCATTGGCAGGCAGATTCTTAACCACTAGACCACCAGAGAAGCCCTTCAAAACATATTTTAAAATTCTGAAAAATAATGATCTAATAATTATACTAAAGTAAAGATTAGGAGATTTATGTATGGACTAACTTCTGTGTAGGCATGGTTATTTGTTAACCATTTAGCCACACCTAAATATGAAAAAATATTTAGAGCCATTCAGAATAATCACTATTGTAGGCTCTGGCCTAACAAGTAAATAAAGACAGATTTCTGCTCAAGAGATTGTGTTTTGTTTTGTTTCTTTTATCTTAGTTAACCATGGCTACTCATGAGTATCTCTGATTTATTTCATTGTTATAATAATAATCCTGTGTTTAGTAGCATCTAGATAAATATAATGACATTTTGGTTGATTTTGAATGGTTTTTAAGACTTCTACAGACATGTCAACTTCTGTTTGAATTGTAAGCTAAATCAGTACTCAAATCTTTGTTTTGGGACAAAAATAGTAGAAATACTTCTGTTTAAGTGATATATTACTATGGCACACCTTTCTTTCTCCATCTTTCTTTAGGGAAAAACTAATTTTAGCTGTTTTTTAAGTAAGCCAAGAGCTCTAGGAAGGAGGAATGAGGAAGAGAGTTCTTTCAGAGGATTAGCACTTAGTTTCAGTTGCATTCTAGGCACAATTTGTAATTAGCTGTTTACTGTTGGATTGTAAATATATGGAGCTCTCAAAATGGATCTCTGAAGTGTGATCTTTGCAAGTGTGAATTTTTAGGATGTAACCTCTCAATATCATGTGTTTTATGAACATGTAAGAAGGCTTAGCATACAGGTGGTAATTAATCTGAAATGAGTCTCAGAAGTCTAAGCGGTTGGCTGCACAAACAGATGCGGTATATTCCCATAGAATGCCAATAAGAAGAGAAGGAAATGGAAAAGTTAAAGAATAAGTAGGGGAAGAAAAGTCAGTGCACCTGTGGTATCAGAATAATAGTTTGTGAGTTTAAAAGAACACAGCACAACAGAAATTACAACAAACTGTGTTAACTCTAAAATCATCCCATTGTTTTTCTTTTGTAAAGAAATTCCATCTAATGTCTAAACCTCGTTGTACAAGCTAAAGCAGTTATGTTCTTTTCCTATAAGTGGCCTGATTAGTATCTTTTTTCCTTGTCCCTAAATTAGTAATGTGCTTGTTTGGTAGTAGGAAATCTTCTGTCTACAGAATTTATCTGCTGCCTGGTCTTGTTGCAAATCCTTTTTTATATTAAAGCAAGATGAACCTTTAGTCAACAATTACGTATGGTGAGGTATAGTTTTCTGTGATCAGTCAGTATATGCTTGTGATCAGGGTAGGCACTGGAATCAACCTAATGCAGAGGGGATAAATTTACAGACAGGTTGTCGTTGATATTGCTGAAAGCCACATGTGAATGTTCGAGAATAGAGACTGTTCTGTTATCCATTCTCAACATCAGTACTTCAAAATAAGATTGCTGCCCAACATCTAGTCAGTGTTAAAACAGATAAGAATTGGGCTTTCCATAAACCATGCAATGTAAAATAAATAAATGAACCAGTGACCCCAGAAAGAAAGAAATATACTTAGGTTTTTTTTTGCTTAAGGGTCTTTCCTGATGGTCCAGTGGCTAAGACTTCAGGTTCCCAATGCAGGGAACCTGGGTTCAATCCCTGGTCAGGAAACTAAATCCCACATGCTGCAGCTAAGAGTTTGCATATTGCAACCATTCTGCATGCTGCAACTAAGACATAGCACAGCCAAATAAATAAATAAAAGCATTTTAAAAAGCATAGCAGTATTCTATTTGGGGCAGTACTACGTTAGGAACTTCAGAGTTTCTCATCTCTGGCCTCCAGTGGACCTAAAGTTGGTTTATTTTCCTTAGTAAAGCATGTTCATGCTTATGGTTAAGTTGAAATGCTTTTAGATTCCTGCAGTTTCCCTTTTTCTTCTTAATTCTAGAAACATTAAAGGAAACATTACTTTTACAAATATGCTTTTTTATAAAGTACTTTTTCAAAAGGTGTTTATTCCTAGAGAATTTTAAATCAGAAGGTGACTAATAATATATCTTTATTTACCATTCTAAATACAAAAGGATTTACTTATTTTCGGAAAATATTTTAATAAATTTGATTTGATTGAAAGA
Source organism: Ovis canadensis (assembly GCF_042477335.2). NCBI lineage: Eukaryota > Metazoa > Chordata > Mammalia > Artiodactyla > Bovidae > Ovis > Ovis canadensis. The sequence goes on along the minus strand of NC_091255.1, from coordinate 20,701,777 downwards.
GGAAAGATTGAGGAAAATGATACACACATTTGGGGAAGAGGAAGTATTTATGCTTAAAATTTGTCCTTGAGAAAGTTATTGAAATAGTGATTTTATAAAATATTAAAATAGTGGAAGATTTTTATTTGATAGGAAGAATGTTCTTGTCTGGAGATGGGAGGATATTCCGACATTTAGCTTTGGTGCACTGCACCTAAAGTAGTGCACAGCTGTGCCTCCTTGTGAAGCTTTTAAGAAACAACACCTGAAAATTGCATATGATTTTTGTTTGTATCTTTGCAAGTTGCCCTAGCCATACTTAGCACATTCCCATATATCCTATTTTCTCAAATCCCAGAACAGCATCTAGTGTTCAGGAGATGGATACAAAGCGACAGTCTGAATTTCCATTGTGACAGAATTGCTTTAGTGTTGCACTTTACTTTTTCCACACTACTAAATATTCAGAAATTAAATATAGAAAGTAGGAAATAAACCCCCCAAGTAAACAATTTTGTCATTTATTCTAATGAAACCTTTTCATTTCCCCAATGGTTAAGCTGAATTCTAGGATAAATTATTTCTCACTTGGTCTTACCTTCTTGTTTTTCAGCCCCTGGAGGAGGACCCATGGCCAAGGCTGAACTCCAAGGACCATATACCTGCCCTTATTCGTAGTAATGCCTTCTCAGAGAATTATTTAGAAGTCCCACCTGAGATAGCTCGAGGGAATGTCCAGGCTGCAGTCATATCCTCAAAAGATCCAGAGCCACTAGAAGAAAATTGCACTAAAGCCCTGACTTTAAGGATACATGATTCTTTGAATAATAGCCTGTCTGTTGGCCTGGGGCCTACCAATTCAACAAACACCATCATGGACCAAAAAAATGTGAAGATACCGAGCCCAGGTCAAATGAAAGCCCAAGAAGTTGAAAGAACCCCTCCGGCAAACTTCAAAAGGACATTAGAAGAATCCAACTCTGGCCCTCTTATGAAGAAGCACAGACGGAATGGTTTAAGTCGTAGCAGTGGTGCTCAGCCTGCAAGCCTCCCCACAACCTCCCAGCGCAAGAACTCTGTTAAACTTACCATGCGACGCAGACTCAGGGGCCAGAAGAAAATTGGGAATCCTTTACTTCACCAGCACAGAAAAACTGTTTGTGTTTGCTGAAATATGTTTGGAAATTTTTTCCAAACTTCTTAAGAGGGCTTTTTTGAATTTGGTGCCGAAGTTGAACTTTTTTTAAGGGGACAAAATAAAAATAGTATGAGTTTGACTTTTTGGAATTCAACAATTTTAGCCTGGCCTTGTACTTGCTTGTATTATAAATGTGAATTTTGTAGATGTTAGGGTGTTAGTTGCTGTAAAATGTGTGTAAATTTGTATCCTTCACACAAACTCAGTCTCTTACTCTGATACACAGTAAATGTAACAACAGGGCTAAAGGTTTAAAAAAAAAAATCTATTAGATTTTAGAAATACATTAAAACTTTTAAAAATGCTTATTAAGAAATTTGTATGTCACTTGTGATGAAAACTACACAACTTTTTAAAGTAAATTATTAAGCAAACTGGAAAAGTGATGTATTTTCATAGTGACCTGTGTCTCACTTAATGTTTCTTAGAGACAGCTAGTGTCTTTTTTAAATTATTTTTTATTTCTAATTTCATAATCCAGAACTAAATTTTTCATAGAAGCCGAAGTGTTGAGCCATGCGAAAGTAGCTGGGTGTTAGTCTCCTTGTCCTAATTAAAATACTATGCAGTATCTCTTATTTCATTCAGTAGCATTTTTTCTAAAACATCAACCATCAGATTTGCTCACCAGATCTTTGAAGTAGAAGGAGGTATGTTTGCCTAAAGAGATGCCCTTTTCAATCATCCCAGACATTCAGTGGCATTAATAAGTCTTAAAGTGGTTATATCCTCTTCTCGTGTTTGCATAAAATATGTGAAGTTTTTCTTGCTATTTCAATAATGGATGGTGCTGCTAATTCCCAACATTTCTTAAATTATTTTATATATCGTACAGTTTTCATTGATTATATGGATATGTTTGTTCATCTAATAAATCAGTGAACTGTTACTGATGTTGCTGAATTATTGTTATTGGTTTGTTTTAATGATATATATTAACTTTGTGTTATGCCATGATCAAGCTTTAGAGTAACAACTTAAAATGTATGTAATGTTCATTTTTGCACTCTAATTTTAATGGAGAGTACATCAACTCAGGCTAAATATACAACAAGAAGAATATGATTAGGTCAGTTATGGTTTATAAGTTATGGTTTGTAAGAATTTGATGAAATATTATGTAGCAATTGAAAGTGAATAAAACTGTATTATTTGAAAAAACTAAAAGGAACTAATACTGAAATACTAAGAGTATGTTGTTTTGGTGTGATGAGTTGCTTTACAAAGAGAACTTTTAAAAATGTATGACTTTAGAATAGGACTCTAAATGAGACATTGAAGAGTTAATTCATGCATTCAGCATTGACCATGCACCAACAGTATGCTAGGAGCTGTGCACTTGGAAGCATGCCAGCTGTCGGTAAGAGGATTAACTGAGAACAAGTGCTGCAGGTGAAACATTAATTTTGGCTAGTTTTTTGTTTGTTTGTTTGTTTTAATTTTGGCTAGTTTTTCAAGACTAGAGATAGATCCTGGTGGCTCAGACAGTAAAGAGTCTGCCTGCAACGCAGGGGACCCAGGTTCGATCCCTGGGTCGGGAAGATCCCCTGGAGAGGGAAATGGCAACCCACTCCAGTATTCTTGCCTGGAGAATCCCATGGACAGAGGAGCCTGACAAGCTACAGTTGATGGGGTTGCAAAGAGGTGGACTAACACTTTCAATTTCTTTTTTCAAGACTAGAGTTTGTTTTTCAGATCTTTCCAAGATAATGACAGCAAGTAGCAAACACTTTTGGACTCACTTTTTTGTGAAAGATTTTTTTCATCTTTGTTTTTCAGATCAACTTTTTTATGTAAAAATGTTGGAATTTTTCCTAGATTATATTTTTAGTCTAATAGTCCAGTTTCATACCATACTAGTAGCTATCTAATACTGTAAACATTTTAGGTTTGACATACATAACTGAAAGGTAAAATTAACTTTTTTTTTTTGGTATGGGTTCCTAGGGCTGTTTTTAGGCCTGTTCTTTAAGGAGGTAAAGACGTCATGAAATCACAAATAATGTTTTAATGTCTCTTTTTATTAAATTTTATTTGCTTATCACATATAGATCAGAAGTGTAATGCATGATGGAAACTTCATAATGTATAAAATGGGTACATAATGAATATACCCTCACTTTAGTCCTCAGGGTAGCCAACAAGTCTACACAAAGACCTGCAGCTGTACATGTGTTTTTCTCCTAATATTATATCTGGAAGATTTTTCCACATCAGAGCATCACAGAGCCTCCTCATTCTTTAGTGTTCTCCCCTGGCTATGTCACTCAACTATGCTCCTACTTCACTGGGTCTCCCCAGGTGGTTCTTGTAATGCAGGAGATGAGAGTCTGACTCCTGGGTTGGGAAGATGCAGTGGAGAAGGAAATGACAACCCACTCCAATATTCTTGTCTCAGAAATACGTGGACAGAGGAGCCAGCAGGCTGCAGTCCATGACTTCACAAGAGTCGGACGTGACATAGTGACTGAACAACAACTGCTTAACCATGTCCACTGAAAGGAAGACAAACACAATTTCTTCCTTTACCGAAGGTGCCAGATGTGTGGGTTTTCCTATACCAAGAAATGCTCCAATATTCTGCAGATACCAACTGAGTGTCCTCCAATTTATTGTGACACTGTCCATCTGATCCCACAAGGGCTGTCTCCTGGTGCTGCCTACACTTAAGATACCAATTGCAAGCCCCAGATTGTCACCTACTTTTCTTCTTTGTTCAGTCACTAAGTTGCATCCAATTCTTCGTGACCCCATGGACTGCAGCATGCCAGGCTTCCCTGTCCTTCCATATCTCCTGGACTTTGTTCAGACTCACATCCATTGAGTCGGTGATGCCATCCAACCATCTCATCCTCTTGTCCCTTTCTCCTCCTGCCCTTCATCTTCCCCATCATCAGGGCCTTTCCCAATGAGTCACTTCTTCTCATCAGGCCAAAGTATTGAAGCTTCAGCATGTCTTTCCTATGAATATTCAGGACTGATTTACTTTAGGATTGACTAGTTTGAGCTCCTGGCTGTCCAAGGGACTCTTAAGAGTCTTCTCAAGCACCCCATTCAAAAGCATCATTTTTTCAGTGTTAGCCTTTGTTACCGTCTGACTCACATCCATAATAGCTACTGGAAAAACCATAGCTTTGACTATAGGGGCCTTTGAGGTGGTTGCAGCACAGGTTCCTGTGCCAGATCCTTAGTGACCTTTGGAACAAGGAGGGTGAGGGTCCTGGCCCCTTCTCCCTCGGTGCAGGTCTTCTTGAAGCCTTTGCTAGCCAGGTCTCGTGGCCGCCTCCATGAAAACCACTCCCGGGTGCAGCCCCACGTGGCCAGCTGTACTGTGCCGCTGGGCCAGATGATGGCCAAGAAGCTGCTGCTGAGGGCCCCTGCTCTCCGTGTCCTCTGCTTTCCAAGCCCCCCAGGCCTGCCCTGCTGCCTGCCAGGCCATGAACACCCGGCCGCACTGGCTACCGAGTCTCTGTCAGCTCCATGGCCTCCAGAACTGGGATAGCCAAGTGTCTTGGTGCTAAATTGGGGGAAATTGTGGTTTATCAAGAGCAACGGAGCCTCCAGTCTAAGTAAAACGTGGTCCATTGGAGAAGGCAATGGCAAACCACACCAGCGTTCTTGCCTGGAGAACCACATGAACAGCATGAAAAGGCAAAAAGATACAACATTTTTACTGGCTGGTATAAATCAGTGTCCCACAATCACCATCTCAGGTTTGAAGCTTTGCTAGAACAGCAAAGGGAACTGTGTTCACTGGTTTATCATATAATAAAGGCTATAGATGAACAGATGAAGCCCAGAAGGGTCCCAAGTGTAGGAGGTTCTGTCCCAAGGATTTAGGTTACACTACCCTCCTAGAAAGTTATGACCAACCTAGACAGCATATTAAAAAGCAGAGGCCTTACTTTGCCAACAAAAGTGTGTCTAGTCAAGCTATGGTTTTTCCAGTGGTCATGTATGGGTGTGAGAGTTGGATTATAAAGAAAGCTGAGCGCTGAAGAATTGATGCTTTTGAACTGTGGTGTTGGAGACGACTCTTGAGAGTTCCTTGGACTGCAAGGAGATCCAACCAGTCCATCCTAAAGGAAATCAGTCCTGAACATTCATTGGAAGGACTGATGCTGAAACTGAAACTCTAATACTTTGGCCACCTGATGCGAAGAACTGACTCATTTGAAAGCACCCTGATGCTGGGAAAGATTGAAGGCAGGAGGAGAAGGGGATGACAGAGGATGAGATGGTTGGATAGCATCACTGACTCAATGGACATGAGTTTGAGTAAACTCTGGGAGCTGGGGATGGACGGGGAGGCCTGGTGTGCTGCAGTCCATGGGGTCGCAAAGAGTCGGACACTACTGAGCGACTGAACTGAATCCTCCTAGTGCATGAGTATGTGAATCAACCTGGAAGCACTCCAAAGCCCACAGTCCAGGGATTTTCAGGGAGGCTTCATTATATAGACATGATCAATTATTACCTCAATCTCCAGACTCTTCTCCCAGGAGGATGCTATTGCTGTTACCGAACTCAGGTTCTGCTGCTTGCTGCTTGAAAACATACTCAAGAGATAGTGTTCGTTGGAAATGAAAAGTTGATTTATTCAGACGTCGGCAACCTGGGAGAAGGCTGACTAGTGTCTAGTGTCGAAAGCCAACTTCGAAGATTCTGCTTAACCATGAAAGTTTTTAAAGGGAGAATCATTTGAGGAGGAGGGATAAGTGTCTTCCTTATCTTCCCCTGTGCAGACTTTCTTCTGATTGGTCAGTGGTGAGGCAGAAGGCTCCAGGAATCTTGTGCTCACCCTTAAGATACCATTCTCCACCCGGGTGGGGCCTCATTCCTACTGAAGAACTCAAAGAATAATGTGTATGCCTTGAGGAGGAACCAAGACCCTGCCCCGAAGCTGCACTGTTATTTCTTGACTGCTCCTCCTTTGGTTCTGCTTCCCCTCCCTTCCCTGATAATAACCACCTGTTTAAATCTGCGGAACTCAGGGAAGGTCAGGAGGCTGAATGAACCCTGTTTCCTACAAAAAAGAAATGGGGGACACGGAAAAGAGTGTATCAGAGGGTATGTATCAGGTAGTTATATACGCCCCTTGGGGAGGAACTAGGACTCTTTCATCACTGAACTATTGACTGCTTTCCCATGGTTCCTGTAGTCCCTTACTTCCTTATATGTCATTAGTTACTGACACCTGTTCAAGGGCACGCATTGCAGCCAGGCTTAGATTACAAAATGGCTTGGGCCAAAAGTGCTTCTCTTCTGTCGAGAAAACCAGGCCTGGTTCTCTTTCTCCAGGGACTCCCTACCCTTTCTGTTCTTTGTATCCTCTCTTTTTTGAGATTTTCTTTTTTTTTCCATTCATGTCGAGAGTGTTCATAATTGCTTGCAAGAGCATTTGTGTAATTTTGCTTTAAAGTGTCAGATATGATTCTTTGTCATTTAAGTATTGGCATCTGTTAATTTTTGCATGTGAATTGAGATTTTTTCTGGTTCTTTGTATACCATGTAATTTTTAGAAAATATTTTTGGCTGTGCTGGGTCTTCATTGCTATGCACGGGCTTTCTCTAGTTGCAGCAAACGGGGGCTGCTCTTGTGGTGTGCAGACCTCTCATTGCGGCGGCTTCTCTTGGTGCAGAGCGTGAGCGCTAGAGTGCGTGGGGCTCAGCAGTTGCTGCATATGGGCTCAGTAGTTGTGGCTCGAAGGCTACAGAGCACAGGCTCAGTAGCTGTGGTACGCTGGACCCCGGACCAGGGCTTGAACTGGTGTCTCCTGCATTGCAAGGTGGACTCCCAACCCCTGGGCCACGGAAACCCCTACCATGTAATTTTGGATTATATCCCAGATACTTGACTATTATGACACTTTATTTAGCTCTTATGGAGATCATTGATATTTTTGTTTTAGTAGGCAGTCAATCTGGTTAATTTGTGCTGTTACAGGAAAGAAAGTGGGGCACGAGAGAATGGTCACTTGCCACATCTCAGGCAAGTCCCGGGGATGGCTGCTAAATGTGGGTTCTTGGCTTCATGAGGGAAAGAACTCAAGAGCCAGTCATAGCAGAATGCAAGGTTTATTCAGGGGTTTACTCCATAGACAGAAAATGGGCCATCTCAGAAGGTGGGGGGTTGTCAGTTTTTATTAGGGTGGGTAATTTCATAGGGTAATGAGTGATAGGATTATTCCAACTGTCTTGGGGAAGGGGCAGGGATTTCCAGGAATTGGGCCACTGCCCACTTTTTGGCCTTTTATGGCCAGCCTCGGAACTGTCGTGGTGTCTTTGAGCAAGTCATTTAGCTCACTGATGTACTGTGCGTGTGTGTGCTCAGCCACTCAGTCGTGTCCGACTCTTTGGGACCCTGTGGACTGTAGCCCACCAGGTTCCTCTGTCCATGGTATTTTCCAGGCAAGAATACTGGAGTGCCTTGCCATTTCCTTCTCCAAGAGATCTTCCTGACCCAGGGATCAAACCAGCATCTCTTGAGTCCTGCATCGGCAGGCAGGCTCTTTACCATTAGCACCACCTGGGAAGACCCACTGATGTATTACAATGAGCACATACTGAGGCTAACGGTCTAGTGGAGGTCAGCCATCCGCCATCTTGGCCCCACCTTGGCTCTAACTAGTTTATATTGGGTCTTCAGTGGTGGTCATTCTTTTAAAGGTTGTTCCCTCCCCATTCCTGTCTGCATATTTTAACACACCTTCCGTGGGTTGTGGTTTCAGTCGATTCATTTTCCAAATCCTTTGCCGTTGTGTAATTTTATCTGTCCCTTGTGTGTATTACCCAGGGGCTAGCTGGGGACCTGGGCAGTGATCTGTCCGCCAGTTTAGTTCTCAGAGTCTTTGATACGCTGATTAGGATAAGATTCATGCCTGAGGTATTCAGTGGAATCACTTTCCAGAGCTGCCCCCTCTCCAGAGTCTCCGTGAGCTTTCCCTTTCTTTGGAGGTTCCTCTTTTTCAGGCAGAAAGCTGAGGCTCAGGGACCACGCACTTCTGTCGCGGTGCCTGCATTTACTGTGTAAGTGGACTAACATCTTCGAGTCTTGGTCCTCACATGTAAAATGCAGATAAACATATTACAATGACTGGTATATAGAGCTAAATAAATGTTTCCTAATATTAAATTTTTAGCTTCTCAAAACTGTTACTACAGATTCAGTTTTCATTGATTTAAACAATCTTTATCCAAGTTTATGCATGTGAAGGGGAAATAAATTATGCCATGGGCATCAAAAAAGAGTTGATGAAACTAATTTTTGGTCTTCAATTAATAGTTTTAATTTCTAGTGTCTTTAGGTATAAATGTGTGTGTATGTGTGTGTTGGTAAGTCATGTCTGACTCTTGTGTGACCCTATGGACTATGCGTGCTCTTTTGTCCATGGAATTTCCCAGGCATGAATACTGGAGTGGGTTGCCATTTCCTTCTCCAGGGGATCATCCCACCCCAGGGAGCAAACCCTGTCTCTCCTGCACTGGCAGGCAAATTCTTTACCACTGAGCTACCTGGGAAGTCCTTAAGTATAAACGCCAGCTCCAAATTGTAAGATAAATTGCTGGGGTTCTGACACCTAATTTTTCCTGTTAGTGAATAGAGTCTTAAGGGAAATAGAAATGAAACACAAACAATCCCTTCTGTTAAAGAGTTTACATTTTAGCTAAATAGACAATGCAATTATACATCAATCCTGTAGAAAATAGTTACAGAGTAGTACTGATGTGTCAAAGATAAAGGGCAACCAACCATACTTCATGGTTTACCTTATTTTTCTTTGGCTTATTTATTTTTTCAGCCACACCGTGTGGCATACGGGACCTTAGTTCTCTGGCCAGGGATCGAATCCATACCCCTGCATTGGAAGCACTGAGTCTCAACCACTGGACCGCCAGAGAAGTCTCTGTCTTAATCATTAATAGAGCCTCACTTCATGAAGCTTTCCTAGCTGGGATGACAAATTACGTGACCACTTTATAGATAATAGTTTTAAGAGAATGACAAAGCAAAAGAAAATTATCACTGTATTTTCAGAAAGTTGGCTGGGACTGCGAATGAGCAGAGTGGGCTAAAGAGATCTGTGGGTTAGGTTGAAGGGACCAAGATAATAAACAAATACTTAGAATTCTGAATAGCAATGTGGGAAATGGTGTTTTAGAGACCACAGTTATCTAGTAATATCCAGGGCAGAAAAATGGCAGGCACAGTTGTAATTAAATAGATATGAGGTGATGTAACTGGATTATGTTGGTTTTGCAGTTCTAAAGTTTCGAATTCTAATTTTTAGAGATTACCACAAACAATAGTGTGCAAAGTTTCAGCCTAATGAACGCATCAGAGAATACCCATGGAGTGAATAAGTAATGTACTCACAATTGGAGGATTTTAGAGAAATATAATTTCTTATTTTAATTTCATTTAATTTTTAAATTGATTTTTAATGGGCATGTAATTGCTTTACAATGTTGTATTAGTTTCTGCTGCAGAACAATAGGAATCAGCTATAAGTATACATGTGTCCTCTCTGTCTTGAGCCTCCCTCTTACCCTCCCCAGATAAATGTAATTCTTTTAAACATTCATTAATTTTATTATTTACTTATTATTTTTGGCTGCACTGGGTCTTGGTTGCTGTGCATGGGTTTTCTCCAGTTGTGGCGAGCAGGGGCTACTCCTCTTCAGGGTGCTTTGGCTGCTCATTGCGGTGGCTTCTCTTGTTGCAGAGCACAGGCTCTGGGGTGCAGGGTTTCAGTAGTTGTGGCACACGACTTAATTGTGGAATTTTCCCAGACCAGGGATCGAACCCATGTCCTCTTCATTGGCAGGCAGATTCTTAACCTCTGGAAGAAGTCCAGAACGTAACTTAACCAGGGAAGTCCAAAATGTAACTTTTTAACAGACATTTTCTTAAGAGCAGTTTCAGTTTCACAGCAAAATTAGAGCGGGAAGGTACAGATTTCCCACGTAAGTCCCCTGCTGTTGTTCAGTTGCTCAGTCATGTCTCACTCTTTGTGACCACATGGACTGCTGTACACCAGGCTTTCTTGACCTTCACCTGGAGCTTGCTCAAACTCATGTCCACTGAATCGGTGATGCCATCCAGCCATCTCATCCTCTGTCGTCCCCTTCTCCTCCTGCCTTCAATCTTTGCCAGCATCAGGGTCTTTTCCAATGAGTCAGCTCTTCGCATCAGGTGGCCAAAGTATTGGAGTTTCAGCTTCAGCATCAGTCCTTCCGATGAATACCCAGGACTGATTTCCTTTAGGATTGACTGGTTGGATCTCCTTGCTGTCCAAGATATTCTCAAGAGTCTTCTCAAACACCACAGTTCAAAAGCATCAATTCTTTGATGCTCAGCTTTCTTTAGGACCAACTCTCACATCCATACATGACCACTGGAAAAACCATTGCTTTCACTATACGAACTTTGTTGGCAAAGTAATGTCTCTGCTTTTTAATAAGTCCTCCACACACAAATTCTGTTCTCAGGGCGTGTTTGTAGGTCCAGTTTGTTCATAAGAACTCAATTAACACAGCTGGCTATACAGTACTGTACTGTAGTATGTTTATAATACTTTTCACAAAAATAATACATATAAAACACACACAAAACATAAAGACAACATTTTTAAAGTTATAGTACAGTACCTTGAAAAGTACAGTAGTACCAGCTATATCTGCGCTGCTTTCACACTTGTTTCCAGACTTGCTGGGTGTGAAATAAAGACACTGTATTACTGTATTCTATACAATACTGTGCAGTAAAGTGCACAAAAGTGCAACCACTTGTAGAGGATACACGCACACGACAATGCATACCTGTTGCGTCAACTAACCTACCTTATTAGACACAAATGCACGTTCGCACCTTTGAAAGTTCACAACTTGCAGGTTTGTATGTAGGTGGTTTACAGTGTATGTCCTGCCTTAACACATGTACAATCACCCTTGCTATCAAAATGCCCAACCAGAGAGAGAAAACTGATGATCATGATTTTTTTTTTTACCTCTGTGTTTTTCCTTTTTTTGGCCCCTGCTCCAGGCTTACAGGATCCTAGCTCCCTTGCCAGAGACTGAACCTGAGCCCTTGGCAGTGAAATCGTGGAGTCCTAACCACTGGACTGCCAGGGAATTCCTTCTTTGTTTTTCCTTATACTTGACTGACAATTAAATATTAATGTTCACCAGTGAACATTAATAGGTCTATTATTTCACCACTGCTTAAGTCAAATAATATTGTCCAAGTGTTTTTGTGGCCAAAACAAGTGGCAGTGGCTCGTTTGAGGCTAAAAAAAGAATTCTAATCCTATCAAACAAAAATAGAGGAGAAAATATTAACTGATCTTGATGTTTGGTTTGCTTATGGATAGTTCCTTGACAAATCTCAAACTTTTGATTCTGGACTGCAGGGCCGCGGGATTTTAGTAATCAGTGATTTATTACAATGGGTCATTATAGCAACTGGAAGAAAACAGGACTCTAGCTTGAACTTACTTTTACACTGAAAATGAATTTCCCAGCTGGGATTGCTCAATCCAAAGAAGAGATTATTGAAAAGTTTCTCCATGACCCAGTAATCTGAAATGACTCATGAACTAACAATATGTACTAAGCCCCCCATAAGTCATGTTCATTCAAAACATGGTTACCACAGGACTTACGTGATGGTTGGGTTGGTTGTGAGTCCGCTTGTTAATGCAGGGGACAGGGCGCAATCCCTGGTTTGGAAAGCTTCCACATGTTGTGGGGCAACAAAGTCCATGCACCACAACTACTGAGCCTGTGTTCTAGAGCACCAGAGCTGCAAACTGAAGCCCGAGTGCTTTCGAGTCTGTGCTCCATAACAAGAGAAGCCTGCGTGCTGCAACTAGGGAGTAGCCCCCATTTGCTGCAGCCAGAGAAGGTCCAAGCACTGCGGTGAAGACCCAGCACGGCCAAAAAGTTAAACCCTGATCACCACAAATTCTGTTTTCTATTTGAGGCTCATGAGTGAATCGAACACTATCTCTGTGAAGAAAAAAAATGGCGTAATTAGAAATAGCTGATTTTGTTGTTGTTTCCTCAGTTTACTGTAGCACTTTTATCTGGCAGTGACGCATTGCTGGGGCCTAATGTTCTCACATGACAGTGGAAAACCGAGTCTGTTGTCGTCTCTTAAAGAATTGAGAACTGCACACCAAAGCCTTACATAAAAGGATGAATAAATATACAGGTGTGAATGCAAACTGTTTTCCAGTTCAAGGCAGATAACACGGCACTGTGTTCTGGCAGGAAAGCTTCAATAAGAAAGGAAAGTAGGTCCTAAGGCTTGGAACTTTCTAATCCTGTAAGACTGACAAGAACTAGTTAATTTGTACACATTTCTAACTGGTTCTGAGAATTTGATTAAAAAAAATTTATTTATTCGGCTGTGTTGGGTCTCAGTTGCAGCGCACGGGATCTTCATTCCATCATGCAGTGCACAGGGTCTCCAGTGTGGTTTGCAGACTTAGTTGCCCTACAGCATGTGGGGGTCTTAGTTCCCCAAACAGGGATCTAACCCGCGTCCCCTGCATTGCAACGAGGATTCTTAACCACTACACCACCAAGAAAGTCCCAAGAATTTTAAATTTATTTACATCTCATAAAAATCCCACGAGGCTGCTTTCTTAGGCAACACATACCCTCCAAGTGGAATGATACATATGTACTAAGTTTAGCATAGCCCCTGCACAAGGATGACATGCAAATTAATGAAGCATTCCATATTTTTCAGTTGTTGAATGTGTGTTTTTGTGTATGCGATGTCTTTGCAAAGATGAAATAGTATAAAACATGATGCAAATTGTACCAATTGATACGGAGATAAACAGTACCAGCATTAAACTCTTCAAAGTTTTAAAACTTAGAAAAATATACTGGGAATTCCCTGGCAATCCAGTGGTTGGGACTCCTTGCTTCCACTGCAGGGAGCAGAGATTCAATCCCCGGTCTAGGAACCAAGATCTCACATGCCAAAAAAAAAAAAAAAAAGACCCAATAAAGTAAACAACATAAAATAAAACACACCTCCTACCAAACCATCACATTACTAAAAAAATCTTCGGAGGAGCATAATATTCTTTTTACAGTTTACAAAGGATGAAACCAAATCACAGAAATTCTCCACTAAAAAATGTATGACTTCAAGAGGGTTCATCAGATCCATAATATGTCATTCCTCAGTTGCTCAAGCCCAAAACACAGGCAGCATCTTTGATTCTCTCTTTCCCTTCTCTTATACATCCAACCCATTATCAAGTTCTTTCAATTCTGTCTTCCAAAATATTCTGAAACTGATTACTTTTCACCTCTACTGCTTCACTTCTAGCCCCAGTTCTAGATAGCTCTCCCATCTGGTCTCTTGAAATAGCCTCCTTACTTGACCCATTGCAACCACTCTTGGCCCCTCCCTAAAGACAGTTTAATGTCTGTTTAGTAGGTATAATGGTCTTTTAGACATGTAAGTGTGATCACAACACTTCCTAACTGGAAGTCTTCCAATAGATTCCACCCTAGGATAAAACTAAAACTCCTTATAATTCTATACACTATACTCCATTTGGCCACTGCTTACCTTTCCTAACTAGTTTGCTATCATTTTCTACTTAATCTACCTTGGGGTTTTTGGAACACATTTATTTTTGCTAGATCTTAATTGTGGCACTTGAACTCTTAGTTGCAGCCATGTGAACTCTTCGTTGTGGTGTGTGAGATCCAGCTCTCTGACCCGGGGTTGAGCCGGGGGCCCCTGCATTGTGACCATAGTCTTAGCCACTGGACCACCAGAGAAGTCCCAATCCACTTTGTTTAGCCACAGTATTTTTCCCATTATTTGTCAACATTCATTCCTTTCTTAAGGCCTTTGTACCTGTTGTTTGTTTTGTCTAAACTGCTTTTCACTCAGAGCTGCTTAAAACCTGCTTCACTGAAATCTTGGTTCAAATGCCATCTCCTCAGAGGCCTTCCTTTACCACATTACCTAAAATAAGCTATCTCTTATCTCTATTTATCTGGCTTATTTTTTCCCCCATAGCATTTTACACTATTTGAAGTTCCCTCTTTGAGGGCTTCCCTGGTGGCTCAGACGGTAAAGCCTCTGCCTGCAATGCAGGAGACCTTGGTTCGATTGCTGGGTCGGGAAGATTCCCCTGGAGAAGGAAATGGCAACCCACTCCAGTACTCTTGCCTGAAAAATCCCATAGACAGAAGAGCCTGGTAGATTACAGTCCATGGGATCGCAAAGAGTCGGACAGGACTGAGCGACTTCACTTCACTTCACTTTGTCCGTTTATTTCTGTCTTCCTATCAGAGTGCAAATTCTTTGGTTGAAGAAAGACACATTGGTTGATTTATTTATTGCTGTATCTCCAGAGTCTAGAATATGACTGATACTTAGTAGGTGTTCAGATATTTATTGATTGAATGAGTTTGTGTTTATCATATTTGTCTCCTTGTTTCTTCCATAACTGAAGGGGAATAGTGAAAGAGTTATGGAGTTTAAAAATGCATATACAACAGTAATTTAGACTGAAACACTTTGTACAAATACTAGCTATTCTACTTGTTACTGTTACCTATTGCTCTCCTCTGGATTTCGTCTTTATTCCTTTTTGTGGGTCAGAGACAACATGAGAATAATGATTTAATTAACTAATTCTGAATGTTGAACCATCTGTTGTATTCAGGCCTGTTACGTGTTAAGGGAAATTCAACAATATAAACTCAACTAGAGCCAGACATCTTGGAATGTGAAGTCAAGTGGGCCTTAGAAAGCATCACTGCGAACAAAGCTAGTGGAGGTGATGGCATTCCAGTTGAGCTATTTCAAATCCTGGAAGATGATGGTGTGAAAGTGCTGCACTCAATATGGCAGCAAATTTGGAAAACTCAGCAGTGGCCACAGGACTGGAAAAGGTCAGTTTTCATTCCAATCCCAAAGAAAGGCAATGCCAAAGAATGCTCAAACTACTGCACAATTGCACTCATCTCACACGCTAGTAAAGTAATGCTCAAAATTCTCCAAGCCAGGCTTCAGCAATACGTGAACCGTGAACTTCCTGATGTTCAAGCTGGTTTTAGAAAAGGCAGAGGAACCAGAGATCAAATTGCCAACATCCACTGGATCATGGAAAAAGCAAGAGCATTCCAGAAAAACATCTATTTCTGCTTTATTGACTATGCCAAAGCCTTTGACTGTGTGGATCACAAGAAACTGTGGAAAATTCTGAAAGAGTTGGGAATACCAGACTACCCGACCTGCCTCTTGAGAAATCTGTATGCAGGTCAGGAAGCAACAGTTAGAACTGGACATGGAACAACAGACTGTTTCCAAATAGGAAAAGGAGTATGTCAAGGCTGTATATTGTCACCCTGCTTATTTAACTTCTGTGCAGAGTCCATCATGAGAAACGCTGGGCTGGAAGAAACACAAGCTGGAGTCAAGATTGCCGGGAGAAATATCAATAACCTCAGATATGCAGATGACACCACCCTTATGGCAGAAAGTGAAGAGGAACTAAAAAGCCTCTTGATGAAAGTTTAATTGGAGAGCGAAAACGTTGGCTTAAAGCTCAACATTCAGAAAACGAAGATCATGGCATCTGGTCCCATCACTTCATGGGAAAATGATGGGGAAACTGGAAACATGGCTGACTTTATTTCTTTGGGCTCCAAAATCACTGCAGATGGTGACTGCAGCCATGAAATTAAAAGACACTTACTCCTTGGAAGAAAAGTTATGATCAACCTAAATAGCATATTCAAAAGCAGAGACATTACTTTGCCGACTAAGGTCCGTCTAGTCAAGGCTATGGTTTTTCCAGTGGTCATGTATGGATGTGAGAGTTGGACTGTGTAGAAAGCTGAGCGCTGAAGAATTGATGCTTTTGAAGTGTGGTGTTGGAGAAGACTCTTGAGAGTCCCTTGGACTGCAAGGAGATCCAACCAGTCCATTCTGAAGGAGATCAGCCCTGGGATTTCTTTGGAAGGAATGATGCTAAAGCTGAAACTCCAGTACTTTGGGCACCTCATGCGAAGAGTTGACTCACTGGAAAAGACCCTGATGCTGGGAGGGATTGGGGGCAGGAGGAGAAGGGGACGACAGAGGATGAGATGGTTGGATGGCATCACAGACTCGATGGACGTGAATCTGAGTGAACTCCGAGAGTTGGTGATGGACAGGGAGGCCTGGAGTGCTGCGATTCATGGGGTCACAAAGAGTCGGACACGACTGAGCAACTGAACTGAACTCATGCCTCGGTGGAGTTTAACTTTCCGTGGGAGAAAATAAGACATACCAAAAAAACATTTTCAGAGATAACAAGCTAGCCAGGGATAGTAAAAGATCAAAAAGAATTAAAAATATTGGGAAAGATTCCTTCCTTATAGGGTTTCATGTAGGAAGCAAATCATGAAAGACTGATGGTGCTGGGCGTTTGTGTAGTGGAAGAAGAAAATTTTTCTCAAAATCTTTCATTAGCTTAATGTTCAAACATTGGGCTGATAAATATCAGTTTGGGTGTCCTTTTTTACTGGCACTAATTGAGCGTCATAATCAAATGGGTGGCTTCTTGGCTATATCTATATTTATCTTTCCAGCACCTGATTAACTGCATATTTCCGGTGAGACAGTTTCTCGACTAAACTTTTTCCTTCTCACGGTGCTAAAACCTTTTTAAAATTTTTACTGAGGTATCAACATCTCTGTTACAAACCCCATGGCTATTAATGACCCATAGTCTCAGGGGACTGTCAGAGGTATTAAATTTGATAGTACTTATGAAGTGCTTAGGTCAACATAACAATAAATATTATTATTATAAAAAAAAGATGTCACTGACGGAATGACCCCAGGGAGATCTCCATCTGTTCCTTACGGGAAATGTAAACAAGTGAGGAAGGAGTCAGGCGGGGTCCACCACCTAGGTTAAACAGACAACAAGACAGCCATACCCTTATTCAGATCACCACCCCGGCTCCCGGGAGCCCATAGGGGGCAAACCAGCCTCAGCTCCCGGAAGGTAAACACATCGAAAAAGGCGGGGCAGAAGGCGGGTTCGGAATGGCTGAATGGCCAGCGAAAAGTGATTGGCAGCTGCCATGTCCACGTGCTTTGAGCTTCGAACCAGGTGTCGCGAGAATTCGATGTAAACACACCCGTCCCGGTGTCGAGTCTGACTGCTAGGCTGCGACGCCCGAGTGAGGGGCACGGGCTTCTGCGGCATGACGCTTTGTGACTGGGCCACGAAGGCGCTGGGTACAGAGGAAAACAGACGTGTGTGTAACTCCCAGCCACCTGCCTGCGTTCGCAACCGAACCTGACACCTCGGCTTCCCTCGAACTCGGCATACTGTTTTGTTTTCCCTCGAGCCCCAGCGGATTGGGTCAATTCAGGAGGCGGGCCCGCCTCTTTCCTACTTGCTGGTTGGCGAAGCTGACCCCTGAGGGCGGTGCTCGGCCGCGGCCGGTGTGCTCCTAGGATTGGCTGGAGAGGTAGTTCCGCTGAGGCGTGGTAGGAAGTGGTAACCGTCAATCACGAGGAGGAGACTCCAAACACTGAGCCTTGAGCTGGAGCGCAGCGTTTACCGGCGGGGCGGCCGGTGAGAGGGCTGGCGGTGCGGTGTGGCTCGGAGGAGGCTGGGCGAGGACCAGGGGCGGGCAGCGTGAGGGCAGGCGGTTTGGCTGGCGGAGATTCAGCGAGGAGGGGCTCTGGAGGTCGGAGGGGGAGGGGAGGCAGGGCCAGGGGCCAGAGGGCGGCCGGGGGCAGCGGCAGCTCGGTGTTGGAGGTTAAGTGGGTAGCGCCGTGCTGATGTCTTTCAAGAGAGTGGGGCCTGAGGGGCTGGCGAGGGTCGTTCTCGGGAGACGGGGTCCTTAAAGACAGTTTCTTGGGAGGCTGTGTTTCGAGAAATAAAGGGTGGAATGGAAATGAGAGGGCTGAGAGGCTGGAGGTGAAGGTCCCTTCTGAGGAAGGGGTCCCTGGGCTAGCTGGGGCAGAGGGTCTTTCGCTTGTAGCAGATGGGAATCGTCTGTGGGCGAGATTTCCATTAAGGTGATAGAATGCCCCTTGTTTTAAAAGAGGTGGCTTTAGGTGCTTTCAAGATTAGCTCCAGGCTATGTGCTGTCTCCTAAGATCTTTCACATTGCTGTCTCTTTTAACCTTAACCAAGTGTGTTCCATGCTTTTAAAACCTCCCAAGTGATTCAGATGCTTGTTATAGACATTCAAGAATCAGGATGCAGTGATGGGACTGGAAAGGATAAAGGGCTTCTAATGTCGTATAAGTTTTTATTACTTACTTAGACTCTGGTGATTAGGTTACAATAGCAGAGGGGTTAACAGATATGATTTTGAAAATCTTGTTAAACTGTGACCATGCAGTCTCTTTTAAAATACATAATTGACATGAAGTATTAGATTAGTTTCAGATGTACCCATAATGATTGATATTTGTATATATTGTGAAGTGATCACCACAATAAGACTAGAAAACACCCATTAGGATACATATGTAGTCTTACTGATAGATTACGAAAGATCTTAGTTGGAAGGTGTTACCTCACTGCTCCATTTGGTCTTAAAAAAACTGTACCTTGTATATTTTTTATTTTCTCAACATTAGAGTTCAGTTAATTCTCTAATTTTGGCTCACAAAGGTAGCGCATTTGTTTTTATAAAGTGATCCTCTGCTAGACTTTCCATCCCTTCCTAGTTTCTGTTAACAGGAGCTCAGCGGGTCCTACAAGAGTCTTAACTAGTTTTGTGGTTCTGAGGCTTGGTCCAAATAAGACCTCACAGTAGTTTGAAAAGTACTTTTGTCTGCTTCTTCCTATTCTGCCCTCTGCCCTTTCGGGTATAAGGGGAATTGCTGGGAAATTTTCCTATATTTTATGTCTTTTTGACAACGGATCTCTAGCGAGCAATCATATATCTTTCTTCTTATCCAGAACAGTAATGATCCTTTTTTTTTTTTGTCTGTCTGTTCTGTTCATTCTGGAAACAGGTTTTGTGAATGAAGCAATGGCTACAGATTCCCCCAGAAGACCCAGTCGTTGTACTGGTGGAGTTGTGGTTCGCCCTCAGGCTGTCACGTAAGCGAATTTCAGATGAACCTGATAGGTGAAAGAAAGATTACTCAGAATAGTAACTAACAGTCAGGTTTCTTTCCTGAGCAGTGCTTACTTCTGAAAATCTGTTTAACTTGGCTTTACAGGATGACAGATATCATTGATTGCCAAAGCCAAATAAAAGCAATAATTGGAGGGTCAAGTTGATGTGTTTAGCACATTTATAGACTACATGAAAAACACATGAGTACTGTCTTTTCAAACCTCAGTTTTAACGATTAGTGGGTCATTAAATCAGTTAAGTCGATCAGGACTGTTTAAAAAATAGAATATAATAGAAAATATAATTGGAGGTTAGCATTGTGTTCTGCCAAGCACATAGATATATTCATTCACATGTATGTGTGTGTTTACTATGTGTGTGTGGATGTGCTCAGTTGTGTCCAACTCTTTGTGACCCTGTGGACTGTAGCCCACCTGGCTCCTCTGTCCATGGGATTTTCCTGACAAGAATACTATATTGTGATGTAAAATATATCACTCCAGGTCTCAGTCAGAAAGTTTCAAAGTCAATGTCACAGAGAGTACATTTCTATATTTTAAGCATTTTTTTTGACAAAGCATATCTGTACTTTCTAGGAGCTTATAATCTAATGTAGTTTAAGATGTGTATACTTGTAAGCACTATAATGAATAAAAAAGATGCCAGCAAAATAGCATGAGAATTTAGAGGGAATATTTTAGGGAAAGTATTTAGTTGGAGTACTTTAGATCTGAAAAGGTTTTGTTCAGAGGATAACATAGCGTACTTTAAAAGTAGAATATAATTTGGGCAGTTAGAATCAAGGGCACATTTTCAGCAAAGGGGATGGAGTAAGCAAATGTGGGAAAGGCAAGCTGTTTTCATAAATGAAATCTTAGGGAAGTTGACCTATTTAAAGGAGGTTGGGGTGGACAATCAAGACCCTTGGATACCTGGCTAAGGAGATGAAGTTTGTTTTCTGTCTTTCAAAAATGTTCATAAGGGAATTGTAGCATTTTGGATTATTTCCCTTGGACAGTTTAGCATGTTACATAAAGATTCCCTTTGTAGGTTAACAGAAACATATACATACTATGATAATTTACCATTAAACTTCCTTCCTTTTCCTCTTGTGTTTCCCAGGGCTGTATATTCCTTCACTAACTAAGGACCATGGCAATAGGTTAAGCATATTATTACCTGTGAGTTAGGTGCTATTTCAGTGTTCATTTTACAGGTGAGGAAACCAAAGCAGAGAGATACCAATTTTCCTTGATAACAGCCAAGAAAGGAAACCTGGATCAAACCCAGGCAGTTTGTGTCCAGAGTCTGTGCTCTTTATGCACTGTTCTATGCTGCCTCACCATATGGTATTCCACATATATTGCTTTCGTTATGCAACATGTAATTTTAGAGGTTTTTTTGAAGTTCTTTAATTTATTCAGTGTTCTCTTAACAAATAATGCTTGAGCATCTACTCTGTGCCTAAATATTGACTTATGGATTCTGGAGATAAAAGGTAAATATGAGAGAGGGATTCCTTTCTGTAATAGAGTTTACATTCCAGTGGGGGACACAGTCCATAAAGTAATTACAGGCTGTGATCAGTGCCCAGTGTGCTCTGATGGAGAGTGACATCGGAGAGTGTGATTTAAGGCTGTCAGGGAGGGCCTCTCTGAGGAAGTAACACTAAGGCTGGAGATCTGAAAGACAGGGAAGAGTTTGAGAAGGAATCCATGGAGAACAAAAGCTGATGTAAAGGTTTTGATTCAAAGAAGAGCTTGGTGTGGTCTAGAAATTGAAGTTGCATGTGACTGAAGCAGGCTAAGTAAGGAGAGGGGGAGAAAAATGAGGTTGGAGAGGAAGGCCTAATCAGTTTTTATAGGTATCTAAGCATATTACCGTTAAAAAAAATAGGATTTAGAATAACTCACATTGTTTCCTCTAAATGTAATTTTTCACATTTCTCTAAAATGAAGTTGATTTGGTGTTTTGAGTAATGTTTTTTTCTCCATTTGCTGATACCCATATATTTCACATTTGAAATATCTTCAGGATCTTTAATATGGGCTTCTAGGTGGCTTAGTGGTAAAGAATCTGCCTGCCAATACAGGAGACACAGGAGATGTGGGTTCAATCCCTGGGTTGGGAAGATCCCCTAGAGGAGGGAATGGCAACCCACTAAAGTATTCTTGCCTGCAGAAATCCTGTGAACAGAGGAGCCTGGTGGCTACAGTCCATGGGGTTGCAAAGAGTTGGACATGACAGTGCACGCACACACGCATGCAGTGTCCTTAATAGTTCTTCACTTTTATGCATTTTGATATTTTCTCATGCCTTACCTATGTCGAGTTCTGTGAGGATTTCTTAATAACTCCTAATGCCTGCTGCTGCTGCTACTGCTGCTAAGTCGCTTCAGTCATGTCCGACTCTGTGCGACCCCATAGACGGCAGCCCCCCAGGCTCCACCGTCCCTGGGATTCTCCAGGCAAGAACACTGGAGTGGGTTGCCATTTCCTTCTCCAATGCATGAAAGTGAAAAGTGAAAGTGAAGTCGCTCAGTCGTGGCCGACCCTCAGCGCCCCTTGTGGACTGCAGCCTTCCAGTCTCCTCCGTCCATGGGATTTTCCAGGCAAGAGTACTGGCGTGGGGTGCCACTGCCTTCTCTGCCTAATGCCTGCACCTGCATCAAAACAGATTCATTTTGCTGTACACAGGTAAGGGATTAGGATTAGGTTCATAACCAATTTAAAGAGAAGGTCACTGAATACTGAGTCATCAGCAGTAGTTTTTCTTGCTCTAACTAGGGCATTCTTCTGCTCTGACTTAGGAAGATCCTGCTTTAGTCAAATCTTCTCTCATCACTCCTTCCGTACAAGTTAAAAGTTGTATCTATTGGGTACAATAGATACAAATGAACTTTTTGGCCAACCCAGTATATCAAAATAAGAGACTGTGTGGCCATAAGAAAGAATGAGATATTGCCATTTGTAGCAATATTGATGAACCTAAAGATTATCATACTGAGTGAAGTAAGCCAGGCAAAGAAAGACAAATCTGTGATAGCACTTATATGTGGAATTTAAAAACAAATACAGATGAACAGACTCACAGATAAAGCAAACGTATGGTTACCAAAGTGGAAAGAGAAGGGGAGGGATAAGCTAAGAGTATGGGATTAACAGATACACACTAGTAGACACAAAGTAAACAATAAGGATTTACTGTATAGCCCAGGGAACTATGTACAATACCTTATAATAACCTATAATGGAAAAGAATTAGGAAAAAATAGAAAACTGAATCGCTTTGCTCTGTACACCTGAAACTTACACAATATTGTGATTCAACTATGAAGTGAAGTGAAGTGAAAGTCACTCAGTTGTGTCCGACTCTTTGTAACCCCATGGACTATACAGTCCATAGAATTCTCCAGGCCAGAATACTAGAGTGGTAGCCTTTCCCTTCTCCAGGCGATCTTCCCAACCGAGGGATCAAACCCAGGTCTCCCACATTGCAGGCAGATTCTTCACCAGGTGAGCCACCAGAGAAGCTACTGTTTGTGACCCAGTGTTCTGGAATTCTCCAGGCCAGAATACTGGAATGGGTAGTCTTTCCCTTCTCCAGGGTATCTTCCCAACCCAGGAATGGACCTGGGGTCTATTTCAATTTAAAAAAATGGAGGGACTTCCATTTTCATTCTTAACCACTTGCATGATCCAGTGGTTAAGAATCCTTGCTTCCATTGCAGGGGGCACAGGTTTGATCTCTGGTCAGGAAACGGAAATCCTGCATGCCATGTTGCACAGCCAAAAAAAAAAAAAAAACAACCCCCCAAACACATGACTTTTAAAAAGAGTTAATGTTTGAAAGAAATTTAAAGCTCATTTGCATTTAAAAACATATTCAGAGAAATTAAGAAAGCAAGTTAGCAGAATTACCCGGTGATGAAAGTTGTTTTTTTCTTTTTTAAGTATTATGAATAACTTTCTTAGAGCATGTAGAAAGAGCTTTTCCTTGTTTTATATTTAGCTGTCATGTTATATTTTGTCCATCTCACCCCCTTTTCAGGGAGCAGTCCTACATGGAAAGTGTCGTGACTTTTCTACAAGATGTTGTGCCTCAGGTAAGTATCTCTGTGGTTTTGGAAATACCATGTCTTACTCTTGGCCAGGGAAGTTCTGAAATATTCTGTTCCCTGAGTTTGATACCAGTATTATCAACTTAAGAAAGACTTTTGATGTTTTAGCATCACGAGCATTGGTAGTGTGGAACTGTTCCTGCTGTTACTATTAGATGTGCCTTAGTTTTGTGCTGATGTTGTCATAATTATGTTTCTTTAGGACTTGATTTCCTAAGAGGAATCAAGGTGGGGTACTAGTTGAGAGATGGGGCTTGGGACTGCCTATTTGGGTTCTGTTTCCAAAATCTTTCTCTTGTCTTAAATGTTGCCTGTTGAAAGTGAAATAAGCAATATGTGCTTTGCATTTGGTTAACAAGATATTATATTAACCAAATACTGAGTGCAGATCTGTATCACTTGTTACTCTAGGGCTTCCCTGGTGGCTCAGACGGTAAAGAACCTGCCTGCAGTGCAGGAGACCTGGGTTTGATCCTGGGTCAGGATCCCCTAGAGAAGGGAATGGCTACCTGTTTCAGTATTCTTGTCTGGAGAATTCTGTGCACAGAGGAGGCTGGAGGGCTACAGTCCATGGGGTTGCAAAGAGTCGGACACAACTGAGTGACCAATGGTTTGTTACTCTAAGAGAGTAAGCCCTTTACTGCTCACTCTGTAACTGTGAGAATAAAGAATGAGAGCAACTCTCCTGGGATCATCTCTAGTGCACCATCACCCAGACTTCAATTAACGTAGATAACACTTGGTGCACTTGTTAAAAATAATAATTTCCAGGCGCATCTCCAGGAGAGTTTGTCTTAAGGGAATTGAGGTGGCCTCCAGTAACTTGTGTCTCTAGGAAGAATCTCAGGTGATTCTTGGAAACAGTATCTTTGAGAAGTTGCTGGTTAGTGGAGTTCCTAAAGGGGAAGAGTTCTGGTTTTCTCTGGTGCCGTCAGTGTTCCGACTGCCATGATATCTGTAATTGCAGTGATGAAAAAGGGCATTCATAAATCCAGTGTCCCAGCTTTAGGAGAAGGTCCTGGAAAAGTCTAAAATCCAGATTTCAATTGTATTATATCAATTGTGTTCTTCAAATAAGGGAAAATATTAAGGCATATTTGGTCTTCCTTTATTATATTCAGTCAACTTTGATGAAAATAGGTCATGATGGCAAGATCTCTGGGGCCTGTAAGGCAACATAAATGCTTTCTTTTCTTGAGAAACTTGGGTAAGTAGGGAAGTCAATGGCTTGAAACAGTCAGAGGTAGTAGTAACATATCAGTAAGTGCTGTACCTGGTAGTAACAGGCTGAATATTTAATTGCTCAGGGAATGCACAACAAAGGAAGAGTGAAAGAGTCAAGTTCCAAAGGACATTGAAAGTGGGGTCAGTTGAAATGAATGCAAATGTGACAGTGAAGGAAACTGCCCAGCTGGGTATGGTAGGCAGCAAAGTTGCTATGGCTGTAGAGACTCTTGTATAGTCCAGGCTTAGAGTGCAATCAGGGCCAAAATCCAACTTAGTCTTCTACAAACTGTACCTTTCTCTTACCCCCTGAGTCTTGATATGAGGCTAGTTCTAAGGGAGGAGCATTTGAACATCTTGATAATCTACCTTCCCGTTAGAGTGCCCCTTTATAAAATTTTCCAAAGGCACCTTTTGTGTTTGTGGATACCCTGCATAGCAAGCAGTTTTTTGTCAGCTGGAAGAGAGAGACTGCGATCAGAGGCTTTGAGGGACTAGTTGGAGAGTTTTCTAGATAAACAAGAATACTGGATTGAGCAATAGATTGAAAATAGGGGGCTGCTAAAACGGATTGGGTTTTAGCCAAGAATGTTATAATGGTGCAAGGTGGAAGATTAACTTAGTTTTTATGAGGATTATACATCAGGAAGGGGATAAGCTATGCAATTGACTGTGAAGATTGGGATCAGAGTTAGGTACCTGTGGAAGTAAAGATGTAGTTATGGATCTAAGAAATAGAATAGTCATTTAATAAGTTTGCATTGTGTAAGTCATTATTCTAGTGACTGTGGAAAGAAAGCAAAAATTCAGGCAGCAGATTTTACTCAACCAGGTGCCACTGGTTGGGTGCTGTGTTAAGGGATGCTCAGTGCCTGTCCTAAAGGCTTCATAGTCTAGAGACTTCCCTGGTGGTCCAGTGGCTAAGACTCCATGGTTCCCATGCAGGGGGCCTGGGTTCTATGCCTGGTCAGGGAACTAGATCCCACATGCTGCAACTAAGTTTATATTCTTCACCTAAAGATCCCATGTGCCACAACTAAGACCTGGAGCAGCCAAATTAAAAAAAGCTTCTTGGTCTTGTGCAGTAGTCAGGCAGACCCTTTCTTTAAAGGGCCAGAGAAGTTTTGCAGCTCATATAGTCTTTGCTACAACTGCTCAGCACTGCATTTTACATGAAAGAAAAGGTATGGCTGTATTAAAATAGAGCTTGATTTATGAACACAGGTTGTTCAGTCACAAGTCGTGTCCTACTTTTTGACACCTCATGGACTGTAGCCTACCAGGCTTGGGATTTTCCAGGCAAGAATACTGGAGTGGGGTGAGATTTCCTTCTCCAGTGAACACAGGTGGTAGACCAGATTTGATGACCCATGGTCCCTTTTTTCCACATTTAATCCAGAAAAGAATGGGAAAGACTAGAGATCTCTTTAAGAAAATTGGAGTTACTAAGGTAAAATTTCATACAAAGATAGGCCCAATAAGGGACGAAAATGTCAAGGACCTAACAGAAGCAGAAGATGTTAAGCAAAGGTGGCAGAGATACACAGAAAAACTGTACCAAAGAGCTCTTAAGGATTGAGTTAACCATGATGATGTGGTCACTCACCTAGAGCCAGACATCCTGGAGTGTGAAATCAAGTGAGCCTTAGAAAGTCTTACTACAGACAAAGCTAGTGGAGGTGATGGAATTCTAGCTGAGCTATTTTAGATCTTAAAAGATGATGCTGTCAAAGTGATGCATTCATTATGCCAGCAAATTTGCAAAACTCAGCAGTGGCCATAGTTTTCATTCCAGTCCCAAAGAAAAGCAATGCCAAATAATGTTCAAGTTACCCCACAACTGCACTCATTTCACAGGCTAGCAAGGAAATGCTGAAAATGCTTCAAGTTAGGCTTCAACAGTACGTGAGCTAAGAACTTCCAGATATACAAGCTGGATTTAGAAAAGGCAGAGGAACAAGAGATCAAATTGCCAACATCTACAGGATTATAGAAAAAGAAATGGAATTCCAAAAAAAAAACTACTTCTGCATCATTAACTATTTTAAAGCTTTGACTGTGTGGATCACAACAAGTTGTGTAATATTCTTAAAGAGATGGAAATGTTAGACTACCTTACCTGTCTCCTGAGAAACCTGCATGCAAGGACAAGAAGCAACAGTTAGAAGTAGACATGGAACAACAGACTGGTTCCAGATTGGGAAAGGAGTACGTCAAGGCTGTATATTGTCACCCTGCTTATTTAACTTATATTCAGAGTACATCATGTGAAATGCTGGACTGGATGAATCACAAGGTGAATCAAGATTGCCGGGAGAAATATCAACAACCTCAGATACGCAGATGATACCACTTTAATGGCAGAAAATGAAGCGGAACTAAGGAGCCTCTTGATGAAGGTGAAAAAGGAGAGTGAAAAAGCTGGCTTAAAACTCAACATTCAAAAAACGAAGATCATGGCATCCAGTTCCATCACTTCATGGCAAATAAGTGGGGGATATGTGGAAAAAGTGTCAGATTTCATTTTCTTAGGCTCCAAAATCACTACAGACAGTGACTGCAGCCACAAAATTAAACGATGCTTACTCTGGAAGAATAGCTATGTCAAACCTATACAGCTGGAGACATCATTTTGTGGACCAAGTTCTGTTTAGTCAAAGCTATGGTTTTTCTAGTAGTCATGTATGGATGTGAGAGTTGGACCATAAAGAAGACTGAGTGCCGAAGAATTGATGTATTTGAACTATGGTGCTGGAGAAGACTCTTCAGAGTCCCTTGGATTGCAAGGAGATCAAACCAGTTAATTTAAAGGAAATCAGTCCTAAATATTCATTGGAAGGACTGATGCTGAAGTTCCAATACTTTGGCCATCTAATGCAAAGAGGTGACTCATTGGAAAAGACCCTGATGCTCGGAAAAATTGAGGGCAAGAGGAGAATGGGACAACAGGGGATGAGATGGTTGAATAGCATCACTGACTCAATGGATATGAGTCTGAGGAAACTCCGGGAGATAGTGATGGACAGAGAAGCCTGCCTTGCTGCAGTTCATGGAGTCGCAGAGTCAGACGCAACTTAGCGACTGAACAACAACAAATCCAGAATCTGCCATTTTGCATTCAGCCACATGGAAAATGATACATCTTTGTTGAGGTTATGTTCCAACTCCTGCTTTATCCTGGGAATCACTGAATTCATGGAACCTAAAAATTATTCTCTGGGTTTCCAAATACCCCTAAGAGGGAGAAAATGTGTTGTCAGACTTATATCAGCTTCTTCAGCTGTCACAAATAGTGTGAATTCCTGCTGTGTTTAACAGATGTCATTGATGGCTGTTAGAAGCTCTAAGCTGTGCCCTTTGATTTAATAATTGTACTTAGGAAAACTTAACTAAAAAATTCTCAGAAAAAAAAAGTTACAGCCGAGAACTTTTCAGTGAGAAGTTTTGACGTTTTTCAGTGTGAAAAATTGTAGCCACAGGACTTCCCTGGTGGTCCAGTGGCTAAGACTCCGTGCTCCCAATGTAGGGGGCCAGGGTTAGATCCCTGGTCAGGGGACCAGATCCCACATGCTGCAACGAAGACCCAGGGCAGCCAAATCAATCTAAATAAAATTATAGCCTGCCCAAATGTCAGTAATAGTCAAGCAAATTATATGTGGTCTCTGTATAATAATTTGCTATAATTAAAAGTAATACTTTTGACAGAGAGCATGCAATGGAAGTTATTTTCTCTCCAGTGAAGAAAAAACATACCTACAGTGACTGTTGCTGTGTTTTTTTATTCAGTAATAACTCTGTGCTTCTTAATGTGCATATGTTTTAGAAACCAGATAAGGAATAAAAGGAGAAATAACAAGTCCTGTATCAGTAATGGGATAAAACCATCAAGTCTAAATAAGAGAGCAGTGCTGTTGGATCTTGATTGAAGGAGGGCTAAAAATCAGTGCTGGGGGAGAAATTATGTGCCAGTACACTGACCTCCAGTAAACCTGAATGGGGGCCTTCCCTGGTGGCATAGTGGGTAGGAACTGCCTACCAATTCAGGGGACACCAGTTTGATCCCTGGTCTGGGAAGATCCCACATGCAGTGGAGCAACTGAGCCTGTTCATAGCTGCTGAAGCTTGCACTCTCTAGGGGCCTCCAGCCACAACTAATGAGTCCCTGGGCCGCAACTATTGAAGCCCGGGTGCCTAGAGCCTGTGCTCCGCAGCAAGAGAAGCCACCGCCGCGAGAAGCCTGCCTACTGCAACTGGAGTGTAGCTCCACCGTCCACAACTAGAGAAAGCCTGCGTGCAGCAGCGAAGACCCAGTGCAGCCAAATAGATAGAGCAGTGTGTACATATTAAAAAAAATCTGAATCAGCACCTGGTGAGTCTGTGCTTCACCGACAATAAACGACTCAAACATGAATAAAGGATATCATCGAAAGCTGGGAGGCAAAATGACATGATGTCACATGCCTTCTAGATGCCAACCTGCAGGAAGGCACACAATATGCTTTGGTCAACTTCATAGAATTTTCTCAAAAATGCTTAGTAGAGAGCAGTATGTCTACTGAGGAGAGATGAAAACCTGAAGATGTAGCAAAAGTATTGCAAGCCTTGTGAAAGTTGTTTCTCCCCGAAGGGGAAAGAGAAGAAGTCTTAAGAATCCCAATCCACTGAAAAGCCTCTTTTAACCTTGTTTCATGCTGCATGTTGGCCAGAAGTCAAAGGAGAGCTTTGTGTAAATGTTGCAGAGGAATTGGGAGAATGTTGATTAAGGAGGTGATAAGCTGCCTTAAGGGTTCCCCGATGGCGCAGCAGTAACGAATTTGCCTGCAGTGCAGGAGAGGTGGGTTCAGTCCCTGGTTCAGGAAGATTCCCTGGAGGAGGAAATGGCAACCGACTCCAGTATTCTTGCCTAGAGAATCCCATGGACAGAGGAGTCTGGTGGGCTGCAGTTCATAGGGTTGCAATGAAACTGAAGTGACTTAGTGCACACACACACACACACAAGCAGCCTTATGCTAAATGGAAGAAGATTTGAAAATGTATTATTGCTTTACCAGGTTAATGGAGAGCCTGACATAGGGAAAAAGGGGTCATCCTAAATGCAATGTGGTACCCTAGGTTGAATCCTGGAGCAGAGAAAGGACATTAGTGGAAAAACTGCTGAGATCCCAGTAACGACTGGGGCTTAGTTAGTAGTAAAGCACCCGTGTTAGTCACTGGTTTTGACAGAGGTACCATGGTAAGGTAAGATTTGGTTAGATTAGATAGTTAATAGTAGGTGAAATTGGTTGACTGGTATATGAGAACTCTCAGTGCTATGTTTAATAATATAAAATTATTCCCAGGTGAGAACTTTATTTTTAATAGGGAAAGTTTTGTTCTGTTTTTTCTAAAGATTTTTTATTTTTGGCTGCACTGAGGCTTAGTTGCTCCTGCAGCATGTGAGATCTTAGTTTCCCAACCAGGGATTGAACCTGCCTCTCCTGCATTGGAAGATGGTTTCTCAACCACTGGATACCCAGGGAATTTTCAAGAGTTTTTAAGGATAAGAGAGCAAGACAGAGGAAGAAGAGGAAGAAGATGAGGATGAGACGGTTGAAGATAAAGTGGATGAATCAGTTAGTTCTAGTATAGATTTTCCTTTTCTCCAAAGGAATTAGTTGTACTATACATATCTCAGGTTTTTTTTTTTAAACAAAGACAATTGAAATCACATGAATGTGTAAGATAACATTTTCTTTTTGTTTAATAAACCTACTATTAAAATGATCCTGTCTTTTAGTAATATCTTTACTGACCCTTAACACTGTATAGTACAGAAAAAGGCTGTAAAGTGACATGGAAATTTAAAGCAAGTCATATATAATGCATTATATATTGGATAGTAGTTTTTGTAAGCTTTTGATACAGTTTATATTAAATAACTTCTGTGAACTGAATATCACTTTATAACTGAAAATGTTGCAGTTTTCTGTATACATCCTCAGTGCTTGCAAGTATATACAACCTAGAAAATCTAGATACTTTTAAATAAAAGCATTTGCTTTGTGGAGAGATGACTCCCTTTGAATACTGACGGGAGACTTCCCTGGCACTCCAGTGGTTAGGACTTCACCTTCCAGCACAGGCAGCGCAGGTTCAGTCCCTGGTCAGGGAGCTAAGATCGCACATACCTCACAACCAAAAACCCAAAAGATAAAACAGAAACAGTATTGTAACAAATTCAATAAAAACTTTAAAAGTGGTTCACTGTAAAAAGAATGCTGGTGGATACTGTTGATACTCTTCCCAGTGACTTCACAGCAGTTTATGCTTATCTTTGTGACCCTTGCAAGAAAGCTTATAGGTTGGGGCTAGAGGCCAGATAAGAGACTGAAAAAGTAATGGTTTTTCCATCCCCAACTCTGGCCAGCACCCCCCACCTGGAACTGGTGATTAGCAGAAAGTAATGATCTTGACAGTTTTAGGTAGAGTATAATTGCTTGATCCTAAACACTTGGAAACTAAATCAATGTGTGTGGTGGTTTGGTTTATTTCTTCAGCTTTATTTGTTGACCAGTAAAGGAGATTAGTTTTTTGAGTGTCTGAATTATAGTGACACTGCAGTAGACTCTCATCATTGTATTTTAGGTTTCTGCAGTTCGTAGGCTAAAAGCCGTTTTCTGACCAAGATTATCAGACTCCTGGATAGCTTTCTTTGAAAATAAAAATATTACAAAATGTGCCATTTCTCAAGATGTAGCATTGGTGAGGTTGGAGGGGTTCAGTTACTCTTTGTTTTGAACATCAGTAGTATTCATGCTATAAAACATTTTCATTCAAATATTTCTGTTTACTATACAGGCTTACAGTGGAACACCTCTAACAGAAGAAAAGGAGAAAATAGTCTGGGTCAGATTTGAAAATGCAGATTTAAATGGTATGCTTTTAACTTTTGGGGGGTGGGGCATGTGAATTAAATGTTTGAGGTTGACCTGATTCCAAAAAGAGAACCCTTACCTTTTGTCAGGTTACTTTCTCTTAAAATGACTTTTTAAGTTTTCAAAAAACATTTATTTTCAACTATAGAAACTTTTTTTTTTTTTTAGAAACTTGATTAGAATTAATATTGTACAAGTCTTAGAGTCACTGTACATGTAGTGCCTAGCCTTAAACTTTAAGTCCAAGTAAGATAACAATTTCTTAGAAAAAAAGTTTTTCTAATTCAAGTTTGGTCAGTTGTATGGGATTTATAACAGCACAGTAAAAATTAGTGTTGACCTTCTTAGACTTTCAAATATTTTTCTGGACTTCGCTGGTGGTCCAGTGGCTAAGACTCTGTGCTCCCAGTGCAGGGGGCTCGAATTCAATCCCTGGTTGGTGAACTAGATACTGCAGGGTGCAACTCAGAGTTTGAATGTCACAGCAGAAGATCCTGCATGCTGCAGGCAAGGCTTGGTGGTGGTGGTAGTTTGGTTTATTTGCTAAGCCGTGTCCGACTCTTGCGACCCCATGGACTGTAGTTCACCAGGCTCTTCTGTCCATGGAATTCTCCAGGCAAGAATACCAGAGTGGGTTACCATTTCCTTCTCCAGGGGATCTTCCTGACCCAGGAGTTGAACCCGGGCCTCCTGCGTTACAGGCAGATTTTTTACCGACTGAGCCATGAGGGAAGCCCAGGCTTGGTGTAGCCAAATAAGTAAATAAAAGGGAAATTATTCTTAAAAATACATTATATTCCTGAGCAGAATTTATGCCAGTCCAAGGCCTGTTTGTTCTCAGACACCTTCCTTCCATGTCATTGCTCCTTCCTGCAAAGGGCTGGTCCTTGTCTGTTGTCTTCTGGCTGAGTTTGGGAGGCGCTGGTAGGAGATCGGAAGGGAGGATGGGAGCAAGGGAGAGTATTATTCCCTCTCCCTCTCTTTCGGCAGCTGCATTTCCTCCGTGCTTCTCTCCTCCCCTGGGCAGCCCCGCTCGCCTTTCTGCGGGGCGACCCCAGGACCCTGCTTTCCTCCCTGTCTTCCTAGCTTAGGGGTGGTATTGGCTTCCTGCTGTTGCTAATTCAGTGGGCCACCATCTGTGGGACCAGTTGTCTGTATTAAGTTCCGAATTACGAATACAGTGAGTTGTTTTCATTTCCTAGTTGGACATTGATGGGTACCTTACTCTTGAGTCTTTGTCTCCTCTGGGACGTTTAAGGTTCTGCATTTTCCTTTAAAAACTACTGTCCAGAACGCGGGAGGCTGTCACTTCCTCAATGGCAACTTGTTATGCCGTACTGAGCAGAATAACACATTTGTTTGTAGAGGTGTTTATTTATGATACATAACCTTTTCCTACAGTATTTCTCTCTGAAAGCTTTTTATATTTAAAATTTCCTTGTCACTAGTATATTCTTCTTTTCTATTCTTCATTAAGAACTGTTTACTTGTTTGTCATCTTTTGTTTCCTGTCACCATTTCCTCATGAATTCAGACTCTTTTCTCTTCTGCAAGTGTATTTGCTTTGTGGATGTCAATGTCTTAGAGGACTTTCTTCATTTAATAAGAAAGGAAATGTGGTCATGGTCTTGAAAATATTAGACAATAGCAAAAAATAATAAAGCATATGCAGAATGTTAAAAGTAATTGATTTTTAAAAGGTTTATGTCAGCAGTAAAATGACTTAAAAAAAAATCACATAATTGGGCCATTCCTGGCAGTTTAGAGGTTAGGACTCTGCACTCTCACTGCCTGGGGCCCAGGTTCAATCCTGGGTCAGGGAACTAAAATCTTACAAGTCTCATGCCATGGTCAAAAAAAAAATTCACAAAATTAACTTTAAAAATGTCATCAAAATAATCTTTAGGGAATTTTTTTTTTTAACTGCAAATAAGAATTGCTGGAGTAATAATGCTTTATAAAGCCTTTGCATTATTGAAGTGCAATGCATTTGCATCTGGAAATGTAGATGGATACCACTTATTTGGGACTTTGTGTTGTGTTGAACTTATAATGGTTGTCCTTAAGAGTATCCTGTATCTTAGTTGACTTATTAAACTTTTAAATTTATACATCTTCCTGTTAAATACTGTAGCACACTCCAATATCCTTTGGTCTCTCCTTTCTATATCATATTGATAGTGTATGAAATTTTGTCCTGGACTTTATGGATATTCTTTCTGTCATCTCTGGCCCTAGGGGTGTGTGTGCATGGGCATACATGTATGTGTGTGATTTAAAGCCATAGTAAATATTACCGAGATATTTGATCCTCCTTACCTTCCCCAGTCTCTTACAGCATTTCTTGGATTTGTCTCTTATTTGTGTTCTTTCTTTAGGAATGTTTTATTTAGGTGTTTGTGTGGCAGACCTTCTGAGATATTTATAATTGAAAGAAAATTTGACATGGGAAAGAAAAAGTAGGGTTCACTGGCTGCAAGTCCAGCATCTCTCTGAAGAAGGCCGTGTATGTGCATGCTGAGTTGCTTCAGTTATATCCGACGCTTTCAGACTATTTGTACTGTAGCCCTCCAGGCTCCTCTGTCCATGGGATTCTCCAGGCAAGAATCCTGGAGTGGGTTGCCGTGCCCTCCTCCAGGGGATCTTCCCACAGTTGGAGCCCGTGTTTCTTGCATCTCTGGCGTTAGGCAGGCTGGTTCTTTACTGCTAGCTCTGGCACTTTTCCATTGCATTAGAGATTCTTGATCAGCCAACCCGCCCTTCCCTGGTTTTGTCTTCCACAGCTGGGATGCGATTCCTTGATCATTGCCTTTTGTCTGTCATGACATCGTAAGGGAGACAGTGGAGAGGCTGCTTCTGGCCGCAGCCATAGTAGCTCAGCAGCCTGTTTCTTTGTCGAGCAGTTGGGTACCCAGAGATTGTATTAGGTACTTAGGCTTCTCTTTGCTAGACTTGGAGTTTTTTTCTGGCAAAACAATTTAGAAGTCTTTTACCTGTCCATAGATTTAAGTTATTTTATAATATTAGTGAAACTCTGTTAGCTGTTAATTTAAAACTTGCAGTCTTTGAATTAAACTATGCTCTGGTGATTTCTTTCTGTTCATTCTAACAGGCCTGAGAACTCTGCTTTTCATCATGGAATTATTAAATGGTGCCACTTGGCCCCTTACCACAGGGTTGCAGCCCATTTGATTATGGGCTTATCAGAGTTGGGGGTGGAGTAGGTAACACCTTATAGGAGAGATACTTCTGAGGAATCTGAGTTATTGGGATTCTCCTTTCCCGAATCCTTTTGGGTATCTCCGTTCCTAGTCTGGTAGAGACTGCGGCTGTTGGAGTTTATAGAAAGGAGGATTAAGGCCCTTTGTGTCATGGTTATCGTTTTGTTTCTGCTTTCAGGCAGTTTTGTTTATACCCAAGATTGTTTTTCTTGAGGCACTCACGGTACTGAAAAAGATATAAGAAGTAGCCAAAGCAGGTTAATATCCTGACATTTTCTGTCACATTCTCTAAAGGTGAGCATGTAGTGTGAGTCCCAAAACACATCAGGTTTAATCAGCGGGTTTGCTCCAGTTTAAGAACTACCAACTTTCTAGCCTTTGCGGGGTAATTCTTACTATCCTGGGTTGGTCAGTTCTAATATCAAGGTTTAAGAATATACTTAGATATCAATTTTTCTATTCAATAGGGTTTTTTTTTTTAGTTGCATGTGATCAGTTTAAGGGAAAAAAGGTTTTAATTGTGGTAAAATGTGCTTAACATAAAATTTACTTTCTTAGCCATTTTTGAGTGTACTGTAGTTGTAAATACATTCACATTGTTACACAGCCAATCTCCAGAGCTGTTTTTACCTTGTAAAACTGAAACTATACCCATTAAACAACAACTCTACATTCTCTCCTCACTAACTCCAGGCAACCACCATTCTACTTTGTCTCTGAATTGGAGGTACTTAAGCCACCTCATAAGCGGCATCATTGAGTGATATCATCAGTTCAGTTCAATTCAGTTGCTTAGTTGTGTCCGACTCTTTGTGACCCCATGAATCGCAGGCCTCCCTGTGCATCACCAACTCCCAGAGTTTACCCAAACTCATGTGCATCGAGTCGGTGGCCATCCAGCCATCTCATCCTCTGTTGTCCCGTTCTCCTCCTGACCCCAATTCCTTCCAGCATCAGGGTCTTTTCCAATGAGTCAGCTCTTCACATGAGGTGGCCAAAGTATTGGAGTTTCAGCTTTAGCATCAGTCCTTCCAATGAATACCCAGGACTGATCTCCTTTGAAATGGACTGGTTGGATCTCCTTGCAGTCCAAGGGACTCTCAAGAGTCTTCTCCAACACCACAGTTCAAAAGCATTCAATTGTTTGGCGCTCAGCTTTCTTCACAGTCCAACTCTCACATCCATACATGACCACTGGAAAAACTGGAGCCTTGACTAGACGGACCTTTGTTGGCAAAGTAATGTCTCTGCTTTTTAATATGCTATCTAGGTTGGTCATAACTTTCCTTCCAAGGAGTAAGTATCTTTTAATTTCATGGCTGCGATCACCATCTGCAGTGATTTTGGAGCCCCCCAAAATAGTCTGACACTGTTTCCACTGTTTCCCCATCTATTTGCTATGAAGTGATGGGACCAGATGCCATGATCTTCGTTTTCTGAATGTTGAGCTTTAAGCCAACTTTTTCACTCTCCTCTTTCACTTTCATCAAGAGGCTTTTTAGTTCTTCTTCACATTCTGCCATAAGGGTGGTGTCATCTACATATCTGAGGTTATTGATATTTCTCCCAGCAATCTTGATTCCAGCTTGTGCTTCTTCCAGCCCAGCGTTTCTCATGTGATATCATACATGTGTCTAAATTTCCTTTCTAAGTCTGTGTGATATTCTGTTTGTTTTAAAAATCATTTTATCTTTTCATTTGGCTTTACAAAGAATGTTGCTTTTAGCAGTTATTTTTGCAAATAACTCTTTGAGTCCCTGCTTTCAGTTCTTTTTGAGTAATACCCATAAGTAGAATTGTTGGCTCATAAGTTCTTCATAATTTTTTGAGAAACCACCATGCTGTTTTCCATAGGGAATTTTTTTAAACCTACTCCCATGGCTGGGAAGCGTAGTGGCTTAATCCCTTGAGTCTTTCACTTCTCACTGCTCCTCTCTGATGCTTTCTTCTCTTTTCCGACTTGTCTAACGAGGTTGGAGCAGTGATTGCTCAAAGCTCTCTGTTCATAACTTTATGATCAAAGAGGAAAAAAGAGTCCGTTGGGCAATCCAGCATGCTCAGTCTGGATTACCTTCCAGTTATGGGAATAGTTGCAGTGGCCAAGGATATGGCATTAGAATTGGCTCAGCTGGTTGTGTGCCTTTCCCTATGCTTGATGCGGGGGGTGGGTAAGATCAGTTATCAGAAAAGGTGAGGTATAGAGTAGGAAGCGTGTGAGGCATGCACAGAGAGTAGGGGCTGTAAGCCTCTGTTGCTCTAGTGTGCCTGGGTCCCCATTTCAGCTGCCTCCTAGACATCTTCACTTAGATATCCCCAAATGCCTCAAACTCTTAATCGTTTCCCATCTAACTACAACGCTTCAGTATCTATACTTTAACCTCACTTCCCTTTCAAAAGTCACTAAAAGCAGAGAACTTTTTATACCTTGGAATCTTTGCACAGGGGATCTTCTGGCTGAAATGAGCATTTCAGCCTTAATCCTCATTCAGCTGTTGTGTGCACGTGTGTGCCCTCAGTCAGTCAGTCGTGTCCAACTCTTTGTGACCCCATGGACTGTAGCCCACCGGGCTTTTTTGTCCTTGGGATTCTCCAGGCAAGAATTCCGGAGCGGGGTGCCATTCCCTCCTCCAGGGGATCTTCCCGACCCAGTGATTGAATACACACCACCTGCGTCTCCTGCATTGGCAGGCAGAATCTTCATCATTGTGCCACCTGGGAAGCCCCTCATTCACCTGTCAGCATCTACTAAAAGTGAATTTCCAGTTTTTAGACTGGGTGTTGGTAGAATATTGCTTCTGTCAACATACATGTGAAATACAGAAGAAGCTGGTTTGGAAGGAAAGATTTAATTACGCTTACACCTTGATTTTTGAGGTGAGCAGAAAATCCAGGATCCCCCTCTCCTCCTCCCAAGTGCAAACATTTTCCCAAGGAGAGAGAGTATACTGAGTGTGCTAATAGGTGAGGTTAACAAATAAGATAGACTGTAAAAAAAATTTATTGAAATATAGTTGATTTACAGTGTTGTGTTAATTTCTTCTATATAGCAAAGTGATTGTTATACATATCTATACATTCTTTTTCGTCTTCTTTTCCATGATGGTTTATCACAGGATATCGAATATAGTTCCCTGTGCTATACAGCAGGACCTTGTTGTTTATCCGTCCTACATATAATAATTTTCATCTGCTAATGCCAAACTCCCAATCCTTCTCTCCTCTACCTCCCTTCTCCTTGGCAGCCGCAACTGTGTTCTCAGTGAAGATAGACATGTTGTTGAAGGATGAGTGAATCAAAGGAAAATGTTGTAGTTAATCTAAAACCGCAGAGGAAATGCTACAAATCTCTATAGGAAAAACTGTAAAGTCCATACTTAGGGGAGAAAAAAGAAACCAGTGAAAAAGTTAAAGAGCAGTTATAGAATAACCAGTGATGGTATGATAAAAGACATAAAGTCAAAGAATAAGTATTACTTAAAGCTGTAATAGTTCTGAAGAATAACCTAAAATTTTTACAAAATTAAGAGCTTCACTTAAAAGTAATGAAGTCTGCTCTCGCACCATCCAGAGAAAGAAAAATAGCACAAGTGACTAAGCAGAACCTAAAGTAAGATAAAAGAGATTTTTGTATAATGACGTCAGGGTTTTATATGTGGCATTTGAGCCCTTCTAAAAGTGACAACCTGTGATCAAGGTGGTAGCTGTGGTACAAAGATGACTGAGATCGAGAATCCTGAGATTGCTCTTCAGCTTTGAGTAAATTGTACCCACCTTGTTCTTTGTTTCTGGGTGGCAGGGCTTCCCTGATAGCTCAGTTGGTAAAGAATCTGCCTGCAACGCAGGAGGCCCTGGTTCGAGATCCGTTCTCAGCTGGTAAAGAATCTGCCCACAATGTGGGAGACCTGGGTTTGATCCCTGCGTTGGGAAACTCCCGTGTTCTTTTTTAAGTTTTTTTCTTTTAGGCCACACCACATGGCTTGTGGGATGTTAGTTCCCTGACTAGGCAATGAACCTGGGCCCCCAGCAGTGAGAGCACAGAGTCCTAACTGCTGTACAACCAGGGGATTCCCTGAACTTGTTCTTATCAGTGATAAAATGAAATCAGCTCCTGCTCTACGTATAAAACAGGATTTTTGTGCATCAGATTAGATAATGTATATATAAAGCAGTGGAATATTATAAAAGAACATTTAAATGTTAGATGTAAAGAGAATTGGGCTTCCCCAGTGGCTCAGTGGTAAAGAGTCTGCATGTAGTGCAGGAGACGCAGGTACAGTCCCTGGGTTGGGAAGATCTTCTGGAGAAGGAAATGGTAGCCCACTCTAGTATTCTTGCCTAGGAAATCCCTTGGACAGAGGAGGCTGGCAGGCTACAGACTGTGGGGTCACTGAGAGTCAGACACGACTGAGTGACTTTGTTGTTGTTCAGTCACTATCTCCTGGAGTTTGCTCAAACTCGTGTCCATTAAGTCAGTGATACCATCCAACCATTTCATCCTCTTGCCCTCATTCTGTCCCAGCATCAGGGTCTTTTCCAGTGAGTCGGCTCTTCGCATCAGGTGGCCAGAGTATTGGAGCTTCAGCTTCAACATCAGTCCTTCTAATGAATATTCAGGGTTGATTTCCTTTAGGATCGACTGGTTTGATCTCCTAACTGTCCAGGAGACTCAGAAGTCTTCTCCAACACCATGGTTCTTTGGTGCTCAGCCTTCTTTATGGTCCAACTCTCAGATCTCTTCATGACTACTGAAAAAACCATAGCTTTGACTAGATAGATCTTTGTTGGCAAAGTAATTTCTCTGCTTCATAATATATTAAGTTTGTCATAGCTTTCCTTCCAAGGAGCAAGCGTCTTTTAATTGCATGGCTGCAGCCACCGTTCACAGTGATTTTGAAGCCCAAGAAAATAGTCTGTCACTGTTTCCATTGTTTCCCCATCTATTTGCTATGAAGTGATGGAACCGGATGCTATGATCATCTTTTGAATGTTGAATTTTAAGCCCGCATTTTGTCTCTACTCTTTCAGGTTCTTCAAGAGGCTCTTTAGTTCCTCTTTGCTTTCTGCCATTAGGGTAGTATCATCTGCATATCTGAGGTTACTGATATTTCTCCCAGCTATCTTGATTTCAGCTTGAGTTTCATCCAGCTCTGCATTTCCCATGATGTACTCTGTGTATAAATTAAATAAGCAGAGTGACAATATACAGCCTTGTTGTACTTCTTTTCCAAGGCTGAACCAGTCCGTTGTTCCATGTCCAGTTCTAACTGTTGCTTCTTGACCTGCATACAGGCTTCTCAGGAGGCAGGTCTGTTGGTCTGGTATCCCATCTCTCAGTTTGTTGTGACCTACACAATAAGAGGCTTTAGTGTAGTCAGTGAAGGAGAAGTAGATGTTTTTCCTGGAATTCCATTTCTTTCTTTATGGTCCTGTGGATGTTGACAATTTGATCTCTCGTTCCTCTGCCTATTCTAAATCCAGCTTGTACATCTGGAAGTTCTCGATTCATGCAGTATTGAAGCCTAGTTTGAAGGATTTTCAGCATTACCTTGCTAGCATGTGAAATGAGTAAAATTGTAGGGTAGCTTGAACATTCTTTGGTATTGCCCTTCTTTGGGACTGGAAAGAAAACTGACCTTTTCCAGTCCTGTGGCCCCTACTGAGTTTTCCAAATTTGCTGCCATATTGAGTGTAACACTTTAAGAGCATCATCTTTTAGGATTTGAAATAACTCAGCTGGAATTCCATCACGTCCACTAGCTTTGTTTGTAGTAATGCTTCCTAAACCCAATGACTTCATGTTCCAGGACGTTTGGCTCTAGGTGAGTGACCAAACCATCATGGTTATCCTGATCATTAAGACTTTTTTTTTTAAAGTTCTTCTGTGTATTCTTGCCACTTCTTAATCTCTTCTGCTTCTGTTAGGTCCATACTGTTTCTGTCCTTTACTTTGCCCATCTTTGCAAGAAATGTTCCCTTGGTATCTCTAATTTTCTTGAGATCTCTAGTCTTTCCCATTATGTTGTTTTTCCTTTATTTCTTTGCATTGCTTGCTTAAGACTGAGTGATTAAACAATAATGAAAGAGAATTAATTATGCCCTTAGGTTAATTAAATAAGCTTATGATTCTGAATTTTGCTAAATATAGAATCATGTGCTATTAATTTTATGCTAGTGAATTCCCGTCAAAGGAAAATCAGCATAAAAAATAACTGGGACTTCCCTGATGGTCCAGAGTTTGACATTGTGCTTCCACTGCAGGGGGCATGGATTGGATTTCTGGTTGAAGAACTAAGATCCCCCATGCTATGCCTTGTAGCCAAAAAATAGGAAGAAAAAATTACTGGTTATGAGTGGTGTTCAAGATTTTGATCTTTATATTTGAGTGATGGGAAGTCACTAGTGTAGAGGATAGAAGTGAGTAGGTATGCCATTTTTTGTTGTTTTTGTTTTCAACTGTGCCTCTTAGCTTATGGGATTTTAGTTCCCCAGTCAGGGATCGAACTGTGGGCCGATGGCAGTGAGTACAGAATCCTAATTACTGGACTGCCAGGGAATTCCCAATGTGTGTATTTTGAAAAGATCACTCTGACTCTAATACAGAGTTTGGTGGACAGTGGTGAAGGCAGAAAGTCACTCAGGCTTTTGCAATAGATGTTGTAGACAGAGGTGGTGGTGGTGTAAGCAGAGAGCTATTTAGGAAGCTTGCTCATAGATTTATTGCTGGAGGGAAGGAAGAAGGCGGTTCCTGATTTTGCTATCTGGATAGATAATCATGCTGTTCCCCAAAATAGGAAACCCTAGAACATCATGTTTGGGGAGGAAATCCTGATCT
This sequence comes from Ovis canadensis, assembly GCF_042477335.2. Classification (NCBI taxonomy): domain Eukaryota; kingdom Metazoa; phylum Chordata; class Mammalia; order Artiodactyla; family Bovidae; genus Ovis; species Ovis canadensis. The sequence continues at coordinate 20,660,160 of NC_091255.1, read as the reverse complement.
TTAAGTGGAATTTGATCTTCTGTTGAGACATCCAAAACCCATACAGAGGAAGTCACTAGCAGAGCGTAACTGAAGCAATGGTTGGAATGCGGTCACTTAGGGAGGGTTAGCATAAGAAGAAAAGTGAGTTTAGGAATTTGCTTAGAGTAACTCTCATATTTCAAGAGAAGTTAGAAAAGGATGAGCCAGTGGAGAATATGGTTAGCATTGGTTATAGCTGCTGAATAATCTTAACAAGATGTTCTTAAAGAACATATATTGGATTCAACAACTTGGAGGTTACGGATGACCATAGTAAAAGTCACCTGGGAGGAGCGTTGGGGCAGAAACACGTTCTGGAATAGGTTGGGGTGAATGAGAGATGAGAAACAGATGGCAGTTATAAACAAAGAGTTCAGCTCCTAGGAAGGGGAAATAGTGAAGTCAAATAAAGGGACAGGGATATTCCTGGTTTATGATTTAAAAAAACCCTTATTTAGGGACTTGCCTGGTGGTCCCTGGTGGGTTAAGATTCCAGGGTTCCTTTGCAGGGGTTGTAAGTTTGATCCCTATTCAGGGAACTAAGATTTGCACATGCTGCCTGGAGCAGCCAAAAATATAAAAACAAACCCACCTTATTTATTGTGCAAACATATCATGATAAATAGCACAAAAGTATGGATCACTGAATTTTTACACATCGTAAATCTGTGGAGCCATAACTAAGGTAGAAAATAGAATATTGCTACCTAATTGCCTAGTGATTCTGAATTTCATATAGAGAATCGTTCCATATATAGGCTTTTGTGTCTGGCTTCTTTTGCTTATTATGTCTGTGAGGTTCATCCATATTATGGTATATGATAGTAGGTCGTTTTTTTCCTGTGCTGAGTAGTGTTGTATTGTACATTGTATCCGTGTACCCCTGTGCTTGTCCTTTCTCCTCTTCATGGACTTGGGGTTGATTCCAGCTGTAATTACTTGATTGCAGTAATATTGTGGTAAGCATTCTTGTCTCTTGGTGTATCTGTGCTGAGGCTTCTAATGAGTTTATACCTAGAGTGGAACCACTTGGTCAAAGGGCATGGGCTCTTAACCTGAGTGTATATAGTCTGTTTCCCAAGTGGTTATACTGATTTACATTTACTAGCACTAAATAAGCAGCCTCTTCACTCCATATCCTGCCAAGTCTTGGTTTTGTCATTGTGGTTTTAATTAACACTTCCTTGATTACAAATGAGGTTGAGCCACTTTTCATGTTCACTGATGATTGATTTGAATATCCTATTTTTGAAGTGTTTTTCATGTCTCCTGCCTATTTTTCTAATGACCTACCTTTTTCATATTGATTTTTAATTTGTACATGACTTAGCAACTATATGTATGTATGTATGTGAATTAGACAAATCGTTGTGGGGTTATAATTGTCTCTTCTCCCAGGCTCTGGCTTGGCTTTTCACTCTCCTGGTCAGGCTGGCTCATGAGAAACAGAAATTCTCCATTTTAATGTAATAAATTTAATGTAGTAGAATTTGCTGGGTTTTTTTTTACTAGTTTTTTATTTTTTAAATTTTAATATCTTTAATTCTTACATGCGTTCCCAAACATGAACCCCCCTCCCACCTCCCTCCCCATAACATCTCTCTGGGTCATCCCCATGCACCCGCCCCAAGCATGCTGCAACCTGCGTCAGACATAGACTGGCGATTCAATTCTTACATGATAGTATACATGTTAGAATGTCATTCTCCCAAATCATCCCACCCTCTCCCTCTCCCTCTGAGTCCAAAGGTCCGTTATACACATCTGTGTCTCTTTCCCTGTCTTGCATACAGGGTCGTCATTGCCATCTTCTGGTTTTTTTATACTAGGAGTTTTTTGTGTCCTGTTGTGAAGTATTTTCCCTGTACCATAATCAAGAAAATACATTTCTACAGTGTTCCTCTAGTGTTTTGTTAATTTAGGCTTTGTCATTTATATCTAAAATTAACTGGTATTGATTTATTTGAAACATTTTAAAAGATAGACACTTTAGCATGTTTAAATACTCATTGGGAGTATACAGGACATGGAAGGAATGGGAGATACAGGAAAAGAAGGGTTAGAAAAAGAGCCCTGAGAAGGTGAGAGAGAATAGGATCCAAAGCAGAGTGATTTACTTTATTTTTGTTTGTTTAGAGAAGTTCTATTCATCCTTCAAAACTGTAGGTCATTGAGGCTCTATGGAGTCTCTCTTGGTACTCTGGCTTTATCATTTCTCCATGATGTTAGTCATCTCTGCCCTAGCACCTACATTTATTGTTGCCTTTTTCATGCTGTTTTAGAATCATCAGCTTATACATCTGTCTCCCTTGTCAGACTGGAGGTTTCTCACTTTAAAAATTACTGGAGTATAACTGCTTTGCAGTGTTGCATTAGTTTCCGCTGTATAACACAGTGAATTAGCTATATGTCTACATGTGTCCCCTCCCTCTTGGACCTCCCGCCCACACCTCCCCTCTCTCCCCCAACCCACCCATCCAGGGCAAAACCCAGCTGAGCTCCCTGTGGTATACTGCACTAGCTGTTTACACATGGTAATGTATTTATGGGCTTCACTTGTGGCTCAGCTGGTAAAGGATCTGCTTGCAATACAGGAGACCTGGGTTCCATCCCGGGGTTGGGAAGATCCCTTGGAGAAGGGCAAGGCTACCCACTGCAGGATTCTGGCCTGGAGAATTCCATGGACTGTATGTGTATAGTCTGTGGGGTCGCAAAGAGTCCTAATCTAATTCATCCCACCCTCCCCTTCCTCCTTGCAGAGTGATTTACTTTAGACAAAAGGAAAGAGAATTGTGTGTCATAGAGTGGAGTGAGAAGAGAGTGAGTGGTACAGATGCATGTAGGTCTTTGGCAACAGAAAGTTTCTAGATTCCTTGTGTGATATATGAGACACATTATCTGCTGAGTAAGGAGAGATTGGGTGGAGTCAGGGCTTGAAGAACAGTTTAAGAAAGTCATTGAGATTGTAGAAGAAGTTTCAGAAAATTGAGTATATTTGTTGTGCAGTTTTGAAGGCTCTGTTGAGGTTTGTGGAGATAATTTATAGTGGTGACAATTATGTCTCATTGTGTGATTTTCTCTGGTGGTACTTGGTTGCCATGGAATATACTAGGGTAGTGGACTGGTTGGACTCAACTAGCATTGAGGTTTTGCTGGTTGGGTGCCATGCAGAGATCCCACACAAAGGGATATGAGAATGTAGATGACCGGCAGAAGTTACTGAGATGCCTGATCAAAGACTGTTAAGGCTGGAGGAGAGTAAATATATAAGAGAGGCCTGAAGAGTAGGGAGAAGGCAGGGTTTCAGTGGATTGGAGGTCTTAATGAAGTCAAAGAGCGAATCACAAAGCAAATAGTTGAGCAAACTTACTGGAAGATAAGGTTGTGATCTGAGAAGAAAAGGCTTGATAAGTGATTTTTGAAGTGTAATAGTTCTGTTCAGTAAGGATAGTGTATAGTACTGATGATAAATGTTTAATATTCACTGATGTGAACTGGAAAAGTTGATTAGAAGAGTACACATAATTCTTTTATTGTGAACTGTATGTCCAGTGCATTCAGATGTGTCAGGATTTACTATCCCCTGTAAGTAAAGGAACATAATTTTTCTTCCATTGCTAAATTTATACATATTAGAATTCTAGATGGTTACACATCATATTTGTATTTAGTTAATTTTGCTAAATATTTTACTTTGATTTGCCTTTATAGGTGGTTGTGTTCTTGATATTAGTATTTCCTGGGTATCTAGTGAGAGTTTGATTTTTATTTTAAACAATTTCTTAATTAGAAAATTTTTTAAATGTAGCATGATTTTATGACAAGAGTAATCATACTGGCACAGTGCTTCTTGTGCCAACTTACACAAGCCCTCTAGCTCTTTGCAGAGACCTTTACTCCATCTTTTTTTGGCCCTACCATGTGGCACGTGGGATCTTAGTTCCCTGACTGGGCATCCAACCCTTGCCCCTTGCATTGAGAGCACAGAATCTTCACCACTGGACCTTCGGGGAAGTTCCCCCGCTGCTCCCCATCTTGTGTCTTACTCTTCCTTATCTGTTGCCTGTTGTTTCTCAGAGTGTCCAGATACAACTTGTGAACCCACACAGCTCATGCTGTCTGCCTCTGCGGGTGCTGCTCCGCTGTCCTTCACCCAGTGCTAGTGTTTCCCCTGGGCACTGCTGTCACTCTGCCAGGCTCTGTAGTCTCCTCTTCATGTGAGATGGAGTGATACTTGGTACTGGTACCCTCCTGACAGTTTGATTTTTAAAACCTATTTGTGCTAACCTACAAGGCTGTGGTCCTAGTGTGATTAGATTGACTAGATTTCTGTGAGTATGGTTTCAGTGTGTCTGCCCTCTGATGCCCCCTTGCAACACCTACCATCTTACTTGGGTTTCTCTTACCTTGGGCATGGTGTATCTCTTCACGGCTGCTCCAGCAAAGCACAGCCGCTGCTCCTTACCTTGGATGAGGAGGTATCTTCTCCTGCCACCGTTCCTGACCTTCAACGTGGGATGGCTCCTCTAGGCCCTCCTGCGCCCCGGCAGCCACCACTTCTTAGGTGTAAGATTGCTCCTCTCGGTCACTGCCCCAGGGCAACCCAAGACGGGTGGGTCATGGTGGAGAGGTCTGACAGAATGTGGTCCACTGGAGAATGGAATGGGAAACCACTTCAGTATTCTTGCCTTGAGAATCCCATGAACAGTATGAAAAGGCAAAATGATAGGATACTGAAAGAGGTACTCCCCAGGTCAGTAGGTGCCCAATATGCTACTGGAGGTCAGTGGAGAAATAACTCCAGAAAGAATGAAGGGATGGAGCCAAAGCAAAAACAATACCCAGCTGTGGATGTGACTGGTGATAGAAACAAGGTCTGATGCTGTAAAGAGCAGTATTGCATAGGAACCTGGAAAGTCAGGTCCATGAGTCACGGCAAATTGGAAGTGGTCAAACAGGAGATGGCAAGAGTGAATGTCAACATTCTAGGAATCAGCGAACTAAAATGGACTGGAATGGGTGAATTTAACTCAGATGACCATTATATCTACTACTGCAGGCAGGAATCCCTCAGAAGAAATGGAATAGCCATCATGGTCAACAAAAGAGTCCAAAATGCAGTACTTGGATGCAGTCTCAAAAATGACAGAATGATCTTTGTTTGTTTCCAAGGCAAACCATTCAATATCACAGTAATCCAAGCCTATGCCCCAACCTGTAACACTGAAGAAGCTGAAGTTGAATGGTTCTATGAAGACCTACAAGACCTTTTAGAACTAACACCCAAAAAAGATGTCCTTTTCATTCTAGGGGACTGGAATGCAAAAGTAGGAAGTCAAGAAACACCTGGAGTAACAGGCAAATTTGGCCTTGGAATGCGGAATGAAGCAGGGCAAAGACTAATAGAGTTTTGCCAAGAAAATGCACTGGTGATAGCAAACACCCTCTTCCAACAACACAAGAGAAGACTCTACACATGGACATCACCAGATGGTCAACACCGAAATCAGATTGATTATATTCTCTGCAGCCAAAGATGGAGAAGCTCTATACAGTCAACAAAAACAAGACCAGGAGCTGACTGTGGCTCAGATCATGAACTCCTTATTACCAAATTCAGACTTAAATTGAAGAAAGCAGGGAAAACTACTATGACTTAAATCAAATCCCTTATGATTATACAGTGGAAGTGAGAAATAGATTTAAGGGCCTAAATCTGATAGATGGAGTGCCTGATGAACTATGGAATGAGGTTCGTGACATTGTACCGGAGACAGGGATCAAGACCATCCCCATGGAAAAGAAATGCAAAAAAGCAAAATGGCTGTCTGGGGAGGCCTTACAAATAGCTGTGAAAAGAAGAGAAGCGAAAAGCAAGGGAGAAAAGGAAAGATATAAGCATCTGAATGCAGAGTTCCAAAGAATAGCAAGAAGAGATAAGAAGGCCTTCTTCAGCGATCAATGCAAAGAAATAGAGGAAAACAACAGAATAGGAAAGACTAGAGATCTCTTCAAGAAAATTAGAGATACCAAGGGAACATTTCATGCAAAGATGGGCTCGATAAAGGGCAGAAATGGTCTGGACCTAACAGAAGCAGAAGATATTAAGAAGAGGTGGCAAGAATACACAGAAGAACTGTACAAAAAAGATCTTCACGACCCAGATAATCACCATGGTGTTTTCATTCATCTAGAGCCAGACATCTTGGAATGTGAAGTCAAGTGGGCCTTAGAAAGCATCACTACGAATAAAGCCAGTGGAGGTGATGGAATTGCAGTAGAGCTCTTTCAAATCCTGAAAGATGATGCTGTGAAAGTGCTGCACTCAGTATACCAGCAAATTTGGAAAACTCAGCAGTGGCCACAGGACTGGAAAAGATCAGTTTTCATTCCAATCCTAAAGAAAGGCAGTGCCAAAGAATGCTCAAACTACTGCACAATTGCACTCATCTCACGTGCTAGTAAAGTAATGCTCAAAATTCTCCAAGCCAGGCTTCAACAATATGTGAACTGTGAACTTCCTGATGTTCAAGCTGGGTTTAGAAAAGGCAGAGGAACCAGAGATCAAATTGCCAACATCTGCTGGATTGTGGAAAAAGCAAGAGAGTTCCAGGAAAACATCTATTTCTGCTTTATTGACTATGCCAAAGCCTTTGACTGTGTGGATCACAAGAAACTGTGGAAAATTCTGAAAGAGATGGGCATACCAGACCACCTGACCTGCCTCTTGAGAAACCTATATGCAGGTTAGGAAGCAACAGTTAGAACTGGACATGGAACAACAGACTGGTTCCAAATAGGAAAAGGAGTATGTCAAGGCTGTATATTGTCACCCTGCTTATTTAACTTCTGTGCAGAGTCCATCATGAGAAATGCTGGGCTGGAAGAAACACATGCTGGAATCAAGATTGCTGGGAGAGATATCAGTAACTTCAGATATGCTGATGACACCACCCTAATGGCAGAATGTGAAGAAGAACTAAAAAGCCCCTTGATGAAAGTGAAAGAGGAGAGTGAAAAAGTTGACTTAAAGCTCAACATTCAGAAAACGAAGATCATGGCATCTGGTTCCATCACTTCATGGGAAATAGATGGGGAAACAGTGGAAACAGTGTCAGACTTTATTTTGGGGGGCTCCAAAATCACTGCAGATGGTGATTGCAGCCATGAAATTAAAAGACACTTACTCCTTGGAAGAAAAGTTATGACCAAGCTAGATAGCATATTCAAAAGCAGAGACATTACTTTGACGACTAATGTCGGTTTAGTCAAGGCTATGGTTTTTCCAGTGCTCACGTATGGATGTGAGAGTTGGACTATGAAGAAGGATGAGCGCCGAAGAATTGATGCTTTTGAACTGTGGTGTTGGAGAAGACTCTTGAGAGTCTTGGGCTGCAAGGAGATCCAACCAGTCCATCCTAAAGGAAATCAGCCCTGGGATTTCTTTGGAAGGAATGATGCTAAAGCTGAAACTCCAGTACTTTGGCCACCTCATGCGAAGAGTTGACTCATTGGAAAAGACTCTGATGCTTGGAGGGATTGAGGGCAGGAGAAGAAGGGGATGACCGAGGATGGGATGGCTGGATGACATCACTGACTCGATGGACGTGAGTCTGAGTGAACTCCGGGAGTTGGTGATGGACAGGGAGGCCTGGCGTGCTGCGATTCATGGGGTTGCAAAGAGTCGGACACAACTGAGCGACTGAACTGAACTGCACTGTGCTAATTATACTGTTCCCTGGTGGCTCAGTGGTAAAGAATCTGCCTGCTGGTACTGGAGATGCTGGTTCTGTCTCTGATCCAGGAAGATCCCCTGGAGAAGGAAATGGCAGCCCACTCCAGTATTCCTGCCTGGAAAATCCTGTAGACAGAAGATCCTGGCTGGCTACATGATAGCCCAGTTCAGTTCAGTTCAGTTGCTCAGTCGTGTCTGACTCTTTGCGACCCCGTGAATTGCAGCACGCCAGGCCTCCCTGTCCATCACCAAATCCCAGAGTTCACTCAAACTCACGTCCACCGAGTCAGTGACGCCATCCAGCCATCTCATCCTCTGTCATCCCCTTCTCCTCTTGCCCCCAACCCCTCCCAGCATCAGAGTCTTTTCCAATGAGTCAACTCTTCGCATGAGGTGGCCAAAGTATTGGAGTCTCAGCTTTAGCATCATTCCTTCCAGAGAACACCCAGGACCGATCTCCTTTGGAATGGACTGGTTGGATCTCCTTGCAGTCCAAGGGACTCTCAAGAGTCTTCTCCAACACCACAGTTCAAAAGCATCAATTCTTCGGTGCTCATCTTTCTTCACACTCCAAGTCCCACATCCATACATGACCCCTGGAAAAACCATAGCCTTGACTAGATGGACCTTTGTTGGCAAAGTAATGTGTCTGCCTTTAAATATGCTATCTAGGTTGGTCATAACTTTCCTTCCAAGGAGTAAGCATGTTTTAATCTCATTGCTGCAATCACCATCTGCAGTGATTTTGGAGCCCCCCAAAATAAAGTCTGACACTGTTTCCACTGTTTCCCCATCTATTTCCCATGAAGTGATGGAACCAGATGCCATGATCTTCGTTTTCTGAATGTTGAGCTTTAAGTCAACTTTTCCACTCTCCTCTTTCACTTTCATCAAGAGGCTTTTTAGTTCTTCTTCACATTCTGCCGTTAGGGTGGTGTCATCAGCATATCTGAAGTTACTGATATCTCTCCCAGCAATCTTGATTCCAGCATGTGTTTCTTCCAGCCCAGCATTTCTCATGATGGACTCTGCACAGAAGTTAAATAAGCAGGGTGACAATATACAGCCTTGACATACTCCTTTTCCTATTTGGAACCAGTCTGTTGTTCCATGTCCAGTTCTAACTGTTGCTTCCTAACCTGCATATAGGTTTCTCAAGAGGCAGGTCAGGTGGTCTGGTATTCCCATCTCTTTCAGAATTTTCCACAGTTTCTTGTGATCCACACAATCAAAGGGTTTGGCATAGTCAATAAAACAGAAATAGATGTTTTCTTGGAACTCTCTTGCTTTTTCCACGATCCAGCGGATGTTGGCAATTTGATCTCTGGTTCCTCTGCCTTTTCTAAAACCAGCTTGAATATCTGGAAGTTCATGGTTCATGTATTGTTGAAGCCTGGCTTGCAGAATTTTGAGCATTAACTTTACTAGCGTGGGAGATGAGTGCATTGTGCGGTAGTTTGAGCATTCTTTGCCTTTCTTTGGGATTGGAATGAAAACTGACCTTTTCCAGTCCTGTGGCTCTGCTGAGTTTTCCAAATTTGCCGGCATATTGAGTGCAGCACTTTCACAGCATTATCTTTCAGGATTTGAAATAGCTCTACTGGAATTCTATCACCTCCACTAGCTTTGTTCGCAGTGATGCTTTCTAAGGCCCACTTGACTTCACATTCCAGGGTGTCTGGTCATAGGTGAGTGATCACACCATCGTGATTATCTTGGTAGTGAAGCTCTTTTTTGTACAGTTCTTCTGTGCACTCTTGCCACCTCTTCTTAATATCGTCTGCTTCTGTTAGGTCCATACCATTTCTGTCCTTTATCAAGCCCATCTTTCCATGAAATGTTCCCTTGGTATCTCTAATTTTCTTGAAGAGATCTCTAGTCTTTCCCATTCTGTTCTTTTCCTCTATTTCTTTGCATTGATTGCTGAGAAATCCTTTCATATTTCTTCTTACTATTCTTTGGAACTCTGCATTCAGATGCTTTTATCTTTCCTTTTCTCCCTTGCTTTTCGCTTCTCTTCTTTTCACAGCTATTTGTAAGGTCTCCTCAGACAGCCATTTTTCTTTTTTGCATTTCTTTTCCATAGGGATGGTCTTGATCCCTGTCTCCTGCACAATGTCATGAGGGGTCACAAAAGAGTCAGAAACGACTTAGCAACGAAACAACGACAAACAAAAAAAAAAACTACTAGTTTTGTGATTTCAGCTTTCTTTTCACTTTCCTTTAAATGTTTTCCAAAACTTTTGAATTTTTAAAGAAACTATTTGGTTGGGTCAAATCTTAGTTGTGGCACCCGGGATCTTCATTGCGTCCTGTGGGGCCTTTCATTGCGTCCTGTGGGGCCTTTCATTGCGTCGGACTCTCTACTTGTGGTGCTTGGCCTCAGTAGTTGTGGTGCTTAGGCTTGGTTGCCCCTGTAGCATGTGGGATCTTAGATCCCTGACCAGGGATTGAACCCATGTCCCCTGCATTGCAGGGCAGATTGTTAACCACTGGACCACCAGGGGAGTCCCAAAACTTCTGAACTTTTTATTGCAAAATAATTGAAGCAGTCGTTATGCATTAAAGGAGTGTCGTTTTTGTTGATTGATTGTGTCTTAAATTTCCTCATCTGTTATTTAATTCTAATGCAGATACATCAAGAAATCTGGAATTTCATGAAATTCATAGCACGGGAAATGAGCCGCCTTTGCTGATTATGATTGGCTACAGTGATGGAATGCAGGTCTGGAGCATCCCTGTAAGTATGAAGATGCTGACTCCGTGAAATAGAAAACTTTGCAGCATGCTAGCTGGTGACCATATTTTCTCTAAGGACTCCTCCATTTATTTTGCAAGCAGTTGCTCAGAGACTGCTTTGTGTGGAACCGCATAGGAGGCCCAAGGAGTAAAGGGCAAGTGGGAACTGAACCATGCGGTAAATGGTTTGTAAAGTAGGCCAGCGATTGTGGGGATCACTTTACATGGAAGATCTCACGTCTCATCATGGTAACCCTACGAAGTAGGTATTATTGTTCTCTTTTCCTGAAATTTTTACAAAAGAGTAAAGAGGCTAAGCCCTGGAAAAGGAAATGGCAACCTCCTCCGGGGGATCTTGCCTGGAAAATCCCTTCGACAGAGGAGTGTGGCACGCTACAGTCTGTGGAATTGCAGAGTTAGACACGACTTAGTGATTAAACAACAACAAAGAAGCTTATAGAAGGTTTAAAAAAATTAGCGATTATTAAAAAAAAACGTTTTGAGTCAGTTAAAACATCCACATGGTACAAAATTCAAGAGGTCTAAGTGGGTAACAAAACTCCCTACCACTATTTTCCTCAGTTTCCTTTATCTTGAGTAGTTTCTAGTTCCCTAGGATTTCTAGTTTCTTATGTATCCTGTTTTTTTTGGCAAATAAGAACATATATATTTCTCCCACCCTGCCCTTCCTTAACAGAAGGGAACATACTATACAACTGTCTGTACTTTGCTAGTTTTTACTTATGAATTAGTATTCTAAGAGCTTCTCTATGAGATATATAGCCACATATAATGCTCTTATTTGGACTTTCCTTAATTTACATAACTTGTTTCCAATTATTGGAAACACTTGAGTGCACCCTCCCCTCGCCTTTTCTGATATTAGAAATGATGTATACATGAGCTTGAACTAAGGTCATTTTGTGTCTGTGTATCAGTTTAGGATAAATCACAGTTTCGATAAATGTTTTAAATTGCCTAGCAGTGTCCCAGTTTCCATCTTCAGTCCTACATGAGCTTCTCTGGGATGACCAGAAGTAAATGTACTAGAAGAGGAAGAGGCTTGGTGGGATCACAGCTCAGTGAAGTGTAGTTGAGAGTACATACTTTGGCTTATACTTAGTTATATTCTGGTGTTTGGCATGGCCTAGATATCATGTCTCTCCTGTAGATTGAGGTGGAAGGCCTAGTTGGCAGGTGGGACATCTATTGTGTAGTTTTTTTTTTTTTTCAGTTGGAGACCTGGGGCCAATATTTGTGCCTTTAATAAACGCATTTACTACATTGTTTGAAGCCTATTTTGCATGGGTGGTTCAACTAGAATTTTTTTTCTTCCCTTTTCGGTTTTTTTGAGTTCTTATGGTTACTTCCTAGAAGATTTATAAGCAAATACATATTGCCTCAAATTTAATGAGATGCTAGATGTTCTTGAGTACAGAATTTGGCTTAAGGATTATTGAATAATGAATATATTGATCTTCATAATTCTTAAACATTTTAAGTAAAAATATTATTTATTCTTATATTCTGTAAATCATGTTATAGTTCTCTCTAATCTTAATAGGGGGCTTCCCTAGTGACTCAGTTGGTAAAGAATCTGCCTATAATGCAGGAGACCCAGGTTTGATCCCTGGGTTGGGAAGATCCCTTGGAGAAGGGAATGGCAACCCACTCCTGTATGCTTGCTTGGAGAAATCCATGGACGGAGGAGCCTGGCAGGCTGTTTAGTCCATGGGGTTGCAAAGAGTCGGGTATGACTGAGCTACTAACACAGACACACACATACATGTACTAATCTTATAATAATGACATATCATATTATTAAATGTTTAGGATTTGAGGCTTTATATTTCTTAAAGATTGGTTTTATTTTGCAGAGGTAGAAGAATCCTGTTTGTATGTCATGGATTGAGTGAACTTGTTTTTTTGCGTTTGGGGATGTGAGGTTGACATTTTTTCAAGACTTTGCAATATTGTTTGTAATTGAAGTATCATGCCAAAGGCATAGACACAGGACCTAAAATGTAATGGTGTTTTGTTTGTTTGCTTTTTCCTAACAAGAGAAATAATTCTAGATTGTGTTCAGAGGAGAGGATTTTGTAAATGTAACCTTTTCTTATTAATGGAGACTATATTTTGACTAATGGAGACTAAATTTTAGTTTTTAATGATTGAGTGATTGGAGTATAATTGGTTTATAATGCTGTGTTAGTCTCTACTGCACAGCAGAAGGAATCAGCTTTATGTATATAAATGTATATATTTTCTTTCTTGGATTCCCTTCCCATTTTGGTCACCACCATTTTGATTCTTTACTGTTTGTTGACAGAGTTGAAGGCAAAGAGGAAGCTCGAGCTTTAACAGGGTTGGGCCTTGTGGGATTAGGGGTGTTGACCAGATCGAGCACATTCCTTTGGTGGTACTCAGGCTGCCCACTTGGTTTGGTTATAATTAGAGGTATCGCTTTTAATAGTTGACTTATGTCTAGCTCTGAGTAACTTAAAGGTCTTCTGAGTAATTTTAATTACTTCTTTAAAGTAATTCTTATGCCCAGATTGTATTTTGAGAGAACTAAATAATCTTTTCTTTGTGGAATTTTCTTTGACTGTCAGTTGTTACTATTGCAGTAGTATAGCCCCCATGAAGACTGGTTAAAGAATTAAGAGGCAGTTTGGAAAAAATAAGCTCCTTCTGTTGCACTGATGGAGCTCTTACTGTGTTCAGAGAGCTTTGTGTACACATTGTCTCATGAGTTGTATACTGTGAAGGAGAAGTTATCCTATTTTATAGATGGTAAGGTCACACTACTTGAAAGAGGAGGAATTGGAATGCAAACCCAGTTCTGTCTGACTTCATGTTCAAAGCCCACTTTCTAAGGGCTCTGTTTCCTCTCTGCGGTAGCGGAAGATGTGCCATGCAAGTGGTAGGGCAGCTTAGTGTTAGTTTTCAGTGTAAACGGTTATGATGTACCTTCATATGTTCATCCTTTATAGACTAGTGTGAGTTACCCATTACTCTAACTAAACCCTTCTGAAACTTACCATTAGTTAGCCATTCAGTTATCATTTAAGTGTTACCATGTGTAGATGAGGAGCTTATGCTGGTCAGTCTAGAAATAAACCTGGTTCTAAGGGACCTTTGAGACCACAAAGCCTATTTGCTTTTGAGTTAAGTGAGGGTGGGCAGAAAGTCAATCCTTGTCTGAATTTCAGCTCAGTTTTTGCTTCAAGTTTGTGCCCAAGGTTGATTTTATATAATTGTCCCACCTCTGAGTCTCAGATTAAGAAAATAAACATCCTGGCTAAACATTAAAAAAAAAAATTCTTTATGAAGTTCATTGTTGTTGTTCATTCACTAAGTCATGTGTGACTCTTTGTGATCACATGGGCTGTAGCAAGCCAGGCTCCTCTGTCCAGTGCTGTCTCCCAGAGTTTGCTCAAATTCATGTCCATTGAGTTAGTGATACTTTCTAACCTTCTCTTCCTCTGACACTCTCTTCTCCTTTTGCATTCAGTCTTTCCCAGCATTAGGATCTTTTCCAGGGAGTCAGATCTTTTCCAGTGAATTGGGTCTTTGCATCAGGTGGCCAAAGTATTGGAGCTTCATCTTCAGCAACAGTCCTACCAATGAATATTCAGGGTTGATTTCCTTTAGAATTGACTGTTTTTTTTTATGAAATGCGCAAATGCAGTTGAGGCTTAGATGATATCTCAGAATCTAGCTAAGTAGAGTTAGCTCAAAACTGTGCAGAAGTAGTATCTCTCCTGCCCAGTCCCTGCGACTTTGTGTATGAGATGCCTGCAGGAAAACACCAGTATTCATAGCTTTCCCAAGCTGTCCGGCGCCTTCTGTCAACACATCTGATGTAACATGAGAAAGAATGATTATTTATGTTATTGGTCTGGATAAATAGGTCCCTTTCCTACTCATGCCCAGCAATGTCATTACCTCTTTTTGGTTATGTAAATATCGGTGCTCTTGCTTAAAATTCTTTTTTAAAAAATTTATTTTATTTTCTTTTGGCCATGGTGCGTGGCTTGTGGGATCTTAGTTCCCCAGTCAAGGTTTGAATGTGGCCCTTGGCAGTGAGAGCACAGAGTTCTAACCACTGGGATGCCAGGGAATTCCTTTAAAATTCTTTAAAAAATTAAAAAAATATATTTTTTATTTGAAGGATAACTGTTTTACAGAATTGTTATTTTCTGTCAAACATTAACATGAATCAGTCATAGGTATACATATGTTCCCTCCCTCCCATCTTACCCCTCTAGGTGGTTACAGAGCACCTGTTTGAGTTCCCTGAGTCATACAGCAAATTCTGTCTATTTTACATGTGGTAATGTAAGTTAATTAAAAAAATCAGCAGTACATGGACTAAAGACCAAACAGATTTATGGGATTTATATGAAAAAAACAAAAAAACAAAAAAACAGTAGTTCTGTACTTTTTCTTGAACTCCCGTAATTCTTTTAGCTCTTGTTATCTTAGTTATTTATTTTATTTATTTCAGTTATTTTAAAATATCTTGCTTGTATTCTATCTATCTATCTATCTATCTATATATATATATATATATTTTTTTTTTTTTTTTCCCAGCCAGTCTTACACATAGATTGACTGGGTACACTGAGATATGAGAACTTAAAAAGTGTTCATTTATTCAACACAAGTCTGTAATAAAGTATGTATTTTGAGCAAAATAGGGTCTTTTCTCTAATGGAGCTAGTAGAAGAACTGGATTTAAATAAAAATAAAGATAAATTGTAATATGAGGAAAAAAGATTATAATAAGGAAGTGGCATGAAAGTAATTAAATTTAGCCACAGTTATGATTGGAACAGCAAATAGTAAAGTCAGAGGTTCTGAGGTGGAAATGTTCTTTATAGTTGGACATTGAGATTTTTAAAGTTTTTTTCTTAAGAATATTGAGAAAAAATCTTTATGATTATGTAATTTAGAGAGATCAATAAAAGGTATACCAAGGCTCTTGGTAGATTTGCCAAATTGCATTCTTAT
This sequence comes from Ovis canadensis, assembly GCF_042477335.2. NCBI lineage: Eukaryota > Metazoa > Chordata > Mammalia > Artiodactyla > Bovidae > Ovis > Ovis canadensis. The sequence continues at coordinate 20,644,649 of NC_091255.1, read as the reverse complement.
ATAGTCATGCCATTTATACTTGCCTCTTTCATTCATTAATTCATTCACTCAGCAAAGATTTATTGATTGTCTTTTGTATGCCAGACCTTGTTCAAGGTGCTGGGAAAATAACAATGAGCTAAACAAAACCATTATTCTTATGGAATATCTATTCTAGGTAGGTGGATTGAAGAGTGGGGAAGATGATATTAAAACATGTACCATGCTTTGATATAGGTAAACACATACCAGGTGTTATAGTGGGGTGGTTGATGTTGTGGGTTGCTGTATGATGTAAGGTAGTCTTGGAAAGCCTCTATCAGTGATTTGCAGAGCAGAAGTGCGGAGGAGTAAGTCTTGTGGGCATTTGAGGAAGGGGCATTTAAAGCCAGTACTCTCTCATATAGGATTCTGTTTCCTATATTTAAAAATAGCAGGGAGTCACTTTGATGGAGCTTGGTGAGCAGGTAAAAAATGCTGGGTATCTCAGAGGTGGTGCTGGGCTACAGTTTTGCAAGGTAAAACTTACAAAATGAGCTTTGTACCATTGTAAGAACTTCAAAAAGTCTGAATATAGAGCAAAGTTGAACCAGTTTTACGGAAAATATATATACTCACCACCTCGATTATACCATGAAAATGTTTACTGTATTTGCTTAATTTTCTTTCTACCTATAGATCTTATTGGGTGCATTTCAAAGTAAATTGCAAAATCAGCATGGTTTCCCCTAACTACTTTTGCATGGCTTATCATTAAAGTTGAATATTTGATTAGTTTTTAATGTAAAGTTTACCCACAGTTTAATACACAGATCTTAATATGTAAACTTCCTGAGCTTTGATAAGTACATGGCAGCCCAAATGTCTGTCAAGATATAGACCATGATTATCATTCAAGAAATTTCCCTCATGGCTGTTCTCAATTTTTCCTCCATCCCATCTGTGAAACAGCCACTATTGTTATCTTATTTTCCACTGTAGATTAGTTTGCCTGTAGATTAGTTTTGCCTGTTTTAGTTATGGCACTCAGGCTTAGTTGCTCTGCAGCATGTGGAATGTTCCCAGACCAGGAATTAAACCCATGTCCCTTGTATTCGCAGATGGATTCCTATCCACTGCACCGCCATGGAAGTCCTCTCATCCTCTTTTGAAGTGCTTAATATCTTAAACAGATCTTGAAAATGTATTCATTACAGTACCTAAAAGATGAGAGTTGTATGAAACAGTGTATTTGAGGTTCAGTAAGTTAAGATTTATTAGGGAAAACCACTGGACCATTCAGGTGTGACCCCTTACGATTATGCAATGGAAGTGACAAATAGATTCAAGGGATTAGATCTGATAGAGTGCCTAAAGAACTATGCACGAAGGTTCGTAACATTGTAGAAGGCAGTGATCAAAACCATCCCCAAGAAGAAGAAATGCAGAAAGGCAGATGGTTGTCTGAGGAGTCCTTAACAGTAGCTGAGAAAAGAAGAGAAGCGAAAGGCAAAGGAGAAAAAGAAAGATATTTCCGTCTGAATTCCAAAGAATAGCAAGGAGAGATAAGAAAACATTCTTAAGTGATCAGTGCAAACAAATAGAGGAAAACAATAGAATGGGAAAGACTAGAGATCTCTTCAGGAAAATTAGATACCAAGGGATCATTTCATGCAAAGATGGGCACAGTAAAGGACAGAAACAGTATGAACCTAACAGAAGCAGAAGATAATAAGAAAAGGTGGCAAGAATACACAGAACTGTACAAAAAAGATCTTCATGACCCAGATAACCACAGTGGTGTGATCACTCACCTAGAACCAGACATCCTGGAATGCGAAGTCAAGTGGGCCTTAGGAAGGATCACTATGAACAAAGCTAGTGGAGGTGATGGAATTCCAGCTGAGCTGTTTCAAATCCTAAAAGATGATGCTGTGAAAGTGCTGCACTCAATATGCCAGCAAATTTGGAAAACTCAACAGTGGCCACAGGACTGGCAAAGGTCAGTTTTCATTCCAATCCCAAAGAAAGGCAATGCCAAAGAATGCTCACACTACCGCACAACTGCACGCACCTCACATGCTAGTAGAGTAATGCTCAAAATTCTCCAAGCCAGGTTTCAACAGTGTGTGAACCGAGAATTTCCAGATATACAAGCTGGATTTAGAAAAAGCAGAAGAACCAGAGATCAAAATGCCAGCATCTGCTGGATCATCTTAAAGCAAGAGAATTCCAGAAAAACATCTATTTCTGCTTTATTGACTATGCCAAAGCCTTTTGACTGTGTGGATCACAAGAAACTGTGGAAAATTCTGAAAGAGGTGGGAATACCAGACCACCTTACCTGCCTCCTGAGAAATCTGTATGCAAGTCAAGAAGCAACAGTTAGGACTGGACATGGAACAGTGGACTGGTTCAAAATTGGGAAAGGACTACATCAAGGCTATATATTGTCCTCCTGCTTATTTAACTCATGTGCAGAGTATATAATGGGAAATGCTGGACTGAATGAAGCACAAGCTGGAATCAAGATTGTGGGGAGGGATATCAATAACTTCAGATATGCAGGTGATACCATCCTTATGGCTGAAAGTGAAGAGGAACTAACGTGCCTTTTGATGAAAGTGAAAGAGGAGAGTGAAAAAGATGGGTTAAAACTCAGCATTCAGAAAACTAAGATCATGGCACCTTGTCCTAACACTTCATGGCAAATAGATGGGGAACAGTGACAGACTTTATTTTCTTGGGCTCCAAAATCACTGCAGATGGTGACTGCAGCCATGAAATTAAAAGACATTTGCTCTTTGGAAGAAAAGCTATGACCAACCTGGACAGCATATTAAAAAGCAGAGACGTTACTTTACCAACAAAAGGCTATCTAGTGAAAGCTATGGTTTTTCCAGTAGTTATGTATGGATGTGAGAGTTGGACCATAAAGAAAGCTGAGTGCTGAAGATTTGATGCTTTTGACCTGTGGTGTTGGAGAAGTCTTTTGAGTCCCTTGGACAGCAAGGAGATCCAGCCAGTCCATCCTAAAGGAAATCAGTCCTGAATATTCATTGGAGGGACTGATGCTGATGCTGAAACTCCAGTACTTTGGCCACCTGATGGGAAGAGCTGATACATTGGAAAAAACCCTGATCCTGGGAAAGACTGAAGGCAGCAGGAGAAGGGGACAACAGAGGATGAGACGGTTGGATGGCATCCCTGACTCGATGGACATGAGTTTGAGCAAGGTCTGGGAGTTGGTGATGGACAGGGAAGCCTGCTGTGCTGCAGTCCACAGGGTCGCAAAGAGTCGGACACGACTGAACGACTGAAGTTAAGATTCGGAGTGTTTTCTTGGATGTGCTGCAAAGAAGCAACACTAGGTGTCGCTAACACATTGAGCTAAGAAAAGTCCAGCTGTTCCCTTAAAGGAAACTATTTTCCCTAAAGCTTTTAGTGTGGCTTTTACACTTTTTGTCTTGCCTTTACATTGAAAACTTCAGAGAAAACCTGCGAGGACATATTTGAGGTGAATACCAATTAGCTTATTATTTGTTAGAAGATGGGTGCCAACTTTGCCATGTTGAGATTGCTAGCTAGGAAACAATTTTTATGGGTTTCATTTGGGAACAATCTAAAGTCAGTGATTTGGGTAACTGGCAAGCAGAGAAAGTTTGAATATGGACCCAAATCAAAAAAATTGCCTTTGTTGAGAGTAGAGCCTTATTTTGTTTGGTTCAGTCTCTTATTACTGGAAAGAGAAGTAATGGATGGCTCTTTAGTCACTTGGCAATGGACGATCTTCGGGTGTCACAGAGTGAATAAAAGCAGAAAAGAAGAATAATATTTAAATAACTTGTGGAATTCTGCCAGGCTCCTCTGTCCACAGGATTTCCCAGGCAAGAATACTGGAGTGGGTTGCTCTTCCTTCTCCAGGGGATCTTCCCGACCCAGGCATCGAACCCGGGTCTCCTGCATTGCAGGCAGATTCTTTACCATCTGAGCCAGCAGGGAAGCCCTAATAAAAGCAGAAGTGAAGAATAATGTTTAAGTAGCTTGTGGAATTCACTTAGATCAGTAGAGGAAAATATTTTCTGTGGAATATGTTTCCTTAGGTATTACTTTAAACAAGTCTATATCTAAATTAGTCTTTCCAGTGTTTAAATAGTGGCTTTCTGTGACTTTTGTTGACTTGAAAAATGAGTTTGAAATTTATTATTGTAAATCGGAATCTCTCGTTTGAAATATTTTTGATATTTTTCCACTCTAAAATGGAAGATCTTCTTTGGACACAAGCTGACCAGTGAGTGTGCGGGAAGGCAGCTGTTTTTCTTACGAATTTCACTGAATATGTTAAATACCATCAAGTGCAGAGATCATCAGTGAGCAGACTGAGTTTTTAATGTGTGTATATAACTTTCTGGGCACAACTCAGATTAAGACACAGACCCTTTCCAGCGACTCAGGAGTCCCTCATGCCACCTGCCTGTCACTACTGCCCTCCTTGTTCCTCTAAGTAACCACTATTCTGACTTCTATCACCAGAGATTAGTGTTTTCTATTCTTGAACTTAAAAAAAACAGGGTGTGTGTTGCGGGGTGGTCAGAGATAATCCGGTCTATTCTTTTGTGTCTGGCTTCTTTCTCTCAACAGTGTGACTATGAGATTCTTTCATGTTATTGTATGTAGCAGTGATTTGTTCTTAATTTTGCTGTATACTATTTTTAGTGTCCTACTCTTTGCAACCCCATGGAAAGGTATCTCTGTCCAGACAAGAATACTGGAGTGGGTTGCTATTCCCTTCTCCAGGGGATCTTCCTGACCCAAAGATCGAACCTGAATCTCCTGCATTGCAGGCAGACTCTTTACCATCTGAGCCACTGGGGAGGCCTTTCCATTATACAACTGATTAACATTTTTGTTGATTCTGCTTTTTGAATATTATGGATAAAGCTGCTCTGGTGCTCTTGTATGTGTTCCTTGGTGGATATATGCTGCACCCGTTTCTCTGGGATGTAGACCTAGAAGTGGATTTGCTGTGTTGACGTGAACGTGTACATTTAAAACTTCAGTAGATATTGCCAATCAGTTTTCCGAAGTGGTTTTACCAGTATGTAAACTTTCAGAAAATTTTGTATTAATAGAAGGAACTCCTGTTACTCATTACTCAGATTTACCAGTGAAGGAGATTTTACTTTTTCTTTATCATTCTCTCAATTTTTTCTGTGTGTGCAGGTTTTTTTCTGAACCATTTATCAGTAGGAGAATTTATGCCCTCCTTCCATAAAAAATTCTGTACATATTTCCTGGGAACAAGCACATTATCTTTTATAACCATAGCACTGTAATCAAAACCAGTACCTTTAAATTTGATACAAATAATAATCCAGTCCATTTTCTGATTTCATCATTTATCTGTTAGTCTTCCTTATAGGTTTCTTTAAATTTTCCCTTTTTTAATGTTGTCTTTTGATGAAGGAAATCCAAATCAAATTTTAAGTGGTTTACTCTATTCTTAATGCTTTTTGTATCCTTGTTTATTCTAAGGCCGTGAAAATATTCTGTTATGTTTTCTGCTAGAAGATTGCTATTATCTTTAGATTTATAGTCCTTTTGAAATTTTTGGTATATGGTTTGACGCAGGGGTCAAGACTTTTCTGAATTGAAAAAATTTAAAAATGTAATTGATTTAGCACCATTTCCTGAACGGACTGACTTCCCAGGTAGCTCAGTGGTAAAGAATTCACCTGCCAATGCAGGAGACTCAGGAGACGTGGATTCAGTTCCTGGGTCAGGAAGGTCCCCTGGAGGAGGAAAGGGCAACCCACTGAAGTATTCTTGCTTGGAGAATCCCATGGACAGAGGAGCCTGGTGGGCTACAGTCAGTGAGGTCACAAAGAGTTGGACATGACTGAGCACGCATGAACTCAGCACTCCTGAAAGGACCATTCTTTGCCCACCAAATATGAGTATGTAATTTTGACCATGTCTATGTTTTTGCTTTTATTTTTAGTCTATTTTCAAATTGATTTTTAAAACCTCTGAATTTTGAAAGAAATTATAGACTCATGGGAAATTGTAGACTATTAGAGTCCTGGGTGCATTTCCCTCAATTTCTCCCAGAGGTGACATATAAATTATAGTACCATATCAAAACCAGGAAATAGATATTTACAGTGATTAAAAAATTTTTTTTTATAGTTTGTCTTTTCCAGTTTTATTTAGGTTTAGTTGACCTACTACATTGATCTTTAACACCATGAATTATGGTCATTTTACCTATTTTGAACTTTATGTTGATGGATTCATAGTATATGAACTCAATCAGATTTTCATCTACAGATGCAATGATTAATCTTGAGACTAAGTCCCATTTTTTTTTTTTCCCAGTTTGCCATATTTGAATATTCTTCACCTTGGCCTGGGGGATTATTTGCAGCTAGACAGAGTACATTGATCACACGGTTTTCTCTTATGCCTTTGCTTTTAATCTACTTTCTTTCCTTTTAAAAAATTCATTTAAGTAGATTTATTATTATGTTTATTTATTTATGACCAACAAAGACCTGGTCTTTGTTGCTATGCGGACTTTTTTCTAGTTGCGTCAGGAGGGGTTACTCTAGCTGCTGTGCATGGGCTCAGAAGTTGCGGCCCTGGGGCTCTAGAGAGCAGGCTCAGGATCAGGGATTGAACCTGTGTCTCCTGCATTGGCAGATGGATTCTTTACCACTGAGCCACCAGGGAAGCCCTGTCTTCTTTCTTTATGTATATGTTTCTGGTTTAAAAAGTACTGGTCATCTTGATGTGAACTGTCAGAAGTGATAACAGAATTAACAAATGAGTGTTTTAAAAGGCTGATACTTTTTAAAATTAGAAATTAATTTAAATGAATTTTAATACATAACACATCAAAGTATGCAAATACAAGTTATATATATTTGTGACCCATTCTTGCCATTATTGGCATTTTGGACCAGGTGACTCTTTATTATGAGGGGCTGTTCTGTACATTGTAGCATACATAGTCACGTCTGTGGCTTCTGTCTACTAAATGCCCAAACCAACTCCCTTAATTATGACAATTAAAAATGTCTCCAGTCATTGCCAAATATCCTCTGGTTGAGAACCACAACTCCAGAGAAAATTTTGGTTGAAACTACTGGCTTAGATACATATAATTTGATGGGAAAAGTTGTTGAGTGTAGTTAAGCATACCAAAGATTTATTGTACATGTATACGTGTACACACACACACACTTTAGTGAGAATAATGGGATTGAAATATCTGTATTTTTAAATATTAAAATTAAGTGCTATCCATTATAAGCCTGTTCTTTCCCTTAATATTCATTCAGGTTGATCGGTAGTAATCAACTGTGTTCTCATTTTTTTTTTTCAGATGAGAAGGGTGAGATAATAGAAAATAATAGGTTTCTGGGGACTTTCTTATTGGCTGTGCCAGGTGGCATGTGGGATCTTCCCTGACAGGGGCCAAACCTGTGCCCCACACAGTAGAAATGTGGTGTCTCAACAACCAGACCACCAGAGAATTCCCCTCTGGGGGCTTTAAAAGGGAACTGAAGTAGTATTTCTATCTTCTAAATTTTGTTCATAATCTATTTAATGTTTGAATTTTGAACATAGGCCTGAAGGAATAAAGTTAAGAGTTTCTGATTTCATAATTTTTGATTCAGTTTTCCTGTGTGTTTCAGTATTTTCTGGAAATCTTGATTTTACATTAGCAGTTGGGAGAATTCTTTGTAAGTGTCTCTAGAACTATGATCAGATTTTCATGGTCTATATCTCTGGTGCCAGGTACATTGTCTGGTAGGATACGTGTGTGTGTATTTACATATATATTTACATATGCATGTGCACACACACATATATATGTATGCACATGTATATATGAGTATATATGTTAATAAATATGTTTCAAGATTTCAGCCTTTTGCTGGATATTCTAAGTGTGCTAGGGAGTCAGTATCAGAAAGATTCAAAGTCAGTTTTATAATCTTTTGCTGTTTGCTTTCATTCTATTTCCATTCCCAGTCTGTCCCCTTTTCCTAAAATCTCTTAAAAAAATTAGTTAGCAGAACCCTCGTTTTTCCCTTCAGCCACACTGGAACTTTAGGTCTATGCCACATGTTGGGATGTATACTGTAGCTAAGGGCTGAGCCCTGCCTCGAGGAGATCGCATTTTACTTGTGCGCTGTGCCACTACCTAATTGCAGTCTGTGTCAGTGCTTCCCAAATGGGAGTGATTTTGCCCCCAAGGAAACAGTCGTCTGTGTTTGCAGACATTTTTTATTGTCATCATTAGGAGTTGCTATTGGCATCTAGTGAGTAAAAGCCAGAAATGCTGTACATTGTACCAGGTACTGGACAACCTCCCATAACAAAAATTGTTGCGTCCAAAATGTTGGCAGTACTGAGTCTATGAGATTCATGTCACGATGGGGGTTTGAGCAGAGTGCAGTAGAACCCTGAGCAGTGTTGGGGTGCTTTGGGGAATTTTGACGCTTGTGCTGCACAGTGAAATTTCATAATACAAATAGTAACAACTATTAAAAATCAGAATGTACTACACACATTATTTGAGGCACATTACCCTTTATTGTCTTCTTATCCTATCAATTTGACTAGTTACTATTATTCCCAGTTTACAGAGGAAAAAGTTGAAGTTCGTATTTAACCAGCTCAGCTTCTTTGATAGATAACTTAAGGGAAAAAAAAGTATTTTTCAGAGCAGTTTTAGGTTCACAGCAAAATTGAGCTGAGCATACAGAGTTCCCGCCACATCCTCTTGCCCCCACAAACACATAGCCTCCCCATTAATCAGCATTGCACATCAGAGTGGTGCCAGGTTTGAACTGATGAACCTGTGCCGACCCCACATTATCATTCAGAGTCCATGGTTTACATTAGATTTGCTTTCAGTGTTGCACATGCTGCGGCTTTTGACAGATGTGTAATGACACGTCCCCACCATTACAGTATCACACAGAGAGTCTCACTGCCCTAAGTGCGCTCTGCCTGGGCCCTGATCGAAAAATCCTGTGTGCTCCCTCCTCTGGCAACCACTGGTCTTTTTACTGTCCATGTAGTTTCGCCTTTTCCAGAATGTCCTGTACTTGAAATCATGCAGTATGCAGCCATTTCAGGTCAGCTTCCTTCACTTAGTGACATGCATTTGCGTCTGCCTCACATCTTGCCATGGCTGATAGCACATTTATTTCTAGTGCTGGGTGATAGCCCTCTGTCTGGAGGCACCACAGTGTCTCTATGACATATACCTTTAAAAATTAAGACGTATACCTGTAAAGATTACCACAAAATGTACAGATGTCAAGTCTGTAGTTTGATGACTGTGTGTTTTATGTATGTTTATGTAAGTGTGTATATATGTGTGTACACGTGCAAATAAATGGAACTACCATTGAGAACAAAATGTAGAACATTTTTCTTACTCAGAAAGTTCCCCAGACAGTATTAACCCCAAGGTAATCACTATCCTAACTGTAGATTAGCTTTGCCTCATTGAACTTTGTATAAGTAGAGGCACACAGCATGTGCTATTATACTTTGTGTCTATGTTTTGTGCTGTGTCTTTTTAAAAATTCATCCGTGTTGTTACACTTTGTAGTAGTTTGTATTTTTAATTTTTTTCATGACTGTGTTTCTTTCTGTGGATTGAATATGCTGCAGTTTGTTTAGCTGTTCTTCTTTTGATGGGCATTTGTGTTTCTGGCTTTTGGCTATAGTGAATAAAGCTCCTGTGAACATCATTGTAGATCTGTGAATAATACTCTGTTTTTGAGTATCTACCTAGGAGTGGAATTGCTGGGTCATAGTTTAGGCATGTATTTAACTTTATTAGAAATTTCCTGGAGTTTTCCAAAGAGCCTGTACCGTTATACACTTAACATCTGCAATATAAAGAATTCTGGTAGCTCCATTTCCTGCACCTTTTGGCACTGTAAGTCATTTTTTATCATCCGGTCAATCTTACAAGTTTGTATGATACCTATTTTACAGAAGAAAAACCTTAGCCTTCCTTCTCTTTGATATAATCAGTTTCTCTTTGGTTAGATATCTACTGCAAAACTATCGTCAATCCACAGATTATATCAGTGTAGGTTTACAATGCCAATAAAATATGACAAGCTCAGTCTTTTAAAAGTGGAAAAAGGCTATAAGCCAAAATTGGCTTATCTGTAGCATTGTTTTCTCTTGTTCCTTTTCAATTGGAGATGTACTCAGCGTGAAATAAAATAACGAGTTAAGGGGAATCCAGTATGTGTGTCTGAGTGATTATGAAGTGTTTATGACAGCTCCTAGGCTGACGCGCTCTGTAATGGTGTTACATTGACTTCTGAACACCTTCTAGTCTGCCTCCAGGCGTGTGTGTCTGTGTAGTCTGAGTGGTTTTACATTAACATCTACCCGGGGTAAGATCTTTTGACTACAGAAGTGTTACTTGCAAATGGAAGATACCATTAGGGCCGCTTCAAAGCCCCGCGATGGTATTTGGACTGGTGGTGCTGAAGTAATGGCTGGGGTTTTGAAGTGTAATGTCTAAATCTGCGTTGCATAACCGGAGGAACGTGTGAGTTTAAACTGCTTTTCTTTGATCTTCCTTTCAAAAATCAGGATAAAGGGGAAAGGTTAAAGTTTCCTTAAGATACTCCTCTCCCTCTGTGTAAAAAAAATTTGGAAGTATGAAAATATGATTACAAGTTCTGTTCATTATTTATGTTCTGCGGTTTTCATATTGTTCTTGAAACTCACTTCCTTCTTGCCTCAAGTTTTGTATTTTGAATTTAGTGTTAAGACCAAAATACAGACTTGGTTGCTGTCTGCTTTATGTGGTTAGTGAATATCTGTTCTATAAGTTGTTAGTCCTCACAAATATGCATTTTAGGTGGTTTTTGTGGTTTGCATTTTTTTCTTGATGGCATGCGGGGTAGGTTACAAAGATACTGACACTGACATTAACTGAGTCATTTGTGGTTAGCTAGGCAAAAAGTGAAACAGAAAACTTGTCCCCTATTTCCTCCTGCTTTTAGGAGCTTTCAAAAGAACCTTTTTTTTTTTTTTTTTTTACCATTAGGAATACTTTGCTCAAAGTGTGCTATCTTAAGTTTTTGAAATTGTTGGAGAAGAGTTGTTGCACATAAAACGACTGCCTGGCAGTGTCTTGTTCGAAGGAAGAAAAAAAAAAAACAACTCGTTTAAAAACTGTTTTTGAATACAGTGTTAACAGGAGATTCTGATGCCTCTTTGATCTGGACGTGTTTTCTTTTGTTTCCTTATGTCTAAAATGAAAGCATATCATCAGACTGGAGAGAGCTTGCTTTGTAGCTGTGATTGGCACTCATGTAGCTGGGTGCTAGCCTCCTGTTGCTTAGGAACCGAACATGTTAGTGTAAGGTGACTCTTCCATCTCCTACCCTTGTCTCTTGTTTTATGTTTTTATTTTTACCCTTTTTCTTTAACTAAATGAATTTTGTGTGTGTATGTATTTACCTTTCCTCTGCGATTAAAAAAAATTATTGTTGTTACTCTGTAAGTTAAAAAGGCTGTTGGGAATTCCCTGGCTGTCCAGTGGGTAGGACTGTGTGCATCTATTGCAGGGGGCGTGAGTTTGATTCCTGATCCCTCAAGGGCCATGGCTTGACCGAAAAAACAGAAAACACACAGCAACAACGCAAAGACTGTCATGAACCAGTCTTCATTTTAAAGAACTTCGTAAGTTCAGTTGTGCTGTATGTATGTGAGAGAACTAGCAAAGTGATAACTTGTATGCTTGTTTATTTAAGTAGACCAAGTGAGGGCCTTTTGTTGCCTGAGGAACTGAATTCTTTAGTGTAAGACCTTAAGGCCTCTTCATTCCTCCTTTCTCTCTATGTTTTTACCTTTCACCTTTGCAAGACCCAGAGGATTGTTAATGGCAGCTGGAGACCTAGTTCCTATCAGCTGGCTAAGGGCCATGCTGAAGACCTTTCTGTATATTTTCACTTTTTTGCCTTTTATCTCTATTCTTTTTGGGGAGGGGGTGAGGGGCTGGGAGGGTATCAGAGAAGTTTAAAATTTATTTGTGGGATCTCCGCATTTTCCATATATGCTTAAATACACATTAATAGACTATTTTCAAAGCAGTTTTAGGTTTACATAAAAGTTGAGGAGAAAATACAAAGAATTCCCCTGTATCCCTCAAACATAATCACCTCCCTGCCCTGGTTTCCCCTGTTAACATCTCGTATTAATGATGGCAATGCCTGGCTTACAAGATCTTAGTTCCCCGACCAGGGATTGATCCTGGACCCACAGCAGTGAAAGTGTGAAGTCCTAATCACTGACCACCAGGGAATTCCCGAGGTACTTTTTTTTTAAATTAGTGAACCAATATTGACACTTCATTAACTTAAGTCCATGTTTATGTTTTTCTCCTTAGTGAAAAAATTCTGTTTGGTATTACTTTTAACTGTAAGACTGATGAAGCAATGTTTACTTACTAAGAACTTCATTTCAGTTGTGTCTATATGGCTGCTGCCTGTGAGACAGTTAGAAAAGATTGATGTCTCCATTTGTTTATTTAAGTGGGCTGTTTTTACATCATTCTTGGTAGGAAAACCTGTTGCAGGTAAAAACTTTACATAAACACAGAAAGGTTGGAATGAGTGTGGGATGTTTGCCAGGTGGAGTGGCCCTTGATCTGGGGCCAGGAGTGTGAAGACCAGTGTGATGAAACGTGCTGCCCAGAGAAGGTGCTGCTTGTCTCTTAGGGATTGGTCCTTCTCTTGAGAGCTGGAAAGCTTAGGAAGTGTTACACCAGTGGGTTCAAGAATGAGTTGTACCCAAATGTGTTTCATGATATGGTATTATAACACATTTCCAGATATTAAATATTAACAACATGTTTTGAAAACCAGGGGGCAAAGGCAAATTATGCCAAGTACTGTTGAGATTGAATGATGAGGCCAGTATAGACCTAGTCAGTTATTTATCAGTTCAGTCATCCAACCAGTATGTTTCTTTTTAAAAAAAATATTTATTTATGGGTGTGTAGGGTCTTAGTTGCAGAGAAGGCGATGGCACCCTACTCCAGTACTCTTGCCTGGAAAATCCCCTGGACGGAGGAGCCTGGTGGGCTGCGGTCCATGGGGTCGCACAGAGTCAGACACGACTGAGCGACTTCACTTTCACTTTTCACTTCCATGCATTGGAGAAGGAAATGGCAACCCACTCCAGTACTCTTGCCTGGAGAATCCCAGGGACGGGGGAGCCTGATGGGCTGCCGTCTATGGGGTCGCACAGAGTCGGACATGACTGAAGCGACTTAGCAGCAGCAGCAACAGCAGCAGCAGCAGCAGCAGCAGCAGCAGCAGGGTCTTAGTTGTGGTGTGCAGGTAAGTGTGTGGGCTCTATAGTTGTGGCTCGTGGGCTGTCTAGTTGTCACATGAGGGTTCAGTTGCCCCTTGGCATGTGGAGTCTTAGTTCCTCGACCAGGGATCAAACTCCTGCCTCCCCTCCATTGGAAGGTAGATTTTTAACCACTGGACCACCAGGGAAGTTCTGAAAGGCATCTTCTTGATTTAACTCTCTCTGTGTGCCAACTATGTATTTTACATAATTTGTTAGTTCACTTAGTTCAGTTGCTCAGTAGTGTCCGACTCTTTGCAGCCTGGAGTGCTTCATGGACTGCAGCACGCCAGGCCTCCCTGTCCATTACCAACTCCCAGAGTTTACTCAAACTCATGTCCATTGAGTTGGTGATGGCATCCAACCATCTCATCCTCTGTTGTCCCCTTCTCTTCCCACCTTTAATCTTTCCCAGCATCAGGGTCTTTTCAAATGAGTCAGTTCTTTGCATCCATCAAGTGGCCAAAGTATTGGAGTCTCAGCTTCAATATTTTATTGATAAATAAAACATTTTATTAATAACTATGTTAGTACCATTACTTTGTTACATAGATATGTTATTACCCTTATTTTAAAGCCAAACTCAGATTTAGCCCACTTAAATAGTTTATAAACACAAATCCAGTTTATTTTCTACTGTAATAAACTGTTGGAATCCTTGATGTTGTTGATGTGATATTTGTAACTGATGGCCTCTTGTACTGTACTCACTTGGCATTGTTGCCATAGGCCATGATTTCAGAATAAGAATAAAACTTCTGGGGTCGTACCTATTGGGGGCTTTTGAAAGTGCAAGTATTAGTTGCTCAGTTGTGTCTGACTCTTTGTGACCCCATGGACTGTAGCCCACCAGGCTCCTCTGTCCATGGAATTCTCCAGGCAAGAATACTGGAGTGGGTTGCCATTTCCTTCTCCAAGGTGCTTTTAACTCTTTTAGATTTTCTAGCTGGAACCAGAGGCAATGTTTGGAGAATTCAGGTGTGAAAGATATTTTTGACTGGAAGTCAGGATGTGCTTGAGATAAACATGAGGAATTCTATTTCTGATGTCTTTTATGTCTGATGCCTTGGTCTTTTATATTTCCAGTCTAAAATTGCCCTACTATATATGTTATAGCCATTTTGAAAAATAGGTAAATTAATGCCTCTATTTAAGTTTTTTAGAGATTGAAACTTGCTAAAGTGTTTATCAAAGAAAAAGACTACAAACATTATCTTTTGTGTTTGAACTGCTTGAGTTATAGGGGGAAGATACAGTAATTTTTTATGTTTCCTATCTTTAATAGGGACTGTATTTGCTTTACTAGGAAGGAAATGGCAACCCACTCCAGTGTTCTTGCCTGGAGAATCCCAGGATGGGGGAGCCTGGTGGGCTGCCATCTACGGGGTCACACAGAGTTGGACACGACTGAAGCAACTTAGCAGCAGCAGCAGCAGTATTTGCTTTGAGTGTTTGTGTGAATTTTTATAAATCAACATTTTTCCATTTCACGGGCTATCACTTTGTTATAACCCAATCATTTTACCTTATATGGGGAGGAGAGCTGCTTATTACTGGATTTAGAATTAAAATATGAATTCAATCATGGACCAAAGCTCTAGTTTTTCCAGAGCTGCTAAAAAGAATCTCATTCATATTTTGTGCTGATTAGCATACAGAACGCTGGGAATGAAGGGTCCTTCAGGACAGAACTCTTCTTACGTCATGCACCCTGGTAGAGGACAACTATACTAAAGGTTGTTTATTTATTTAGGTTGAGGCAGCATTGCTTTGCCAGAGAAAACTGATTTATGCCTTTCACTCACTGCTGCTAAACAGGGCTAAATCCATAGTTTTTAGAATCAAGCAGCTGTATTGGGCCAGAGACTTTATCAGGCCATTCATGAAATAGTATAACTGAATTCCGATAAGCACATGAAAAGGTGTTCAAGCACCTTCTTGGAAGAAAACGCAAATTAAAATCCCACTGAACATCCACCAGAGTGATACCAAGTGTTGCATGTGGAACAGGTAGAGAACTCTCTTACACTGGTAAGTTGTTCAGTTACTGTTTCATTAAAAATCTCCAAAAATGTGCCCATATTCCTACTACAAAAGCAGTTTCAGTAGTATGTACTCAAATAAACATGTCCCCTGAATGCCATGTGTAAGAATATTCATAGCAATATTCCTTATGATGTTACCATTTTAAAAATGGTAAAATCATGACACTTATACAACTGTAAAATGGACATGTGTCACAGATTTTATTTAACTTGTTAATGAGGTGTTAGGCAAGTTATCGCTGGTTCAAAGGAGAATCTGAAGAACGGTATAAGCAGTTAAGAATGCTGAAATGAACCTGTTAAATGTGAACCCAGCTCATATCCTGTTGGGACAAAACTGTACTTCTTGGGATCTTTTTTTGGGGGGGGAGGGGGATCTTTTTTACCAGTGGAATTCAATTGCATCTCTGCTAGACAAAGTTGATTTGCATTTCTGTGGGCAAACGTCAATTGCCTTACTATCAGTTTTCTACAACTGAAAGTATTGTAAGATAGCTCGGTCAAGAACAAAGGTGCAGGTTCTTACAGAATCAAATAGCCCCAAAGGATCTACTGTACAATTCTTGATAATCCACTGAAAGAACACACAGTAACCTTTTTCTCCTTTGAAAGTTTGTGCAGTTTTTCCTGATATTTTATGAGCCCCAGCTAGAAACAACAGACTTCCATCAGC